>NC_062219.1:742395-1112343 GCF_902686445.1 Sciurus carolinensis
TTAGTGATGGACTAATGGATTAATTAATTTGGTAGAGGAAATTTTGAGGCAGCACAGCATTCAGGTGGTGGCATAGATATTGTTGACAGTTTTAACTAAGTTTTCTGTGAAAATCAGGAGCAGAAAGTGTAGTGGAAAGATTTGAAAAATTTAAAATTTGGCCAGACAAGTGCATGTGAAACTTGGGCCAAGGAAGTTATGGTTGAAGAGATTTTAGCTGCTAAAGAGATGCTAAGTACTTTACACAGAGACAGTAGGAAAGATGGCCTGAAGGCATCAAAGGAATTAGCAAGACCACATCCATCTCAGATCAAAGGTGTAAATATAAAAATTCCTTTGAGAAGAGACCATGGGGACCCTGCTTGTATAGGGGCACCTAAGTAGTTGTTTCACTCTGCTCAGTCATCCAGGTACTCAGAAACCCTTGCAGCTATGATCCAGGAGCCTGGCTACTGCTTCAGATGGCAGCAAACTTGGTATCATTCAGGTGGTGCTCATTCTGTAGGAATTCAGGATGCTCAAGTATGAGGTCTTTGAGACTTCAAAGGAAATCCATATCCAGTACTTTGGGAAGTCAACCTAAAATGCTCACATAAAAACTTTTTTGAGGGGCTGGAGAGATAGCTCAGTCGGTAGAGTGCTTGCCTTGTAAGCACAAGGCCCTGGGTTCAATCCCCAGCACCCAAAAAAAAAAAAAAAAAAACTTTTTTGAAACAGATTAAGTATTATATTAGTCAGTCCTTGGTTGCTATGTTAAAAAGACCTAACACAAACACTTATATGAGGAATAGTTTATTTGGTTCATGGTTTGGGAGGCCAGGTAAGATGTAGCAGGGTCAGAGTTCCAATGGGCTGCCCCAAAAATGCAATGTGTGGTGTGAGGAAGAAGCTGAAGCTGCAGTGTAGACACCTGAGATTAAGAGATGCTATTAATGTAGACTGTCTACTGAGAAAAGTTGCAGAAATCAATCCAGGAGAGAGGCAAGAGAGGCCATGTGGGCTGCAATCAGCAAGACCCTAGAGTCTGGGCTATACAAGCCCTTTGGAGAGAACATCAGGATGTCACATGTCCCAGATGCTAGTTGTGGGACTCAGAACTTGTTTGCCCACCTGGATTTTGGTCTTGCTTGTGTCCCAACCCTTCTTTTGCTCCTGCTTCTCCCTTGTAGAATGGAAGTATTTATTCTGTGCCATTACATATTGGCTACATGTAATTTGCTTTTGATCTTTGCAGGAACTTATGCTGAGTTTGCCTTGAGTCTCAGATAAGACTTTGGACTCAGACTTTTGGGCAATGCTGTAACCTTTAAGACTGTAGAGTTTCTTGAAAATGAACTAAATATATTTTTCTTTGTGAGAGAAGTATGAGCTTTGAAGGCCAGGGACAGAGTGTTATGGTTAGGGCATGACACAGCCCCCAGACCTCATGTGTGAGACAATGCAGGAATGTTCAGAAGTGAAAAGATTACATTATGAAAACTGTGATCCAGTCAATGGATCAATCTGTTGGACAGGTTAATCATTTGAATGGATTAATGGATAATAACTGTGCAGGTGGTGTGCCCTTGGGAGTTACATTACCCCTGTTCTTTGTACCCAAGCACCCTCTGCTTCCTGGCTGTCATGGACTGAGCAGGTCTCCTCCAACATGTCCTCCTTCCGTGTTGTTCTGTCTCACCTGTAGTCCAGGGCTATTGAGTAGGCTGACAGTGGACTGAACCTGTGAAACCATGAGCCAAAATAAACAAAATAAACTTTTCCTCCTCTAAGTTGTTCTTATCTTGTGCTTTGGACACAGCAACCAAAAGCTGACTAATACAATACTTTATCTGTTTCAAAAAGTTCTTAAGTAAGCATTTTAGGTTTATTTCACAAAGCATGGATAAAGTAGTTGTTGATACAATATAAGAAGACATACTTTTGAAAGCTCAGAGAGTTTATCGTTTTCTTTTTGTCACAGTTGACTGCTGTTAACCTGGTCTCATTGCCAGTGGTGTGGTCAGCATGCTCCCAGCTCTGAGGCCATGGTGTGGCATGGACAGAAGCCTGGGTGTAGCCAGTGGGACCCCACAGTGGAGGAGTGCTGCACATGGTCACACACAACACAGCTTGTGTCTGCCTGACCTCAGTGTTGGGGCTGACTGCTCACCATACTGAGGCTGGAGTCCGCTGGGGAAGGGACCTGAGAGTGGCACTAGGGACCAGAGGACATCCAGTTGCATCATTGAGGGAGGTCGAAGAGCCGTCCTCCCAGCATCTCTACTCTTGACCCACTTTCCTCTCTGGGTTCTCTCTGCTGTTTGTAAGCACCACTGTTGAAAGAAACACCTGTCTACCTGTTTTGCTTTCTCAGCTTTGGGTCTTCAGTTTGATAGAAAGGCATCATTACCGTTGTGTGGCACATGTAGACCTGAGGAAGAAAAACAAGGCTTTCTCCACCCGAAGGATGGCGTCTGGGGTGTGCAGCCTACCAGGTGTGTTGCCTGGGTCTCCCATGGCGTTTCCTGCGGGGCCACAGCAATCACAAACGCCGTGTCAGGGCCTGTGTCAGACAGGGTGGAGTGGCGTGCCAATGAAAAGTCCTTAGGAAAAGCCCAGGTCTTGACTGTGGGAGACATGTTGGCCCTGGCAGGCCCCGTGAGACAGGGCGGGGCTGGTCTGGTGCTGACAGTGGCACAGTTGTGCCAGGGGGGTGGGGGTGGTCAGTGAACAGAGGGACACAAGCCAAGGAGTTGTCATGGCAGTGGGGACGAGTGGCACAGGCCTTTGAGGATGCAAACTGCTGCAGATAACTGGGACCCCCACCTGCCCCATGCACACCTCCATCTCCACCTCCTGGCTCTCTTATCTCTGTGTGTGGGGGTGCACTTTGTCTTCTGTGCATTACAAACAGAGCCGGCCCTGCTGGGAACCATGGGCGTTTCCCCACGTGGTTAAGGACTGCTCTGCAGGGGTGTGTGGTTAGTTCTTCCTGTTACACTGCGTCTGCACAGGTGTTGCTGTTGCTCTTCCTCTCTTCCTTTGAGACCTTTGTAGATGGCTTTAACTGTTTCTTTTTGTATCAAGTCAAGAATTACCTCAATCCAATAAAACCATTTTTTAGCCTTACCATTTATTATTTGTCTTATAAATACACATTTATTCTAGACATAATTCCGAAGTGCATTTTGGGAAATGTGAAATTATCCTCTTTACATTGACCATCTCTTCTTCTCCACTCATTTTCTTTGGTTCTATGCTTGAAATTCAATCCTTTACAGACTTCAGGGTGTAGGGTGCAATTTTTATGTTTGACCTTTTTTTAAAAAAAATAATTAGAATGACTTATCTGATTCATGATTTGAGATATTCTAGCAATTCATACCTATGGCAACATCCCACTAAGTCAGTTGTCTGCCTTTCAACTTGACTGATAAGTCTAACCTCAGATTGTCAATAATTCTGTTCCCTAGAGGACAGTCAGCGCCCCTCTAGGAAGACGCTGGACCAAGGAGAAGAGGCCGAAGCAGCCTTCCCCGTCCTGATGCTGGCAAGCTGCTACCTTCCAAGCCTTCTGGGTTCTGGATGTGGAGTGTATGTATGACAAACTGGCCCAAAACCATGAAGAGAAACCTTTACATCCCTCAAGTGAACAGGGCATGGTGTACACCTGTAATCCCAGCTGCTCAGCAAGCTGAGGCAGGAGTATCATAAGTTTGAGTCCAGTCTGGCAACTTAGTGAGACCCCATCTCACAACAAAAGAGAAGAGAAGAAAGGGTCTGGGTTGTGGCTGATTGGTAGAGTACTTGCCTAGCATGGGCATGACCTTGGATCCCAGCATCCCACACACACAGATTCCTGAACTGAGCCCCTGATTGGGTGCAAGAGTTCTTAGAATTGCATATTTTACTTCTGAGAATTGGTAAATTTGGTTTGATTTAAGCCTCTTTAATAAAATAAATTAGAAATTTTCAATTCTGCTCACCAAAATCTAGACAAATATTTATCTCTGCAGTACAACTTTTCTGGAAAAGGGCAGGGTAATCATAATTCATTCTAACCTTCCTTTTCCCCCTTGTGTGCCATGTATCATACATTTAAAATTAATCCCCTGTAAATTTTACTTATTTATTTTTGTACTGGATAGCAACATGTGGAGACCTTGTCAGTGACTAAATGACCTGTGATTGCCGTGCTCACCTCTCCCTTAAGAAAGTGAGAGCTTATGAATTCAGCCAAAGACAAGCCTCCTGTTTTCTCTGGATGGAGTGGGAGATGAAGGGTGGGCAGCTTGCCTAATGGCCTTGGTCCTGGGAGCCCAGAGCTCCCTGCTTGCTTCAGCCATAGGGACCAGCAGGGTCAGGAAGGCAGGCGACTTTGTGTTCCAGGGCTGGTTCCTGGACCAGAGGCAGGGGATTCCTCCTGTCCTGCCTCGGCGTAGCGGAGCACCTGCAGGGGCAGGGCAAGGCCAGGGGCACGCCAACGAGTCCTGTGTGCAGGGCTTGCCTGGCATACCTGAGGGTGCTGAAGGGTGTGGAGCAGGAGCCGGGGAGCAGGAGGTGGCCCACGGCTCCAGCAACGAGGCCAGGAGCTGGGTTGCACCCCAGACACTGGGGAGACCAGAGGGGCCATCCACGTCTGGCAAGATGCAAGTGGCTTGTGATGTGCGCTTGCACTCTGACGGGCTCAGCCACCTAGGCTGTTAGTTTCCTCTCTGGACTGGCTTCCTCCTTCACAAAGGTGAAGATGCCTGGCCAGGACCCTCGCCGAGCAGCCGTCCTGTCACCATCTTCTGTAACACAAGGCTGTAACCAGGGTCAGACTTAGGTGGGTCCAGGCTGTGGCCCCCTGGGATTGCTTGTTTCCAGGAGATGGTGGGTGGATGCCCACTGACCCCACAGGTTTCAAGATGCAGTTAGAACTGGGAACTGCATTTCCCGTACAGACATGGAGAGGAGAAAGAGCATGACTCAGGAGACATGATGGAGCTGACCTCAAGGAAGAAGTCCTGCTTACCTTGCTCCTTTTGCTTTTAAACCAGCCTTTCTTCTGAGAATACCAGGTGCTTGTGGATTGGAAGTTCAACTGGCTTATTCATATTTAACTTGGCAAGCTTTGAATTGGAAGACGCAATCCATTTCAAAGGTAAGTTCAGAGTTCAGTAGTCTCTGACGCAGTCTCTTGTTCTCGAGGATTTCTTGGAACCACATGAGGGGTGGTGAAGGGTTAGGGGTGCAAAGCCTACTGCTTGAGCTTGAGGTCACTGTTTTCAGAAGCATCTTGGCTTTTGTTCCCTATGATTTCTGTGTCTCTGACCCAAAGGACACGGTTTCAGTCCTGCATTTCCTGACCATCTGGCAAAATCAGCACAGTGCTGTGGCCCCTCCACCCTCCCTTGTGTGTCGGGCCCCCTCACAGCCTCTTCCCTGTGTCCCTCAGGCTTCTATCACCCTCTGCTTTGGATTGTGCCCAGGCCCCCGTGAGGCTCCCCCTTCCTCACAGGCTCCGGCTCTGGTGCTCCCCTCTCCCTGCACACCCGTGCCAGGCTCCCCTGAGTCCAGACCCCCTGCACTTTCCCCGTCGGTGTCCCTTGGCGTTAAGTCCCCTGAGTACTGCCAGCCAACCTCACAGATCCGTGTCCTGAGGCACTGTCCTTCCCAGCTGTGGTTGTGCTCCAGTTCCCGTGCCCAGCATGAAGCAGAGCAACCACCCAGTCCTTGCCTCTGCCCATCTGCAAGGCAGCCCCTTCCCCAGGTCTAACCCAGCTGCTCTCTTCCGCCCTGGAGCAGGAGCTTTCCCAAGTGTTCACGGGACTTCTCCCTCCTGTGAACTCTCTGAGGCCTGTGGGGCTTTCAGGGTGGAGCAGGAGTTCTTAGACTGGCCACATCCCACATCCAGTCCTGTTGAGTGCCCTGAGGACCTGCCTTCCTCTGAACTCTCCAGTCCTCAGTGGGGTGCATGGATTAGCACAGGCCCCTCCTTCCACTGACCAGTGCCCCTTGCCCGTCCCTGATGCTCAGCTTCAGAGTTGCTTGCTTAGTCCTGGTGGTGGGTCCACTGCAAACTCCTTTCTCCTCACCACACTCGCCAAACGGCCTGCTGCTGGCTTCATGTTTGTGACCTCCTGCCAGACGTCTGGTTCTGAGCCTCACGACAGGGAGGCTCCTCTCCTCCCTCATTCCCTGGCTAATTGCACTGGAAACGGGGTGGACTGGATGGGTGGGCCGGGACTTGGTTCCCTGGCTTGCCACCTAAACATGTCTCCTTGTCCTGCTGCCTGTTGAGACTTCAGGCGCCTCAGCGTTCAGGTTGCCGGATCCTGCGCGGTGATGAGCCGGGCTGCCGACCTCAAGGTGGGTGTCAGCACTCTTGCTGCGTTCTGCCCTGCGCTTGCTTCTCGCTCCCCTGCACAGTGCTGCACAGCTGCTGTGGCACTGGGGTTTCACCTGGGGAAACCTTCCAGAATCATGCAGCACTGTGCAGCTGCGCTTCCCTCTCAAGGGGTGTAGCTTGGCACAGGTGCAGCAGGTTTGATTGTTGAGTCTGCTGTGAGCACAGGTGTGGATATATACCATGGCTTCCTTTGTGTCTGGCTATGCTGTTAATTGTGTCACAATGATGTCCCTCATAGGCATTTTGCTTGCTCACATCCATGTTTGGGAGGAGGATTGCCATACTGGAAATCAGCCTGGCCCCTCTGGTGAAGTCTCGGCAGATCCCTGGCACTGGGAAGGCACTGTCGGTGCTGGCGAGGTACAGTCTGCTCAAGGGTTCACATGTGGGTGTTGATTGGGTTGATCAGTGAACATTATTTAGATTTTTTCTTTCTTTTTCTTTTGGTACCAGGGATTAAACCTGGGGGTGCTTAACCACTGAGCCACATCCCCAGGTCTTTTAAGTTTTTATTTTGATACAGGTTCTCACTAAGTTGCTTAGGGTCTTGTTAAGTTGCTAAGACTGGTCTCCAACTTGCAATCCTTCTGCCTCAGCCTCCAAAATCGCTGGGATTACAGGTGTGCATACTTAGCTAATCTCCTTTTTATATTAAGAAATAAAGGTAAAATTTAGTAAGTACTCAACCATACTGACCCTATATGAAAGAAGTTATTGTTCATACCATTGCTTTGATTTTACTGAAAAGGAAGGGGTTCATAGTTTATTTTAACACAAAATACTATTTTATTTCTGAACAGAATGCAAATTATAAAATAGCATGTTTATAAAAAATACATTGATATTTTCCTTTCAGTACAAGAACAAGCTTGATAGTTTTTATTTCCAAATACTGTAGTTTTTGTTTCCAAATGTTCTATGTCCACATCTGTGTGAATTAAACATTCGTGACCACACTTACAGTGTATGTTCCATCTTATCCTTGTTTGCTCTCACAGCCTGGCTCCATTTTCATTTCAGCTCCTGTGTCCTACCAACTTCTCCCCTGTACTTTGGAATTGTTAAGGGGAAAGGTACTAAACCTGCTGGTCAAAAACAATCTGGTTAGTAGAATACGCTCAATATAAAAGTGCAAAGCGACTGGGTCCTGGTGCAGTCAGTACTGCTACGCTGCTCTGAAGACCCCCCTCGACTTGCCTGTGCAGTGCTGTCCTGCCGCCCGCCACGCCTCGTCCGTCCTCTCTGGTGTGGCTGCGCGTCCTCCGCGTGGTGGGAATGTGCGCAGTGTCTCTCCCTGAGCTGCCGTTGTCCCTCAGGGGCGCAGGCACTCAGAGGCTTGCTCCACAGGGCTGGCTGTGTCTGTGGCCAGGGCCGGGTCAGGTGGCGGGTCCCCAGTGACCACGGCTCACGCTGCTGCACCACGCGCACTCCAGGTGTGTTTCTAAGACATGTGGCCTTGGCGATGTTCCATCAAAGGTAACAGGGATTCCCCGGCTTCTTGTATCAGTCATACCATGATTCATTATTCTTGATTGTCTCAAAAATGTGTTTTCATTGATTTGTTCTCAATGACCTACATGTTCCTTTTTTCCAAGAAAAGATTTAAAAGTCGACTTTCATTTTGAGAGGCAGGCTTCCTTGTGTCCCACTCTCACTGTGTAAGAATCAGTGGTGATTGCTTCTTTTTTCCCTTCAATGTTCAATCTGAACTTTTAACTCAGTGTGTTAAAGTTCTTACTTGGACTGCTTAAAAAATCAAGACCCTCGACCAACCCATTTTTATATTCTGCTCATAGGCATCAAAGAGGTGGCCCACTCCTGTGCCCTCTCCTTGGAGGAAGCTGTCCCTGTGCTCGGCCTTCTGGCCATGTGTCCCAGGCCTGGCTGTGGTGGGGACCCACCACCCTTGTATTTCTGGGCTCTGCCCCTGGAGCTCATTGTTCTGAGGAACACAAAGTCATTGACCCTTTGGCCCATGGGTAGGCAGTCCACTGTGGTGCTTAACTTGACTCCCTGAGACGTCTGAGATGTTAATTGCGTATTTCACTCCTTGGGTTTGCTTGGTTTCAGTGGGAGCATCATTTGAGGTGTCAGGTTTGAAATAGTACCAGAAATAGAACTGAATTTCTTTGTAAAACAAAACAAAGCACTATTTGTGGAATCACTTAATATTATGTATTTATCCATTTTCTGAAACTATTTTATAATATTGTACAAAATATTTATCTTTAACATCAAAGCTTAAATTCATGCAAAAGTAAATAGTTCTGGCAAAATTGTTTTTCTTCTGAAAGCAATTTTGAGGTTTGCAAGTATTTGTGGTAAGTTCATGTGATGCGGGAGTTTTTAATCAAGCATCAGTGCAGTGGGAGATGTCTGTGTTAAAACTCGGGTAAGAAGTTTCATTTTTGTTAGAATGTGCCCTTCCTGTTGCTCGGCACATGGAGCACAGTCATGGCAAACAGCCATGTCCTTCTGGAGAGGCTGTGTGTGGCTGGGTCCTTGGTAGGGAGGCCGTGCTTTCCACCAACAGACAGAGTGCTGCTCCACGGCTGCCTCCTACTCTGCCTGCAGCCCTGGGGGTTCCTTCCCACTGTGCTTTGGCCACGACCGGAGGCACGCAGTGCAGAGGAGCTGGCATCATCCTCAAGCATCTGAAGCCCACAGTGTTCGACACATGCAACTTAGTGCAATTTAAGGAATGGGAGAAAAGTATCCTTATGCTTTTCACACCCTTGGCTTAGTCTTTTCTGGCTGCTGTTGGGTGCCTGCACTCCTGAATGGAGTCCTTGATTTCATAGGTCAGAAGCTCCTCTGGTTTATGTGAACGTTTCTATTTTTAAGAGACTCTGTTCTTTCTGTGTTCACAATGAAATTGTAACATTAAATATTTGCTGCTTCTTTAAATTTGCTTCCTACAGTTGTGAAGAGTGTTATAGGGGACCAACCCTTGGTTTTCCACACCAAAGTCAGATCATCTGGTTATGCATCAGCACCACAGTGAGTACAGTATTTGATGTTGCTTACAGAGAAAAACTGGTCCTGCCTCAGATGTGGATTTAAATACAGACAGAAATGTGTCCTTGAGGGTCACACGAAGGAGAGGGAGGCAGAGTTATAAGTAGGAGCTATGATGTGGTGTCTTAGACCCCAGAACGTCAGTCACTGCAGTGGGGGTGACTGCAGCAGCCGAGGTTTATTGGATGCTTACTGTGTACTGGGCCTCTCCTAATCCCATCGACTCTGGTCAGTGAGAAGGTAGGGGTGAGAACAGGAGGGCGTGGTGGTACCTTGAAATGGTGTAGCCTTTGAAGGCCTTCCTTTTCAGTGTCTTTTCTTAGAACACAGCTTTTGCTTTAACACTGGAGCATTAAAATTCAGGATATTCAAAACCAGAGGAAGCAGATCTGACTGTGTGAGATTCACAGGCAAGGAAATGTGACACCACATGACACTTGGACAACAGCCAAGTCTCGAGAGTCCCTAGCCCTCATAAGCCTTGCCTTTCTCACAGGCAAATAGTCTTTTTTTTTTTTTTTTAATTTTTTTTATAGAATATACACACTGCCCCTTTCCCCCGCCCAGCCTGGACCCTTTGTTTGCCTTAACCTAGTGGCCAGAGCAGCCCTGTACCTGGAAGCCCTTTGCTCAGAACACAGACAGGCCTTTGCTAGGCTCTCTTGCTTTGCTCAGGCTGGTGCTTTGGCCTTACGGCTCCCTCCAGTCTGCCTCCACACCCACCTGCATCTCCAGGACCCTGCTCAGGCTAAATTCAGGCCTAAGTTCCAGGTTTCTCTGCTCCCAGCCTCTTCTTCTCCCATGGCTCTTTCCTGCTTTGCTCTTTCTCTTTGACCTGACCAGTAGCAAGCATAACTGTTTCACTTAGTGTCTATTCTGCAGACCCCTATGCCTGGGGTAACACTTGGCACCTCAGACCCCTCTTACATGACACTTGTGAATGGATGGGTGGTGAAAAGACAGAGGTAAGGATGGGTGGTGAAAAGACAGAGGTAAGGATGGACAGATGGAGACTTGGGTGGAGAAATCGATGGGTGAAGGGATGGAATGAGGATGGAGAGAAGGATAGCTAGAGCTGTAGATGGATGGAGAGAAAGATGATAAAGGGAAGGGTGGGGGATTGGAGAGAGAGGGAGGTGATGATGGAGATATGGCTGAGTGGATAGAGATATGGATGGATGGGTAAAGAGATGAATGGAGGATGGAGAGAGGGATGACTGGTAGATGTAGGGGCAAGAATTGTGGATAGATAGAGATGTGAATGGATGAGTGGAGAAATGGAAGATGGGTGGATAGAGAAGGGTGACGAATGGAGAGATGGGTGCAGGGAGGGATGGGTGAACAGTTGGATGGATAGATAGATGGATTCTAGACTTGTGTCTCAGCAAAATTATGCACCAGTCCATGTCCCAAACCTGTGGGTGCCTCAGTGTCTGTGGCATCTGTGACATTGATTGTGGGCTCCTTGGGCCATTGTATTGAGGCAACTGTGGATATGGGACTATGTGCTGGAGGCAGGGCTGAGGGGGGAGGCAGGTCCCAGGTCATAGTGGCCTTAGTGCCTTGCTGCAACTTGAATCCTAACAGGAGAAGTTCAGGACAGCGTTACAGACGTTAGCAGGAGTCACTGTTTTGGGGTCGTGCATCATGGTGAAATCTGTGAGGTGGGATAGAGGGACAGATGGAGGAGGGAGGAGCAGGAGGCAGCTTAGAGCATTCACGCAGGTGTGTACATATTCATTCCCCTATAACACGTAGATCTCTTAAGAAATTTAATCTCTGAAAGTGATATAAGAATTTTGTTTCCACAGTTTAACTATGTTTTCACCAAAGACTAACTTCAAGAATGATGGTAAAAGATCTTCAAAATGCAGGATTAATCACAAGTGGTATGTAAGTTAGTGAGTGCATTCAAAGTAAATTTGAAGTAACTTAGACCTTTAACAGTTAAATGCTTTAACTGATTTTTTTTTTTTCAAACAGGTGTAAGACTATTTTAGTCAGCTTCTTAATCTCTGTGATCAAATACCTGATAAAAACAACTCAGAGGAGGAAAAGTTTATTTGGGGCTCAGGGTTTCAGAGGCCTTAGTCCACAGACGACTGAGTCTGTTGTTCTGGTCCTAAGGTGAGGCAGAACATCATGGGGGAAAGGCCAGTGGAAGACACTGCTCAGCTCACAGCATGGTTAGGAAGGAGAGAGGAGGGGTGGGAATGGGCTGCAGAAAGAGTAGCTCCTCCAGGGCATGCCCCCCGACCCCCTTCCTCCTGCCACATTCCACCTGCCTGCAGTTACCCGTCGGTCCATTCCAACTAGTCCATTCAGGTTACAGCTCCACGGTCCAGTCATTTCACCTCAGAACATTCCTATATTAGCTGGACACCTCATATGGGAACATATGTTAATATGTATGCAAATATGGGTTTCTACCTGTACTATTTGATGTATCCTTTCGGTCAAATTGGTTTTGTGTTAATTTTTCAGACATACTGTTATTCTTACCTCCTTGACGATTTTGAAATATTTACATTTTGCTAAAATTTAGCTTTAGAAGAGAGATGTAACTGATGATTGATTCTAATGAGCATCCAAGATTGTAAAGGATGAAAACTAGCAGCTGAAGAGTCACTGCTGTTTTCAGTGCCACCGTTGGCTGCTTGATTTGGAAGTCCCCCCTGCCCCACAGAGCCCTTGATCTGGGTCGTGGTTGGGTGTGCAGGAGGAAGAGCGAGGGTCTCCTGGCTCTTCACAGAGTGGGGCCATGAGATTTCCAGAGAATGGGCTACCAACTGAACGCCCTCCCTCTTCATCGTATTTGCATTTGAGCAACCATGTTACAGAAAGGCCTACAGAACACCGATTGCTTATGAGCATGTACTGGCCGTCGTGTTAGCGGGGTCATCCACCCTCCTCACCCCCTGCTTCCCAAAGGCCAGCGACCATTACTCTACTCTAGGTCAACTTTTCTTTAACCCTCTGTGTCAGAACAGGCAGTATTTGGATTTGTGTCTCTGGATTATTTCACTTGACATAATGTCCTCCAGTTCCATCCATTTTCCTGCAAATGACAGGATTTATTCTTCTTTACGGCTGAAGAATATTCCATTCTGTATATATGCCACATTTTCTTTATGCATTAATTTGTCAGTGAGCACCTGGCCCGGCTGTGTCTTGGCTATCAGGAGTGGTGCCACCATAGTGGGCATGCTGGCCTCTGTCTCTGTGCCCAGTTCATTTTCTTTGTGTTTAAAGCCAGGAGTGACTGCATCGTGTGGTAGTCCCACTTTCCCCCTGCAGGTGCCTCCATGCTGTTCTCCATGATGGTCCACCTTACTGGCACACAGACCAAGAGTGTGAAGGGTCTTTCTGCTTCATGTCTTTATCAGTATTTGTTATTTATTTTTATTTTTTGATACTAGCTATTCTAACTTGGATGAGATAGTCTATCATTATAGTTTTGATTTTGACTTGTATTTCACCAATGGCTAATGATATTGAGACTCTTTCATATATTTGTTGGTTATTTGTATTTTTTTAGAAGGGTATTCAGAATATTTGCCCGTTTGTAAATTGAATTATCAGGTCTTCATATTCTGGATCTTATTTTACCCACTTACTGATGAGTTCTTAGACTTCTTCAGTCTCTCGTGCTTCCTGGCGGTGTCACGTCATCAGGTAATCCAGTGTGCGCTACAACAAAATGCCCCTGACTGCAGGGGACGCTGTGCCCAGCATGAAGCTGGGCTCTGCACTCTGACTCTCCGGCACGTCTCTCTCTGCAGGGTGCACCTGGCTGTGCAGCCTGAGCAGGCCGCCCCCTGTGGCTCTGGTCTGTGAGCTTCTCTGGGGAGCGAGACTCAGTGCTCGCGGCCACAGCCAGGTGCAGGCAGGTGACTCCAGCTCCCATGAGTGCTCATGGCTCACGCTGGTGGTCCTGGGTTTAGAACCAGATGCTTGTCCTGTGGATACGCCTGGTGCTGGGACCCACTGCCACATCCATGCAGGCACATAGGAAAGTCTGTCAGATTCTCTCCACTGTTCTCCCTTTTCTGGCCCCTTCTTCCTCCTCCTCAATTCCCTTCCTCCACATTACTGATCTTTTCTCTATTTTGGTGAATTTCCCTTTCCCCTCTTTTTTTCCTCCCTCCCTCCCTCCCTCTTTCCTTCCTTCCTTTCCTTCCTTCCTTCCTTCCTTCTTCTCTCCCCCCCTCTTCCTCCCTCCCCCCTCTTCCTCCCTTCCTCCCTTCCTCCTTCCTCCCTTCCTCCCTTCCTTCCTTCCTCTTTCTTTCTTTCTTTCTTTCTTTCTTTCTCTCTCTCTCTCTCTCTTTCTTTCTTTCTTTCTCTCTCTCTCTCTCTCTCTCTCTCTCTCTCTCTCTCTCTCTCTCTCTTTCTTTCTTTCATCATTCCCCCTTATTTTGGATCAGCTTCCACATATCAAGAGAACTTTGGACCTTTGACTTTTTGGGACTGGCTTATTACACTTAGCACAATAGTCTCCAGATCCATCCATTTGCTGGCAAATGACATAAAGTCATTTTTCTGTATGGCTAAGCAATACTCCATTGTGTATGTACCACATTTTTTTTACTCGTTCATCTGTTGAAGGCGCTTAGGTTGACTGCATAGCTTAGCTATTGTGAATTGTCTGCTATTAACATTGATGTGGTTGTGTCAACTGTAGGATGCTGATTTTAATTCTTTTGGATATAGGAGTGGAATAGCTGGGTCAAATTGTGGTTCCATTCCTAGTTTTTTGAGGAATTTCCATGCTGTTTTCCAGAGTGGTTGTACTCACTTGCAGTCCCATTGACAATTATGAGTGTAACTCTTCAACACATCCTCACCAACAATTACTATTACTTGTATTCTTTTTTCTTGAGGTAACATCTATTTTTATTGTTTCCAAATAAGGTTTGGAATCTAAGATAGGGAAAAACAACAGCAGTAGCAATGCAACCACAAAGACCCATCACTCTGTTTTCCCCTCTTATTCATCTTCTACTTCATCCTAGTCTCTAGAAAGAGGACCTGAACTTCCTGTGTCCACTTCCTCATCTTCCACCTGTTCGTGGGCCACAGGCAGTCTGGTTTTTGTCCCTATCCTTGTTCGAAACCATTTTTTAAATTAATTTTTAAAATTTGTTCTAATTAGTTGTATGGCAGTAGAATGCATTTATGCATTTTGATAAGTCATACATAAATGGAGTATAATCTTTCATTTTTCCGATTATACATATTGCAGGTCACTTCAGTCATGCAGTCATATACACACATGAGGGAATAATTTCTGGTTCATTCTACTATCCTTCCTATCCCCGTACCCCTTCCCCTCCCTTCACTCCCCTCTACCTAATATAAAGTAACTATTCTGGATGGCGGACTAGAGGGAGGCTGCGTTACTTGATGCTCCATAACTCCGTTTCAAGCAGAGGATATCTGTTTCTTGGCACCTATCATCCGCCATTTGCCTGCCTCTCACCTGTCCATCACCTGCCTTACACCTATCCATCACCCAACACACAGGTTCACCTCCCGATCATCCGACAACAGTCAGCACACCGATGTGTTTGTTGATTGGTTGTAGATCTTCTTTTGTGAAGTGTCTGTTCATATCCTTAGCCCATTTGTTGATTGGGTTATTTGTATTCTTGGTGTAGAGTTTTTTGAGTTCTTTATATATTCTGGAAATTAGTGCTCTATCTGAAGTATGAGTGGCAAAGATATTCTCCCACTCTGAAGGCTCTCTCTTCACATTGCTGATAGTTTCCTTTGCTGAGAGAAAGCTATTTAGTTTGAATCTATCCCAGTTATTGATTCTTGCTTTTATTTCTTGTGCTATAGGAGTCCTGATAAGGAAGTCTGATCCTAAGCCAAAAAGTTGAAGATTTGGACCTACTTTTTCTTCTATAGGATGCAGGGTCTCTGGTCTGATTTCAAGGTCCTTGATCCATTGTGAGTTGATTTTTGTGCAGGGTGAGAGATAGGGGTTTAGTTTCATTCTGTTGCATATGGATTTCCAATTTTCCCAGCACCATTTGTTGAAGAGGCTATCTTTTCTCCATTGCATATTTTTGGCACCTTTGTCTACTATGAGAAAATTGTATTTATTTGGGTTTGTGTCCTTGTCCTCTATTCTGTACCATTGATCTACCTGTCTATTTTGGTGCCAATACCATGCCGTTTTTGTTACTATTGCTTTGTAGTATAGTAGAAGTTCTGGTATTGCGACACCCCCTGTTTCATTCTTCCTGCTAAGGATTACTTTAACTATTCTGGGTTTCTTATTCTTCCAGATGAATTTCATGATTGCTTGCTCTATTTCTGTAAGGTATGTCATTGGGATTTTAATTGGAATTGCATTGAATCTGTATAGCACTTTTGGTAGTATGGCCATTTTGACAATATTAATTCTGCCTATCCAAGAACATGGGAGAACTTTCCATCCTCTAAGGTCTTCCTCAATTTCTTTCTTCAATGTTTGATAGTTTTCATTGAAGAGATCTTTTACCTCTTTGGTTAGATTGATTCCCAAGTTTTTTTTTTTTTTTTTTTTTTTGAGGCTATTGCAAATGGGGTTGTTTTCCTCATTTTCCTTTCAGCTGTTTTGTCATTTGCATATAAAAATGCTTTAGATTTATGCGTGTTGATTTTACAGCCTGCTATTTTGCTGAATTCATTGATGAGGTCTAGAAGTTTTCTAGAGAAGGTTTTTGGATCCTCTAAATATAGAATCATGTCATCAGCAAATAGTGACAGCTTAAGTTCCTCTTTTCCCATTCATATCCCTTTAATTTCTTTACTCTAATTGCTCTGGCTAGAGTTTTGAGGACAATGTTGAATAGAAGTGGTGAAAGAAGACATCCCTGTCTTGTTCCTGTTTTTAAAGGGAATGGTTTCAGTTTTTCTCCATTAAGAATGATGTTGGCCATGGGCTTAGATAAGCCTCTACAGTGTTCAGGTATGTTCCTACTATCCCTATTTTTTCTAGTGTTTTGAGCATAAAGCGGTGTTGTATTTTGTCAAAAGCTTTTTCTACATCAATTGAAATAACCATATGATTCTTATCCTTAAGTCTATTGATATGATGGATTATGTTTATTGATTTATGGATGTTAAACCATCCTTGCATTCCAGGGATGAACCCCACTTGATTGTGGTGCACGATTTTCTTAATATGTTTTTGGATAAGGTTTGCCAATATTTTGTTAAGGATCTTTGCATCTATATTCATCAAGGATATTGGTCTAAAATTTTCTTTCCTTGATGTGTCTTTTCCTTGTTTGGGTATGAGGGTGATATTAACTTCATAGAATGAGTTTGGTAGAGTAGCCTCCTTTTCTATTTCCTGGAATACTTTGAGAAGTATTGGAATGAGTTCTTCTTTGAAGGTCTTGTAGAACTTGGTTGAGAACCTGTCTGGTCCTGGACTTTTCTTGGATGGTAGGTTTTTAGTGGCTTCTGGTTCAGTTTGAGAGGATCTTATGTCTCTAGAAATTTGTCAATGTCTTCGGTAGTTTCTATTTTGTTGGAATACAGATTTTCAAAGTAGCTTCTCATTATGTTCTGTATCTCAGTGGTGTCTGTCGTGATGTTTCCTTTTTCATCATGAATTTTAGTAATTTGAGTTTTCTCTCTCCTTCTCTTTGTTAGTGTGGCTAAGGGTTTGTCCATTTTGTTTACTTTTTCAAAGAACCAACTTTTTGTTTTGTCAATGTTTCTTTTGTTTCAATTTCATTGATTTCAGCTCTGATTTTAATTATTTCCTGTCTTCTACTACTTTTGCTATTATTCTGTTCTTCTTTTTCCAGGGCTTTGAGCTGTAATGTTAGGTCATTTAGTTGTTGACTTTTCATTCTTTTCTGGAATGCACTCCATGCAATGAATTTTCCTCTTAGTACTGCTTTCATAGTGTCCCAGAGATTTTGATATGTTGTATTGTCATTCTCATTGACCTCTAAGAATGTTTTATCTCCTCCCTGATGTTTTCTGTTATCCATGTTTCATTCAGTAGCATATTATTTAGTCTCCAGGTGTTGGAGTAATTTCTGTTTTTTATTTTGTCATTGATTTCTACTCTCATTCCATTATGATCTGATAGAACACAAGGTAGTATCTCTATTTTTTTTGCATTTCCTAAGGCCTGCTTTGTGGCATAACATATGGTCTATTTTTGAGAAGGTTCCATGTGCTGCTCAGAAGAAAGTGAGTCCGCTCGTTGATGGATGGAATATTCTATATATGTCTATTAAGTCTAGGTTATTGATTGTGTGATTGAGTTCTATGGTTTCCTTGGTTGGATTTTGTTTGGAAGATCTATCTATTGGTGACAGCGGTGCGTTAAAGTCACCCAGAATTATTGTGTTGTGGTCTATGTGGTTCCTGAAATTGAGAAGGATTTGTTTGATGTACAGGGATGCACCATTGTTTGGGGCATAAATATTTACTATCCTTATGTCTTCCTGATTTATGATTCCCTTAAGCAGTGTGAAATGTCCTTCTTTATCCCTTCTGACTAACTTTGGCTTGAAGTCCACTTTATCTGATATAAGGATGGAAACCCCCGCTTTTTTACTGAGTCCATGTGCATGGTAGGTTTTTTCCCATCCTTTCACCTTTAGTCTGTGGATGTCTTTTTCTATGAGATGAGTCTCTTGCAGGCAGCATATTGTTGGGTCTTTCTTTTCAATCCATTCTGCCAGTCTGTGTCTTTTGATTGATGAGTTTAGGCCATTAATGTTCAGGGTTATTATTGAGATATGATTTGTATTCCCAGTCATTTGACTTCTTTTTGGTTTTTAAGTTGGCTTGGTTTCTCCTTTGAGTGGTTTTTCTCTAAGGTAGTTCCTCCCTTTGCTGACCTCCATTGTTGTTTTTCATTTCCTCCTCATGGCATATTTTGTTGAGAACATTCTGTAGTACAGGCTTTCTATTTGTAAATTCTTTTAATTTTTGTTTATCATGGAAGGATTCTATTTCATCTTCAAATCTGAAGGTTAGTTTTGCTGGGTATAGGATTTTTGGTTGGCATCTATGTTATTTCAGAGCTTGAAATATGTTGTTCCAGGCCCTTCTAGCTTTTAGAGTCTGGGTTGAGAAGTTGGCTGCTATCCATATTGGTCTCCCCCTATATGTAATCTGATGCTTTTCTCTCGTGGCCTTCAAAATCCTATCTTTATTTTGAGTGTTAAGCATTTTCATTATAATGTGCCTTGGTGTGGACCTGTTGTGATTTTGTGCATTTGGTGTTCTGTAAGTCTCTTGTATTTGATTTTCCATTTCATTCTTCAGGTTTGGGAAATTTTTTGATATCATTTCATTGAATAGGTTGTTCATTCCTTTGGTTTGTATCTCTGTGCCTTCCTCAATCCCAATAATTCTTAAATTTGGTCTTTTCATGATGTCCCATAGTTCTTGAAGATTCTGTTCATGATTTCTTACGATCTTCTCTGTTTGGGCCACTTTATTTTCAGGATTAAATATTTTGTCTTCATTGTCTGAGGTTCTGTCTTCCAAGTGGTCTAGTCTTTTGGCGATGCTTTCCATTGAGTTTTTTATTTGGTTTATTGTTTCCTTCATTTCAAGGATTTCCGTTTGGTTTTTTTTTTTTTTTTTTTTTTTTTTTGAGAATCTGTATCTCTTTGTTGAAATGATCTTTTGCTTCCTGCAGTTGCTCTTTCAGCTTATTGGTATTATCATTCATTGCCTGCATTTGCTCTCTTATCTCATCCTTTGCTTCGCGAATCATCTTAATCATGTATAATCTGAAGTCCTTTTCGGACATTTCTTCTAACATACCGTCATTGGATTCTATTAATATAGAATCTAGATTTGTTGTTTTTTCATGTGGTTCATGTATCTTCCCCTCTAGCAGTGCAGGTCTGGGGTGTTGCAGATTTCCCCCTATAGGCTTATCATGGCCCTACAGGTTTCCAAAACCCTTTCTTTAAGGGGAGATCAATATTAGCAGTGCCCAATTCAGACACTATGCAATCCTAGACCAAATAGCCCCTATGAGGACAATAACAAACTTGTCATAGTAAACAGAATGAGTTCAAATATTATCTTTAGTAAAACAAACAGGTTTGCAATAAGGTCTGCAGTTTCTAATGCAGGACAAAGAGGATGCAGAGGGATGTAGGATGTAGCTGTTAATGGGATAAGAAAAGAATATACAGAAATTCCAGAAAATAGAAAGGGTGAGAGTGTAATCAAAAGAAACTGGATTTTAGGATGCAAAAAAGGGAGAACGAGACTCTGAGGGAATAGGTAAACAAAAGGAAAAGAGAGCAAGAAAAGTAAAGAAATAAAAACTTAAAATTTTTCAATAAGGAGAAAAAAGAAAATCTACAATATAACGGTCATATAGTAATGAAACCTCCCAGAGTTCAGTAGCCTGATGCATGAGAGGTACCTGACAATGTGGTTCAAGCCTCCAGCAGGCATCTCAGGATGGGATTTGCCCCACCTAAAGATCGGAGCTCCGGCTTCCAGGATTATCCAAGATGGCCGCTCTGGCTTCAAAATGTGTTGGCAAATGGGGAACTGCAGCTCAGGGTGTGGCCGTGGTCAGCAGGAGGTCTGGAGGCGGGATGCGGTTGGTCCAGCAGGGGTCCTGGAGGTCAGGTGTGTTTGGTGTGGTTGAGGAATCCTGGAGGCCGGGTGCAATCAGTCCATCTGGGGTCCCGGTGATAGGGCGCAGCCAGTTGGTCTGGGGGTCCTCGCGGCAGGGAGCAGTCAGTCGATGTGAGGGCCCCAGAGGCAGGGAGTGATCTTTCGGGCTGAGGGATCCTGGAGACGGGGCTCAGTCTGTCGGGCCAGGGGTCCTACGGGACCTGGCTGTTGTCTCAAAATGGTGGCAGCCACGAGTAATCAAACCTGCAGGTACTGTAACAGTGATCTTCCAGGCAACAGCAGGCAGTTGGTGCTGCACTGGCGGTCGGCGATCGGGAGGTGAACCTTGTGCGTTGGGTGATGGATAGGTGTAAGGCAGGTGATGGACAGGCGAGAGGCAGGCAAATGGCAGATGATTGACGCCTGACAGTGAGCAGTCTGCACTCAAAAAAGGCGTCGATATGCTGGCAGACTGGAGGTGATCACAGTAGACAAATGGGGTAAACACCAGGGGATCGATAAGCAGCAAAAACTGCCTCACTGAGAGACAGATATCCTTTGTTTGAAACCGGAGTTATAGAGGGACAAGGAACGCAGCCTCCCTCTAGTCCGCCATCTTGGATCTCCTCCTTTACTTTGAATCATTATTATAAGATGTATTTTTTTTCAAGGCCATGAATTTATTTACTTAAATTTATTTATTTAAATGCCTGTCCTTTTAAGTTTTTGAATGTGAGTATCCATAGTCTCATGTGGTTTTGAATGTAGGGTTTATGTATTTCCAATTGTTTTAGAACAATGGTAGACAGTTAATTAGGAGAAATCCATATTGTCTGGTTTAGTGTTTATTAGTAATCTCATTGACATTTAGCCCTTTATTTTTATTTTTTCTGCCCTTCCTACCAGTGAGGAGTACCCTTTGGAGAGTCCTGTGCCAAGTAAACTCAGGAAGCAGATTGCTGTGTGTCAGGAGCCTACCGCTGTGAACTGTGTCCAGTACTCAGGTAAGCTGATCTCAGAGAGAACTACCCTTTTCATTGGGTAGTCTATATTGTCTGATTTCCTATTGTGAATGCATTTTTCAAAACCTTGGTATTCACAATTATGTGTGTGCTTTGAGTCAGAGTTAAGAAAAGCTGTGTTTGCACTTAACTACGTGACTAGATTGCTGGGTATGTTAATCCCATGTGGGTGCTCAGAAGCCCAGACCAGGTTTCCCACACTATCCCTGTGCACATCTTCTCCTACCTCAGAGGCCAGGTGCAGGACTCTCCCTATGTAGGTCCTCTCCTCACTGTGGGCAACTGCAAGGCTGAGCTCCACAGGATCTCCTGTGTGTTCCCACTTCTCACTCACAGGCCATGTGCCAGGCTCTTCGCCATTGTACTATGTCTCCCCATTCCTCTGGACTCGTGTGGTTCTTGTTTGTGGTTCTTGTTTGTGGTTCCTGGATTGTGTGCTGTTTCTGCCTCTATCGGGATGGTTTTCTGGGCTCCTTCCTGCAGATATGACCTGTTTAGTCTTCCCAGTAATAGTTGTATGTGGAGTGGTTTTTCTCTCTCCTCCACACCCCTTTTCTGGAACCCCATCTTTTTTTTCTTCATTAGGTTGTAATAGTGAGGAGGTAGCCTTTGGGAGTGCCCACAGGTCAGTCTAGGTAGCTCTACTCCACACTCATCTCCGATAAGATGTACTTACAGGTGCAGTGTTTTGGCTGGGGAGACGTCCCACCTCAGGCTTGCCCTTTCTTCACCCTACCTTCTTCATGTTCAGAATATTTCTGGTGAAAACCTAAAAGTTACCATTATTTATCACACTGCCAAACTCCCT
Organism: Sciurus carolinensis; assembly: GCF_902686445.1. Lineage (NCBI taxonomy): Eukaryota > Metazoa > Chordata > Mammalia > Rodentia > Sciuridae > Sciurus > Sciurus carolinensis. Next base: position 764,228 of record NC_062219.1, read on the forward strand.
CTCTTTCTCATATAACTTTAGACAAAAAATTTATTGAGTAATTTTGTGAAATTATGTCTGTAATGTTGCTGATAAAAAACTCTTCAATATTTGATGTGCTTAATGTTATAGAGGTAGGATATCGGCTTGGTATAGATCCTCAAGTCTGAGCAGGGATGAGGTCTGCAATTTGTTTCTCAGGACATGTTCAGATGTGACTGCATACCTCAGTGTGCCTCCTAGCCATGAGGCAGGACAGGGCAGTGTTTGAGGTGGTGTCCTGGGGAGCATGCTCCTGTGTTCCCCATTCCTGCTGTTCAGTAGCTCCATGACCTGGACTCAGCCTGATCCTTTGGGCCTCTCCTGTATACTGAGGGCAGCAATGATCACAGCAGCTGCTGCTCTGTGGGCTGTGGGGCAGATGGCCCAGCCTCTGGTGAGGGGTCAGCACTGGTTCTGGCACACTTCAGGGGCCCATGAAGGATGCTGGGTGCTGAAGGGCTGGTTGAGGCTTGTGGACAGCTGCCTCAGATTCCCCACGAGGAAAGGAACGTCTGGGTACCTGTGGGCCTGCAGTGGGGTGCAGTAGGGTTCTGTAAGGGGAATTTATTTTCACACAGGAGACGGACGGCGCTTAGCCTGTGGCTTAGCCAACCATCTCTCCCTGGTCTTTGATGCCAGCCTTACTGGAACACCTGCTGCCTTTTCAGGTAAAAGTCTTCACTTCAGGGTGCTGGAGCTTAAGGATAAGCCCCATGGTGGTCAGTGGGCAGCACACTTGGCCTCATGCCAGACAGTGGCAGTGCAGGGCCAAGGCTCAATCAGGGAGTGGGGTGATGCTGGTAGTGAGTCAGGTGGTCCTGCCTGCATGCCTGTGATGCCCAAAAGAGAAGGTGAAGAGTGAGAGGCTTTGCCACATGGCAGGCTGCAAGGGGCGCAAGTCTGACCCAACTGAGGGGCATCCGATCAATCCCATCAGGAGATGCATTTGAATGCACTGTTTTAGTTTTTTATTTGTTCTGATCATCAGAAGATGCATTTGAATGCACCGTTTTAGCTTTTTATTTGTTCTAATGAGTTACATGTGGCAGTAGAATGCATTTACTCATTTTGATAGATCATATATAAATGGAGTATAATTTCTCATTTTCCTGATTGTGTATGTTGTAGGATCACATCAGTCATGCAGTCATATATGTACTTGAGGTAATAATGTCTGTTTCACTCCACTATCCTTCCTACCCCCTTAGCCCTTCCCCTCCTTCACTCCCCTCTGCCTAATATAGTACCTCTTGGGCTGGGGTTGTGGCTTAGTGGTAAAGTACTTGCTTAGCATGTATGAGGTGCTAGGTTTGATTCTCAGTACCACATATAAATAAATGAATAAAATAAAAGTCCATCAACAATGAAAAAAATTTTTAAAAGTACTTCTATTCTTCCCTAGATCCCCTGCTCCCCTATTGTGAATTAGCATCCACATATCAGAGAAAATGTTCGTCCTTTGGTTTTTTGGGATTGGCTTATTTCACTTAGCATGATATTCTCCAACTCCATCCATTTACTGGCAAATGCCATAATTTTATTCTTCTTTAAAGCGGAGTAATATTCCATTGTGTATATACCACAATTTCTTTATCCATTCATATAAGCAACAATAAATGTTGGTGAGTATGTGGGGAAGAAGGTACACTCGTACATTGCTGGTGGGACTGCAAATTGGTGCAGCCATTATGGAAAACTATATGGAGATTCCTCAGAAAACTTGTAATGGAACCACCATTCGACCCAGTTATCCCACTCCTCAGTTTATATGCAGAGGACTTAAAGTCAGCATACTACAGTGAAATGTACTTTGAAATTTAGTAGGGTTTATGGTTTGTGCATGGACATTTTTGTAAGTACAACAAAGTGAGCCATTTCTAAGAACGTCATGGAGCTGAGAGAGAGGTATTGAGCTACGTGCCTCCTTCAGGGCTCCGACAGATGCCGGCTTCCTTCTGAAACCCCAGGTCTTGCAGGTCTCCTCGAGGTGGACAAGATGGCTGGCCTCAGGACCATGCTTGTGAACTTTTACTGAACACACACCCCCACCCCCACTGGGGCTGTGCATCTGTCTCAGTTCACCTGGACAGCAGACCCTATCTGAGTGGTGTGACGTCTCGGGAGCACAGTAGGACAGTGAGGAGCTAGGAAGGCCCTGGGGGCCCTGGAGGCAGGCACAGGGCCAGGCAGTGCCTGGAGGCCCAGCACACACTGCTGCTCCCAAGACACCCAGGGACTTCCTCACTCTGCAGGGAAGGCTGCATGTCTGTTCTTGGATTGTGTGTGGTAGAGTAGAGTTGTCCCTGGCTTCTGGTCACACAATTCCCTGCACTCTGTGGCTCCTCCTGGCTCCTTCTGAGGTCATCTCTCACATGCTGAGGAGCTTCCAGTGGGTTCCTCTATGTTGCCAATAGCAGATGCGAGGAACCATTTTGTTAATGGTGGCCTTTCTGCAGGCATCTTGCTGCTGGCAAAGGACATCTCACTGAACTAAGAAAGCACGGTGGGCATGCCAACTCATTTTCAAGAACACCTCTGTGCTGCTTCCTGGGGACAGAGCATTGCTGCCTTCCTGCTTGTTCTAGCACAACAACCCCCTTCATGGGCTTCTGAGTTTGAAAGTATGGCTGCTGTCTTGGATCTGTCTAGAGAAACATGAGGGTTAGCATCTCTTCTAATGTGAGAAAAGAGACAAGCGTAAGTTGAAATCCTCTCTTGGAGTATGCTGGGGCTTTCAGCTGCGCGGCCCCCGTACAAACCCTGGTGACCAGGACGAATGCCACTGGGGTCTGTGTTTGTATGTAGAGTTCAGGATCTGTTCACCAGAAGCTGTTGTCTTGAATGGGAGTCGTAAGAGCTCAGCTGCACGTGTCCTGCCTAGTGTGTGCCAAGCAGGGAGCAGGTCTAGGTCACAGTGCTGGGCATGGTCAGAGCAAGGGCTTCACTCCAGCTAAGGTGCCTCACCTAAAAGGGGACTGTGGTAAGGAGGAGTTTATATCAGAGTACCTGCCTCCTACTCCTGGGACCCCAGAGCCCTTCGCAGTGAGCGGGAGTCAGCGGTGGCTCCCTTTGGAGTGGCAGTGTCTATTGCAATGCTTAATGGGTTCTCCCAAGAGAGCGAAGAGATCCATGACCCTCTGTTCTCTGTCTCTGAAGTACATCAGCTCCTTGGATATGTGATAGGAAACGCCATCAGGAAGAGGAGCAAGGCTTTGTGTTTGGTTCTGGTGAGAAGACAGATCTTTCGAAAATACATTGGATAACAAAGTGAAGCTGAGAAGACAGGAGATGAGAGAGCCTGGTGTGTCTGGCATGGGGAACGGAGTCCAGGCTCCACAGGGACCTGGAGCAGAGCTGTTCCCTACAGCAGTCTGTCTGGGATACAGAGAGGCTGCAGTGCTCCCTCTGTGTCTCAGGCTGGGAGAGAAGGACACCTCCATTCGACAGGCACACTGGTGTCTCTTGTTACAGTCCTGGGAGATGGGCAGGCAGGGCCTAACCCTCTGCTGTGCTGAAAGGTCAGGCAGGCCCATGAGGACTGGATCTGGGTAGAGGGTGTCTCCCCACAGTTGCTAGAGTGCCCACTGCTTATGCTTCTCTCAGAATCTGGCCCACTGTCTGGGTGGCATGAGTGCTGAGAGAGGGAGGTCAGTTCTGGCCTGGAGAAGCAGCCCATCTGCTGGAGAAGACAGATGCAGGGGTCCATCCAGCTCCTCTACCCAGGTGTGCCAGCACATGGCCCCTGCAGTATGTTCAGGCAGTGGATGTGGGTCTGAACATCCTCATGTGTTGTGGTATTGAAGTTAGATGTACAGATGGCAATGAAATTAATTTGGAAGCTGATGGTGGGAAGGTGAAGAACAGGAGAGTGCAGGTCAGTCTCTCCAAAAGGTGAATGAATGGACCTGAACCAGGGGTGCAGGCAAGCTAGGTGCTTCGAGGTGATAGTGGAGCAACAGTCTAGTGGGGAGGAGTAGTGAGATAGTAGAAACGGTCTGTTGCTATGGAAATGGGCACTGTGAGTGGTGGAGTCAGTCTAGTGGCTGTGCGTAGTGAGATTTCACAGGAGCTGTCTGTTCTAATGGTTGTGGCATGGTGAGTGGTGGAGAGGCTCTCCAGTAGTCATGTGAAGTGAGATGCCACAGGAGATCTCTGTGGCGATGATTGTGGGCACTGTGATAGGTGAGGAGGCCATCTTGTGGTTGTGTGTACCGAGCTGTCACAATCACTATCTGTGGTGATGGCTACGGGCACTGTGAGTAGTAAGCACTCTCTTGTGGTCAGAGACAGTGAGATACCCAGTAACGTCTGTGATGATGAGTGTAGCCATTTTGAGTGACTGAGAGCATCTCTGGTAGTCATGTGTAGTGAGATGCCACAGGAGCTGTCTGTGGTGATGGTTACAGGCATGTGAGTATGGGAGAGGCTCTCTAGTGGTTCTGTGTTGTGAGATGTCACAGGAGCTGACTGTGGGGATGGCTATGGGCACTGTGAGTGGTGGAGAGGCTCTCTAGGGGTGGTGTGAGGAAGATACCACAAGAGGGGCTGTGGTGATGGTTACCGGCATTTTGAGATGTAGAAAGACTCTGTCATGGACGTGTGTAGTGAGATAAAACGGGAGTTTCTGTGGTGATGTTCATGAGCATTGTGAGTGTAGACAGACTCTCTAGTGGTCATATGTAGTGAGGTGTCCCAATAATAGCCTGTAGTGATGGGTGTGGCCATGTTGAGTGGGTGAGAGTGTCTTGTGCAGTGAGCTGTCACAGGAGGTGTCTGTACTTATTATGATGGGCACTGTGAATGGTGGAGAGGCTGTGTAGTGGTCATGTGCAGTGGGATGCCACAGGTCTTTCCTGTGGTGATAGTTAGAGTCAAGTGCAGTGAGCTATTACAGGTTCTGTCTTTTAGTCACAGGTTAAGGTACTGTGACTGGTGGAGAGACTCTCTAGTGAGCATGTGTAGTGAGAGGATACAGGAGCCATGTCATGTGAAGGTGGAGGGACTATCAAGTCCAAGGGTGGGGTGACTGTCACAGGAATTATCTGCGGTGATGGTGACAGGTACTTTGAGTGGTGGAGAGGCAATGCACTGATTACATACACTGAGATGTTCCAGAGATGGTTAGTACTGAAAGCCATGGCCATTTTGAGTGGTTGAAAGTGTCTTGGATTGTCATTTGTAGACAGATGTCACAGAATATGTCTGCAGTCATGGGGATGGGACCAAAGAGTAGGGGAGAGGGTCTCTAGTGCTTTTGTGCAATGAGATGGCAAGAGAGCACTCTGTGGGGATGACAATAGTCACTCAGAGTGGTTGAAACAAATTTGAGTAGGCCTGTGCAGAGAGGAGTCACAGGAGCTGCTGTCCAGATGGTGACACACATTGGTGGTGGAGATGCTCTGTAGAGCGGGTGTGTGGAGAACTGTCACAGGAGCTGCTGTCCTGATGGTGACAGACAATGGGTGATGGAGAAGCTCTGTAGAGCAGGTGTGTAGAGCACTGTCAAAGGAGCTGTTGTGCTGATGGTGACACACTGGGTGTTGGAGAGGCTCTCTAGAGCAGGTGTGTAGAGCACTGTCACAGTAGCTGCTGTCCTGATGGTGGCACACTGGGTGCTAAAGAGGCTCTCTAGAGCTGGTGTGTAGAGCACTGTTACAGGAGCTGCTGTCCTGATGGTGACACACACTGGGTGCTGGAGAGGCTCTCTAGAGCTGGTGTGTAGAGCACTGTCACAGGAGCTGCTGGGCAGATGGTGACAGACACTGGGTGGTAGAGAGGCTCTCTAGAGCTGGTGTGTAGAGTATTGTCACATGAACTGCTGTGCTGATGGTGACACACTGGGTGGTGGAGAGGCTCTGTAGAGCTGGTGTGTAGAGCACTGTCACAGGAGCTGCCGTCCTGATGGTGACAGACACTGGGTGGTGGAGAGGCTCTGTGGAGCAGGTGTGTAGAGCACTGTCACAGGAGCTGCTGTGCTGATGGTGACACACACTGGGTGCTGGAGAGGCTCTCTAGAGCTGGTGTGTAGAGCACTGTCACAGGAGCTGTTGTCCTGATGGTGACACACAGTGGGTGGTGGAGAGGCTCTCTAGAGCTGGTGTATAGAGCACTGTCACGGGAGCTGCTGTGCTGATGGTGACACACTGGGTGGTGGAGAGACTCTGTAGAGCAGGTGTGTAGAGCAGTGTCACAGGAGCTGCTGTGCTGATGGTGACACACACTGGGTGGTGGAGAAGCTCTGTAGAGCAGGTGTGTAGAGCACTGTCACAGGAGCTGCTGTCCTGATGGTGACAGACACTGGGTGGTGGAGAGGCTCTGTAGAGCTGGTGTGAAGAGCACTGTCACAGTAGATGTTGTGCTTATGGTGACAGACACTGGGTGGTGGAGACGTTCTCTAGAGCTGGTGTGTAGAACACTAACAGGAGCTGCTGTCCTGATGGTGACACACACTGGGTGGTGGAGAGGCTCTGGAGAGCAGGTGTGTAGAGCACTGTCACTGGAACTGCTGTGCTGATGGTGACACACTGGGTGGTGGAGAGGCTCTCTAGAGCTGGTGTGTAGAGCACTGTCACAGGAGCTGCTGTGCCGATGGTGACACATACTGGGTGGTGGAAAGGTTCTGTAGAGCTGTTGTGTAGAGCACTGTCACAGGAGGTGCTGTGCTGATGGTGACACAAACCGGGTGGTGGAGAAGCTCTGTAGATCAAGTGTGTAGAGCAGTGTCACAGGAGCTGCTGCCCTGATGGTGACAGAAATTGGGTGGTGGAGAAGCTCTCTAGAGCTGGTGTGTAGAGCACTGTTACAGGAGTTGCTCTCCAGATGGTGACACACACTGGGTGGTGGAGAGGCTCTGTAGAGCTGGTGTGTAGAGCACTGTCACAGGAGCTGCTGTGCTGATATGACACACACTGGGTGGTGGAGAGTCTCTGTAGAGCAGGTGGGTAGAGTACTGTCACATGATCTGCTGTGCTGATGGTGACACACACTGGGTGGTTGAGAGGCTCTGTAGAGCTGGTGTGTAGTGAACTTTCACAGGAGCTGCTGTGCTGATGGTGACACACACTGGGTGGTGGAGAGTCTCTGTAGAACAGGTGTGTAGAGCACTGTCACAAGAGCTGCTGTGGTGATGGTGACACACACTGGGAGGTGGAGAGGCTCTGTAGAGATGGTGTATAGAGCACTATCAAGGGGCTGCTGTGCTTATGGTGACACACTCGTGGTGGAGAGGCTCTGTAGAGCTGGTGTGTAGAGCACTGTCACAGGAGCTGCTCTGCTGATGGTGACACACACTGGGTGGTGGAGAGGCTCTCTAGAGCTGGTGTGTAGAGCACTATCATAGGAGCTGCTCTGCTGATGGTGACACACACTGGGTGGTGGAGAGTGTCTGTAGAGCAGGTGTGGAGAGCACTGTCACAGGAGATGCTGTGCTGATGGTGACACACTCTGGGTGGTGGAGAGGATCTCAGGAGCTTGTGTGTAGAGTACTGTCACAGGAGGTGCTGTGCTGATGGTGACACACACAGGGTGGTGGAGAAGCTCTGTAGAGCAGGTGTGTAGAGCAGTGTCACCAGAGCTGCTGTCCTGATGGTGACAGACACTGGGTGGTGGAGAAGCTCTGTAGAACTGGTGTGAAGAACACTGTCACAAGAGTTGCTGTCCTGATGGTGACACACTGGGTGGTGGAGAAGCTCTCTAGAACAGGTGTGTAGAGCACTGTCACAGGAGCTGCTGTCTGATGGTGACACACACTGGGTGGTGGAGAGGCTCTGTAGGGCTGGTGTGTAGAGCACTGTCACAGGAGCTGGTGTCCTGATGGTGAAACACACTGGGTGGTGGAGAGTCTCTGGAGAGCAGGTGTGTAGAGCACTGTCACAGGAACTGCTATGGTGATGGTGACACACTCTGGGTGGTGGAGAGGCTCTGGAGAGCTGGTGTGTAGAGCACTGTCACAGGAGCTGCTGTGCTGATGGTGACACACACTGGGTGGTGGAGAGGCTCTGGAGAGCTGGTGTGTAGAGCACTGTCACAGGAGCTGCTGTCCTGATGGTGACACACTGGGTGCTGGAGAGGCTCTCTAGAGCTGATGTGTAGAGCACTGTCACATGATCTGCTGTACTGATGGTGACACACAGTGGTTGGTGGAGAGTCTCTGCAGAGCTGGTGTGTAGAGCACTGTCACAGGAGCTGCTGTCCTGATGGTGACACACTGGGTGCTGGAGAGGCTCTCTAGAGCTGATGTGTAGAGCACTGTTACAGGAGCTGCTGTCCTGATGGTGACACACTGGGTGGTGGAGAGGCTCTCTAGAGCTGGTGTGTAGAGCAGTGTCACAGGAGCTGCTGTGCTGATGGTGACACACTGGATGGTGGAGTGGCTCTCTAGAGCAGGTGTGTAGAGCACTGTCACAGGAGCTGCTGTGCTGATGGTGACACACACTGGGTGGTCACACCCTCTCTAGTGTTTCTGTTTATTCAGAGACCACAGTTTTGTTTTGTTTTTTTGAGACACTATTTTTTTTTTTGAAGGATTCCTTTCTTTTTTTTTATTTTTTGGCTTAATGTTTTTGAATTTTTTTCTCAGTTGTTAATTCTTAATAGTTCTTTCCAAAGTATCTGAATTCAAACAATATGGCAGCAAAGTTATTACATGTGATTTTTTTGTAGTGGTATTCAGTTGCAGCTGTTGTTGAGGCTGTGTTTGACTTTTGAGTTTTACATGTTCAGCATTCTCTCTTGGTTTTTTGTTTTGGTGCTTTTCTTACTGACATGGTGGTGTTGATCCCTCCCCTCATCTTTAGATCATGGAGTGTCCTTCCTGTGCTGGGGTGTGCGTGTATAGGGCGAAGCCTGTTCTGGCAAGCATTTATGGGTTAGGAGTAGTATCTACAGTGTGCATTTCAGATGTATTGTTAGCATGCTTGGCTCCTTGCTTATCCAGGTGCATGGTGTGTCCTGTGCTTCCACTTTCTTGCCCTCAATCTGCAGGTTTGCTTTATGCCATCCCACATCCCTCTTGTCCTGGGCAGAGTGCTCCGTTGAGCATCTATAGGGGCTGTCACTTACAGCCACGTCCCCTCAACCTCTCCTGCTCCCTGGAGCCCGGGCATGGCCCAGCCTGAGGAGAGTGTCTATTATGGGCCTCTGCTGGCTCAGGACCTTACAGGGTCCTGGGAAAGACCACACAGGAGCTGGAGCCAAGAGGGAGCAGGACCCACCCACAAAGTGGTGAAGCAGGAAGGCTCCTGGGGTTTTCCAGTGGGATCTGATTGTCAGCGTCCCTGCAGGCTTGTGGGGCATGTCGGTGCACCCTCATTCACTTGTCTGAAGGGTGCAGTGGCATCCTCGGAAACCAGCAGTCCTGACAAGCTCTGTTATGTTCAGAGGGAACTTCCCCAGCTGATCACAGCACATGGTTAGATGATATGTGAGCATATTTTTCTCTGATAGCCAACAGAGACACAGTTCTGTAAAGTACTGACACGTGATTATGAAGTCCACAAATCTCGGTACTCTTACAGTACCACATCTTGTAGCATTCCTGTCTTAAAGCACATGCACGCATGCCTTTGAGCTGCAAGTTTGTCAGAGATGAGGTTTCATCAGAAGCTTCTACAAGCTGTGTCAGTGATACCTTTGCACAGAGCTTCTGTCAAAGAGGTGGCTCCATGGCATTGCTGTAGCTGGGACTTGCTGCCGACTGCTTGCTTCTTGAACGAGAGCTTGTAGTACATGGGAGGAAAGTACAGGCAATGCTCCGTCTTTCTCCTGGTCCTTCAGGTCACGATGGAGCTGTGAGCACCGTCTGCTGGAGCCATGACAGGAGGTGGCTGCTCTCCACGGCCCAGGACCAGACCCTGCGGCTGTGGTCGGCTCGTAGGAGGGAGCTCCTGCTGCTTCTGGTAATGCAGAAACTGGGTCTGTGCCTGAGCAGTCTATGGCTCTGGCTGTCCAGGGGCCAGCTTCTTAGGGCTCTCCTCTACCTAATCCAGATATCAGGAAATGGGTATGAGCTGGGGCCTGGCTTCAGTGCAGTAGAGATCGCTCACTGGTTAGTTTCCTCATGCAGACATTCACACGGGTAGTTCATGGTGTGTGTGCACACACACATGCACACCTGATGCTTGCCGTGTGCAGTGTTCATGGAGTTAACTTATCCTTACAGTTGTCATGGTCTGCCAATGGCTAAACAGTACCAAAGTGCTTGAATATTTCTGGATGCTGATTCAGCGTGATTTTATACTGGAGGTAGTAATGGTCAAGAGGACATTATGTGAAGGAAGAGTGTTTTGGGAAGTTAAATGACTTGTGTTAATGAGTTTATGTGAGGGCATTTGAAAATTGAATGAGAAAGTTACAATGATCTTACACTAAGACATAGCAGGGGTGATAATAGGAGACTGGGCTTCAGCCCATGAAATGATGACCTGGTGAACAGCAAACTGAACACATAAGCAGTGTGACATTTTTAAAAATGGTAGTGCTGATTTCCTATGGATCTTGAATGCAGGGGGTCCTCAACTCATGATGGTTTGACTTATGATTTCTTTCGCTTTTTGAAGGTATGAATTTTGACTTTTGGTCTTTTCTTGGGCTAGTGCTGAGTAGAGGCAGAGCTACAGTTCCAGTGAACCCCTAGGGCCAGGTCCTGCTGCAGACAAGTGTTTGGCAGTGCTGAAGGAAGGAGCTGTGGATTCCCAGCTGTGATGCTTGCAACTGTGAGGGAGCTCTGTTTCAAAATGTATTTTGAACACTTAGTGTATTCCAACACTAAGGAAGTCCTTGCTAATACTGTATTTTATGTAGAGTTTAGATTTGTTTTTGCTTTAAGGTTCACAAGTTGTTAGAACTTAAAATGCTCATTATAGTAAAATTAAATCTAAAAAGTCTTTCAGTAGTAGGAACTAAGCAGAAACAATACAGTAAGTGAGTTCTCTCAAGTGTATTTGAATCTCTCAAGAGTTTAGATGTATGTGGGTGTTGAGCATGGATGTAGGTGTGCAAGATAGATCAATGTGAGTGGTGAGGCTGGGTGAAGAGGGTAGGTTTGGGTGTTAAAGTTGAATAGATGGTGGGTGTTGAGGGTGGCTTGACGTAGGTGTGGAGGATAGATGTGAGTGTTGAGGGAGGATAGATGTGGGTGTTGAGGGTAGATGTGGGAGTTGAGGAAAGACATGGGTAATGAAGATGGATAGACATGGTTTTGAGGATAGATGTGGGTGTTGAACATAGATGTGGGTGTTGAGCATAGATATGGGTGATGATAGATGTGGGTGTTCTTGGTGGATAGACATGTGTTTGGGTTTTGAGAATGGATATACATGGGTGTTGAGGACAAATGTGGGTGTGAAGATGAATGGATGTGGGTGTCAAGAATCACCAGATGTGGGTGTTTTGTATAGATATGCATGTTGAGGATGGATGTGGGTATTGAGGTTGGGGAGATATGAGTGTTGAGGATGACTAGATCTGGGTGTTGAGGACACATGTGAGTTGTTGATAGTGGATACACATAGGTGTTGGGTGTTGAGGATTGATAGACATGGGTGTTGAAGATGAATTTGGGTGTTTAGGATGGATAGATGTGGGTGTTGATAACAAATGTGCATGGTGAGGTTAGATGTGGGTGGTGAGGATAGATGTGGGTATTGAGGTTTGATGGATGTTGGTGATGAGGATAGATGTGGGGGTTGAGTATGGATAGACATGGGTGTTGAGGATGGATCGATATGGTTGTTAAGGATGCGTATATGTGGGTGCATAGGATGGACAGCCATGTGTTGTCCATGTACCCACATGTTGAGGGTACATGTGGGTGTTGAGGATAGATGTGGGTGTTGAGGATGAATTGATGGAGGTTTTGAGGATATATGTGGGTGCTGAGGATGGATAGATGAGGGTTATGAGTTTGGATAGATGTGGGTGTTGAGGATAGATGTGACTTTTGAGGATAGAAGTGGGTGTGTAGGGTAGACATGGGTTCTGAGGATGAATTTGCATGCTGAGGATAGATGTGGGTGTAGAGAGTGGATAGATGTTAAGTTGAGGATGTATACATGTGGGTGTTGAGGATAGATGTGGGTTTTCAGGATAGATGTGGGTGTTGAGGATGAATAGATGTCGGTGATGAGGCTGAATAGATGTGTGTGTTGAGGATGGATAGACATGAGTGTTGGTATACATGTAATGCTGAGGATGAATAGACATGGGTGTTGAGGACGTGTAGTTGTGGGTGTTGAGATGTTGGTGATGAGGATGAATAGATGTCAGTGTTGAGTATGGATAGATGTATATAATGAGGATAGATAGACATGAATGTTGAGTATACATGTAATGTTGAGGATGAATAGAATGGGTATTGAAGATTGATGTGGGTATTTAGTATGGATATATATGGGTGTCGAGGATGTATATTGTGGGTATTGAAGATAGCTAGACATAGGTCTGACAGATAGATATGAGTGTTGAGGATATATGTGGATGTTGATATAGATGTGGTTGTTAAGGATGGACAGACTATAGATGTAGTTATTAAGGATGGATAGACATGGGGGTTGAGAATAGATTTGGTGTTGAGGATAATTGTAGAAGTTAAGGAAAGACGTGGGTGTTGCATTTGGATACTTGTGGATATGTATGATGGATAGATGTGGGTGTTGTGGATGGATAGATTTTGGATTTGAGAATAGTTGGGGATGTTGAAGATGGTTAGGATGGGCATTTAGGATGTATAGACATGGGTGATGAGGATGGATGTGGGTGTTGAAGACAGATGTGGGTGTTGAGAATAGATGTGTTAGTTTTAGATGGGTAGACGTGGGTTGTGGAAGGATGTGCATTGAGGTTAAGTACATGTATGTGTTGGCAGTGGATAGATGTTGGTGCTGAGGATGGACAGTCATCAGTGCTGAGAATGGGTAGATATGGGTGTTGAGGATGCATATGGGTTTTAAGAATGGGTACACGTGTGTTCAGGACGGGCAGATGTGGGTGTTGAGGATGTGTGGGGTGTATGGGTGTTGAGCTTAGATGTGGGTGTAGAGGTCTGGTTATTCACAGAGGGATACACGTGGGTGTTGAGGAAGGACTGCTTGCCTAGGGCGAAGCATTCCTGATGGGTCCTTTGTGTGTGGTCAGCGACTGATGCGTTCCACAGGGCAGAGGCAGGCGTTCCAAGCCAGTGCAGTCGGCACAGTTCTACTACATGGATGCCTTCATCCTCCTCTCTTCTGGGCAGGAACTCCAGCTACTTGAGTATCATGTTGACACCAGCAGAGATGAGATAAAAAGGTAGGTGGCGGTCCCGTGATTTCCCTTCCCAACATTTTTATCAAGTTCTGCTCAGAAAGAGTAGTGCTCAAAAATATTGCTACCAAACTTGCAAAGGAGTGGGGGACCCGTTTCTGTACTCAGTCATTTTTCTGACTTGCCACACCGAGGAGCCTTTGGTGTGACATGTGAGAGAACCTGATGTGTGATCACCTCATCGCAGATTAGTGATGTTACAGGGACACCTGCTGTTTACAACATAAAGCAACATACTCACCTTTTGTTATTCTTGTTTTCAAGTTTTTTAAGCAATAGATATTTCAGAGAGAGTCCGAGCCTTCCCCAGCCCCCTGTCTTCCTGATCTCTCTGGAGGTGGGCACGTCTGCTCTGCATGTGTCCTGGTTGTGTCTCTGCAACCATGGGTTCCAGTTGGGAAGGCAAGCCACCTTTCCTGGTGGTCACAGTCAGGTTGCTCGGCCGTGTGGTTTGGTGCTAGACTGTCTGCAGACCTGCTGTAGAGGCGTGCCCTGCCCTCCTCTTCTCCTCGTGGATACAAGGTGTACCTGACTCTGCACTCAGGGTGCCTTGGCCCCCAGCCTTCTGCTCGGGTCTTGTCCTTGGGTCTCTCCTCCCAGCCCAGGCTGGTGTGGGAGGTTGGGCCTGCTCTGCATGTTGCACTGTGCCTGGGGGGATGCCGCCTCTTCCTCCTCTGGCTTCCCCCAGGGAGTGTCCATCAGCATCTTCCTTCCTGTGGCTGACACTGATACCGCTGTTTACCGGGTGACGAGTCCTGCTTCCTCAGGTGTTGAAGTATAACGCCGGAGAAGCACGCCGAGGCAAATGTAGAGTGGAAAATGCAGCTTTATTAAAGAAAAGGAAAAGCAGACTTCTCCCGGGTGGAAGAAGGGGACCCAAAGGTGGAATCCGTGGGATGAGCAAATCTCGTTCTTTTTATGGGTTTCATTCTCCCATTCTTTCCCCTTATCTCTTCCCTTCCTGCCTGCGGGATTAGGCCTGGTTTTGAAATGTAAAAAGCGAAAAGCGGATGGGGCAGAGGGAGGGTCAAGGTGTCTCAGACAGGCAAGGGCCCAGGGGGCATTGATTAGCACCTTCTTGCCTGCAGTCTCTGGCAAGGGCAGGTAAATTTGGTTATCAATGGGTTCTGCATGTCCTTGATATTCCATTCTCCCATGGCAGTCTCCAACTTCCAGAGGCGGATGGCTTGATGGCCTCTATTTTCTTGATCTGACCCGATTTCCTATTTCTACACTAACTGCCTGTCCCCAATTCTGGCTTCATTCCCCCCTCTAATCTTAGGAACTCCATGCTGCTGGGGAAGGGGGTCGATGACCGCTCTGACTTCTTCGAGCTGAAAGTGGACGGTGAGGGGCAAGCAGCTTGGAGTTCCTTTTTAGAAATCGGGTCGATCAAGGGGTCCATGGTAAAAGTCTGGTTGAAGAGTAATAGGCTGGAGGGTCATTTGAGAGATGGGCGGTCTATAAGAGAAACAAGAAGTTATGAGTACCGGGATAAGATTAATGCAACAGTAAATGCCACAACATAGGAACACACCAATGAGTATGATGATGATTATAGAGACTAATAATGTTTTCCACCAGGAGGTACCAGAGAACCAGGAACTAAGAATTTGTTCCCATGATGAGTCTGGAGAGGACATGGCCTCTATCTGAGAATGTAAATCTTTAAGGATGTTAGTTACATTGTTAGAGTTGTCAGGGATGTAAACACAGCATTCAGTTCTAACAATAGCACAAGTACCGCCTTGGGCTGCAGTGAGGATGTCTAAAGCCATCCGGTTTTGTAAGACAGCTTTCCTCATGAGTGTCACTTCTGTATTAAGGAGAGAAGTGCTTTCTCCAACATCATGGAGGGCGGTTTGGGTATAATTGTTTAGGGTCTCCACATGCCACATTACACTTTCTAAACCAATTTGTGGGATAAACATTGAAGCTAAATGATCATACCAACGAAAAACAGATCGTCCCCATCTATGTTTGAGATTGGGGAGATTTGCTGGCTGTTCTATACTTGGGGTCCATCTCCCTTGCATCCAGGGGTACCCAATAGTACATCTTCCTATCCAGCCTGGGGGAAGCCAGGGCCATAAGTTAGTTCCACATATCCATTGTGTCCCATTGGGTGCTGGCCAGCTAATTTCAGGCCTAGAGAGCCAATTAGTTCCAAACCAATCATTGGCTTGTAAAATTACAATTTGTTGGCATTGTGACTCTGGGGTCCATCTTAATTCTCGAGTACTATTAGGCCATATATCATAAGTATGGTTATGTTGTTCCCAACAGATTGGGGCCTTTTGGTTTAGATGCCCAATGGTGGGTGTAAGCCATAAATTTCCATCCCAAACCTGATAATAACCGTCTTTGTATCTGTGACATATTGGTGGCGGTGGTGGAGAGTTAGAAGTGAATGGGCCCGCATGTGACTTAACAGCCGTAGAAATTTGAACATTGGTCTGCTCTAAAGTGAAAGCCTTTTTATGACCTGGTAGTGATCCCAGGGTGATTTTGATTGCCTCAGGGACTAGTAGAGCTACAGCTGCAATTACTCGTAAACAGTGGGGCCATCCCCGAGATACCATATCAAGTTCCTTGCTGAGATAGGCTACTGGTTGTTGAATAGGCCCATTCTTTTGGGTTACCACTCCTAGGGCTATTCCTCCTCTTTCAGTGACAAACAGGTTAAATTTCTCTTCAGTAGGTAAACTAAGAGCAGGGGCTTGGAGTAAGGCCCTTTTTAATGTCTCAAAGGCTTTAATATGTTCTGGTTCCCATATTAGGTTGGTTGTTCCTTGTTGCAAAGTTTCTTTTATAAGACTGTAAAGAGGCTTAGCTAATTCTCCATACCCAGGAATCCAAAGTCTGCAGTATCCAGTTATTCCTAGGAAGCCTCTGAGTTGCCTTAGGGTCTGAGGCAGAGGATATTGTCCTATGGGAGCTATTCTTTCCTGTCCTAATTTGCGGACTCCTTGGGATAGTTGTAATCCTAAATATTGGACCTGTTGCTGACATAATTGAGCTTTCTTTTTTGAGACTTTATAACCCTGATTGGCTAAGAAGTTTAAGAGTTCTGTAGTAGCTTTTTGACATTCCTCCTGGGTGGAGGCGCATAACAGGATGTCATCCACATATTGGAGAACAATTGCAGTTGTCTTATCTTTGAATTCTGCTAAGTCCTTAGCTAGAGTTTGTCCAAATAGGTGGGGGCTATCTCTAAATCCTTGGGGGAGTACTGACCAGGTTAGTTGAGATCCACTATCTGGTTCCTCAAAGGCAAACAGATACTGAGACTGAGAATCCAGAGGTATGCAAAAGAAGGCATCTTTTAAATCTAACACAGTAAACCAAGCGGCAGTTGCTGGAATCTCAGATAGCAGAGTATATGGATTAGGAACTACTGGGTGGAGGGGAACAACTGCTTCATTAATTATTCTGAGGTCTTGGACTAAACGCCATTCTCCATTTGATTTTTGAACTCCCGAAATTGGTGTATTGCATGGGCTGTTACAAGGTACTAAAAGTTTCTGCTGTTTGAGGTTCTGGATGATTTTTAATAAGCCCTTTTTTGCTTCTGGGCGTAGCGGGTATTGTCTCTGATGTGGAAAGACAGAGGGATCCTTTAAGACTATTTTAACTGGGATTGCTCTCTTTGCCTGTCCAATCTTGCCTTCAGTGGCCCATACCTCAGGGTTTATATCACATTCTAGTAGAGGTAAACATAATGATCCTTGTGGTCCCAAATTCATTGTAATGGAAGTCTGAAGTTTTGAAAGTAAATCCCTTCCCAATAAAGGGGTAGGGCATTCTGGGACTATCAGGAATGCATGAGAAAACATCATCCCATCCCACTTACAACTCAGTGGGGGAGTAAACTTTCTGGTAATAGGCCGTCCAGACACCCCTTGCATTGTATTAGAGGAAAGAGGTCCAGGATAAGAGGTGAGCACTGAAAAACTAGCGCCAGTATCTAAGAGGAAGTTGACCTCTTGGCTCCCTACGGAGAAGCATACCCGGGGCTCATGCGTAGTGATAGGAGTTACGGGAGCCATTAGAATTGGCCCCGGGCCCCGTCAGGCCTGTGTGGAAGAGTCTGGCCTCAAGGACCTACGCCCCTGAGGACAGTCACTTTTCCAATGGTTGCCTTGACACTTGGGGCAGGGCTTTGGTGGTGGCCGTTTGGCTTGGGGACATTCCTGTCTGAAATGTCCCTCCTTTCCACAACGGAAACAAATCCCTTTTGTGGCCTGAGGTACATTCCGTTTTCTTTCTTCATCACCCGGGAAGCTAACTCCTCTTAGGGCTAAGACCAGCGCTTCAGTTTTTCTTCTGTCTCTACACTCTTTTTCCTTCTTTTCCTCTACATCTCGATTATAAAAAACAGAAGTTGCAAGTCGGAGGATATCATCTAAGGATTGATCAGGGCCATATGCCAATTTTTGTAATTTCCTCCGAATGTCTGGGGCCGACTGAATGATAAATTTGTCCTTTAAAAGTAAATGGCCCTCTGTGGATTCAGGATCCACGGTGGTGTGTTTTCTCATTGCCTCCCTGAGTTTCTCCATGAAAATAGCCGGGCTTTCTTCGGGACCTTGTGTAATTTCAGAAACCTTAGAATAGTTAATAGGCTTCTGTTTGATTCTCCTAAGGGCCTCAAGGACTAACATCTGGAAGTGTCTGATCTTCCAAGCATCCTGTTCATCGTTTGGGTCCCAGTCGGGGTCATTTCTTGGAACTGCCTGTGCTCCCGATGGATAGTTGGGTTTAGATCTAGTTTGGGCTCCTGGGGCATGAGCAAGGTGTAGGTCATCCCCAAATTGTTCAGCTGCTTTCAGGGTGGCTTCCTTCTCATTGGAGGTTAAAGTCTGGTTAAGTAACAGGATAATATCTTTCCAGGTGAGGTCAAACACCTGGCATAGGTTTTGAAACACCTCAATATATTTATCTGGATCTTCTGAAAATTTCCCTAGGTCTGTTTTTATCTGTCTTAGGTCTTGGAGGGAGAAAGGGTTGTATACTTTAATTGGTCCAAATTCTCCTCCTGGCATCTCCTGGAGAGGTAGTATATTTGATTTGTCCACTGGGGCAGATGGAGAAGGACCAGGGTATGGAGGACAGGAGGCCTGCTGATGGACTTTAGCAGAAAATTCCTCTCCCTCAGTAGGTGACTCTTTAAGGTTTTCTTCCTTTACAGTAGTGGTTCTGGCTGAATCTATTTTACATTGTTGGCATAATTTGGGGTTTTCCCTTAGAATAAAGAAGATTTGAACATAAGGTACCTCACACCATTTTCCTTCCCTTTTGCAAAATCTATCAAGCTGTAAAATGGTATTAAAATTTGTACTTCCCTCTGGCGGCCAAGATTCTCCATCAGAGAGTTTGTATTGAGGCCAGGCCTGGCGGCAGAAGAAAATGAGGCGCTTTTTCTTGAGTGTCTGTGGGTCAAATTTGTCCCAGTTTTTCAGTATGCAGGCTAGTGGTGAACCTGGCAATACTGTTGAGAGTGAAGCTCCCATCTAAGTGGAAGAAAAGAAAAATAGACCTCAGGCGCCCGCGCCGGAGACTATGTGCAGGGACGTCTCCCTAAGTTTGAGCTTCAATCCGGTCCAGAAAACCCGTCTCTCACTACCTGGCTTTGCCAAAGTATTTCTGGCCTCCTTTGGCAAAGTGCTGGGGCTCTAGTTTGCCCTGTGCTAGAGACCCTTGGAGGATTCAGACTTAAGGGCATTACTGCTTTCCTCCCTGCCACTATAAATTCCTACAACAAAAGAAGAATTGTACATCTTCTTGCCTATTTTGTAGACTAAAGGGATCTCCAAAGGGTGAGGGGGACACCTATTGATTGTTAGACATATAATACCCTGTTCTCTGAGGGATTCAAGGGAGGGGTTGAATTAAAGTATACATCCTCCTTGCAGCTTAGAACACACTGAGCACCTTTAAGCACAGGAAAACTTTAAACAAACTAACAAAGGCTAAATATGCAAACAAAGATAACCTGAGTACTTTCCTATTGATTTTCCTATGATCCTACTATCTGAATGTTTAATGTCTGATCGGCGAGCGAAGGGAAAACATCCAGGAGGGAATGGATGTGTGCGGTGTGCTGCGCGGCCCATACGGAGGCAAATGTAATTGGCGCTTTCCCTCGGTGCCATTTGTCTACTGATCACCTTGGATACCCCTTAGGGCGGTCGGGAGGGGGAGTCCAGAGAAGGAACCTTTGGGATCCACCCGAGAGTAGCCCGGGCCGAGAACCCCGCAGTTGCTCCAACCTTTCCTCCGCCTCCACGCATCCTGGGCAGATCAGGACTAGGGACACTGTGTACTCACGGCAATTGCGCTCCGGGCCTGGACAGAAAAGTAGGAAACGGCTTTAGCAAAGCCCCAACATGCCTGCAGAGCAGGGGATTGGAAACTTGCCTGAGCCGAGAAACCTCTCACCCGAGTCTTAAGAATGGCGGCTGCACTAGTTGCATTTAAGTAGCCGACGGGTGCCCATTTTGCCCTCCAGAAAGAAAGAGACAGAAAGATGCACCTCGGACAGATTGGGGTGCGTGAAGAGAAAAGCTCACTTACCTCAGCGTAGATCTCGGTGGGACCTCCAAATCTGATACCGCTGTTTACCGGGTGACGAGTCCTGCTTCCTCAGGTGTTGAAGTATAACGCCGGAGAAGCACGCCGAGGCAAATGTAGAGTGGAAAATGCAGCTTTATTAAAGAAAAGGAAAAGCAGACTTCTCCCAGGTGGAAGAAGGGGACCCAAAGGCGGAATCCGTGGGATGAGCAAATCTCGTTCTTTTTATGGGTTTCATTCTCCCATTCTTTCCCCTTATCTCTTCCCTTCCTGCCTGCGGGATTAGGCCTGGTTTTGAAATGTAAAAAGCGAAAAGCGGATGGGGCAGAGGGAGGGTCAAGGTGTCTCAGACAGGCAAGGGCCCAGGGGGCATTGATTAGCACCTTCTTGCCTGCAGTCTCTGGCAAGGGCAGGTAAATTTGGTTATCAATGGGTTCTGCATGTCCTTGATATTCCATTCTCCCATGGCAGTCTCCAACTTCCAGAGGCGGATGGCTTGATGGCCTCTATTTTCTTGATCTGACCCGATTTCCTATTTCTACACTAACTGCCTGTCCCCAATTCTGGCTTCAACACCACAGATGTGTTTGTCCCTCACAATAAAGGCTCTGTGGAGGGAGGCTGTGGGTTTTGTCCTGCTGTTGGCTGTGCGGTGATTTCAAGGTGGGGTCTGCTGTAGCCTTAGGAGCCATGTCTGTTTTTCTCACAGTCAAATGAAGGGGACCTTGAGGCCACTGCCTGGCAGGCTCGTGGGGAGCCCTGGGGCTGTGGGTGTTGCTGGAGTGGAGGTGGCCATGCTGGATGGGGAGACTGGGCATCTCCTCAGAGCCGAGTTCAGGCAGGCTGCCGAGACATCTGTTGCAACACTGCTGTCCAGTCAGGTTGCACTGGTCTAGTGGGGCGGGGGCTTGTGGGGGCCAATGGAGCTCGCCCCTGAGGAGTTGGAATAGCCAGCAAGTGTGCATGGGATTCCCAGCCCCTGGGCCTCTGGCTGTGGGCCTCCTGGCCATGTGCGGAGCAACTTCATGTGTTTTCAGTTAGGACAAAAGAGTGCCAGGCCACCAAGGTTTCCCAGGTCAGCGTCAAGGGTTGCCTAGAAAATGACTGCCAGGAGGATCTGGGCTCAGTCCAGGGCCGGCTCCTGAAAACGTGTGACCCCAGGCGGACAGTGTGGAGAACATGTGGGCCCTCCCCCTACTGTTCCTGCTCACACTAGCCCACCTGGAGAGCATGGCCCTCCCTGGAAGTCAGCTCTCCAGGCTCACCCAGCCCTGCTCCCGGACTCCTGGGGCTAGGGGCCCCTCTGTCTGCTCACTGATAGTGAGGACTTAGAAGGCGCCATCACCCTACCCCAGCTGCTTGCCTGTCCTGGGCTGTTGAGGGACAACATCGGGTAATGACAGTGGAGATGCCCTTGGAGATGGGGTCTCTGGTCCTCAGCGCTTAGCACATCAGCTTCCAGGGAGTAATGGGGCTCCCTCCCTATCCCTGGGTGAACCCCTCTGTGATATCCAGTGGCCCTGTCTGTCCTGTGGAGGATTTTGTGGCCATTCTCTCATGGGACCGTCCGGTTGTGAGTCTCTGGGGTGCTGCCAGCCCGTGCTCTCCTGTCTCTATGCTCAGTCCTGCGGTTCCTGGACACCCTCCGGACCTGCAGTGCAGAGTGTGTGAGCAGCCACAGGCAGAGGGGGCAGAAAGCAACGTTTCCTGAGCGTGTTGCTTTGGCATCCACCACCGCCACAGCTCACAGGTGCCATGGCTGCTCAGGAGCAGGTCCTCCCTTGAAAGTCTGGTGGCCTGCTGGTGCCACTTGCACGCGGCACCACCTTCTTCAAATAGGAAGCCTATTGACCAGCTGCTGGTCCCACCACCTTGATTCCAGACGGGCTGTCCCCCTGCACTGCCGTAGCTGGGTCTCCCTGAGATGCTGAGGAGCACACAGCACACTGTGTGATCTCCCTGTTCCTCTCATGACGTGCCTCCGTGGACCCCTGAATCCCAGTGCGAGGCTGTCCATTCACACCCTGCCTGGGCCAGCTCTCCACGCCCCACATGCCCTGGTGGTGGGGTTTGTGCGACAGACTGAAACACGAGTGTTGTAGCCTAAAGGCCCCCTCCCTGGCCCTCTGTCACCAGGACATGAGAGGGGGGCTCCAGAGTCTGTTCAGCATTCTCTGGTCTCCTTGTGACCCTCCTCGTGTGGGCTTCTGTACCAGTGTCATGATGTCACAGCACAAAGATGGATGTGATCTTCTTACATTCTTTCCTTGTTTAAAACAGGAAATGTTATTGTGTCAGAGCACGTCCCAGGAGAGCCTCCCTCCCGGGTGACACTGCACCTGCAGAGTGGCTGGTGTCCCAGGCGAGCCTCCCTCCGAGGTGACACTGCACTGGCAGGGTGCCTCCTGGTTGTCTGTTATGGGGTGCATGTGAGGTTTCTCCCAAAAGCTCACATGTGAGACAATGCAAGATGGTTTGGAGGAGAAATGATTGGGTTTTGAGAGTTTTAACCCATCAGTGAATTAATCCCCTGGTGGAATCAACTGAGTGGTAACTAGAGGCAGGTGGAGTGTGACTGGAGGAGGTGGTTAATGGGGGGCCTAGCTTTGGGATATGTATTTTGTATCTGGAGAGTGAAGATGCTCTCTCTGCTTTCTGATCATGATGTGAACTGCTTCCCTCTGCCACACTCTTCCGCCATCATGTCCTACCTCACCTCAAACTCAAGGAATGGAGCTCACCTTTTATGGACTAAGACCTCCGAACCTGTGGGCCCTCAAACTTTTCCTCCTCTATAGTTTTTCTGGTCAGATCTTTTAGTCACAGCAGCAAAAAAGCTGACTAAAACAGAAATTGGCACCAGGAGTGGGGCCGTTGCTGTGATTAACTTGACCATGGGATTCAGGAATTGGTGGATGGAATTTTGAGATGCTTAGCAGTATAAACTGGAAATGCTTTAGATTGTTGTAAGTAGAGACTAATGGTAAATTCTGGTGGGAGGTCAGAAGACCAGAATGGTGATAGGATGGTGATCAGTGAAGACCGTTTATGAGAGTTCAGAAAAGGAGGACTGTATTGGAATTTGGAGTAGAGGCCATTCATGTTATGTTCTGGCTGAGAAGTTATCTGCATTTTGCCCATGTCCAGAGACTTTCTATGAGAGTAATTTTAAAAGCAATGGACTTCTTTTTTTTTTTTTTTTTGGTGCTGGGGATTGAACCCAGGGCCTTGTGCTTGCTAGGCAAACACTCTACCAACTGAGCTATATCCTCACCCAGCAAGCAATGGACTTCTTAATCTTGTGGAAGCAATTTCTAGGCAGCACAGCATTCAGGAGGTGGCATGGATATTGCTGGTGGTTTTTTAGCCAAATTTATTGTGATATTAAGGAGCAGAAAGCAGAGCAGAAAGATTTGAAAAACTTGGACTTGAAAGTTGGGAGTAAAACTGGGGCTAAGGAAGTTGCAGTTGTTAAGGACATTAGCATCACTAGGGAAATGCTAAAGACCTTGCCCAGACACAATAAGAAAGATGGCTTGAGGGCATCTCAGGAACTGGCAAGATCACACCCATCTTGGGCTCAAGGGAGTAAAGGTGAAAATTCTCTTGAGGAGAGACCAGTGGGGCACCCTTCTTGCACAAGGCTGCTGCAGCCGGGATCCTTGGAGGCTTGGTTACTGCTTGAGATGGCAGCAGACCTTGGCATTAACCATGTGATGCTGGTTCTGCAGGAATGCAGGATGCTGGAGTTAGGGGGTCATGGAGGCTTCCACCAAGGTTTCAGAGGAAGGCCTTGGAAGCCAGGCAAAGTGCATCAGGGTCGGAGTCCCTGCAGTCAGCTCCTGAGAAGGTGAGGTGTGGAGATGTGAGGAGAAGCCGAAGCTGCAGTGGAGACCCCTGAGAAATGCCAGTAATGTGGGACATGGTCCTAGGAAAGCTGCAGGAATCGAGCAGAGACAAGCCAACAGAAAGGCCACTTGAGCTGCAACCAACTAGGCTGCAGGGGTGGAGCTACACATGCCCTTTGGAGAGAACCTCAAGGTGTCACGTGCCTCAGATGCTGGACGTGGAGCGGCAGGACTCATTTGCCCAGCTGGGTTTGGGTCTTGCTTGGGTCCCATCCCTTCTTTCTGTGCCCCTAATTTTTTGAATGGAAATGTTTTCTCTGTGCCTTTATATGTTGGATATTGTTGTAAGCACAAATAACCAAAGCGTTTTTGGCTCCATAATGAAAGTGCAAATAAGCAGAATGGAAGGAGACTTCATGGAGACCTCATGGATCAGCACTGATTTTTATTCAGCTGTAGAATCAGGCATTGGATGGGCTCATGTCCTGGGTAGAAAATGGCACCAATTACAAGGGAGGTATGGGTTTATATAGGTTACAGTGGGGGAGCGTCTTAGTCCTTGAAGACTTTAACAGGATATGGACAAAACGTTGCAAACATCTGGAACTTGTTTTTACTGGGCATGGTTTTTATCCAGGGCAGGAATGGAGGGTTCAGAGTTCAGCATCCAGTGCTCATCGGACCTCCTGAGGTCATTGTATTGACATAGGAACAAGATTGATGTGTAGTTTCACTGTCACTGGGAGATATTTGATTGGAAGGATCAAAGTTTTGGTTTTTCTTTCCCTCCCTCCTCCCCCCTGGGGGGGGTATCAATTCCACATCTTTCACTTGTAAATTGCTTTTAATTTTACAGGAGCTCACAATGTGAGATTGCCTTGAGCCTCAGAGTAGACTTTGTACTTGAACTTTGAGCAATTTCAAAACTCTTGAGACTATGGGGACTCTTGGGAATGGACTAATTGTATTTTGCATTGTCAGATGAGTGTGAGCTTTGCAGGGCCAGGGGTGGAATGTTGTGGTTTGGATGTGAGATGTACACCAAAAGCTCACATGTGAGGCAATACAAGAGATTTAGAGGAGAAATGATTGGGTTGTGAGAGTCTTAACCCAATCAGTGAATTAATTCCTGATGGGATTAACTGAGTGGTAACTAGAGGCAGATGGGGTGGGCTGGAGGAAGTGGTTCATTGGGGGTGGGCTATGGGGTATATTTTGTATCTGGAGAGTGGAGTCCCTCTCTGCTTCCTGAACATGGTGTGAGCTGCTTCCCCCCGTCACATTCTTCTGCCATGATGTTCTGCCTTACCTCAAGCGAGCCCCAAGGAATGGAGCCAGCCTTTTCTGGACTAACACCCCTGAAACCATGAGCTCTCAAATAAACGTTGCCCCTCTACAGTTGTGCTGGTTGTGTGCTTTAGTCACAGCAGCAAAAAAGCTGACTAAAACGTAGTCATTATTCTATTCAACGTTAGGCAGGTTTTATCATAATTTGCATAATGACTGTCCCATCCTTGGACATTTGTTCCCAAGTCTCTTCTGGGATGTGGCCTCAGTTTGTCTCTCAGTCTGTGTGTGGTTGCCTTCCCTGAATTGCTCAAACCCTGATGTCTGTCCACACATTGGTGGCTCTAGGGCCTGTCCTTGGGCTGGCTGGCTCACTACCTGTCCCTGCAGGTCACTCCTCTGGCCTGCCCCAGTGTACCCACCCTCCCAGGCACTGTGCTCCTCCCGATGGCCTCCTCCATTGCTGTTGCCCAGTGTGTCCACATCCACACCCTGGACGGCAGAACATCTGTCCTGGCCTGGTCTGGGCTCTTCTCTGATGTCCTTTTGGCCTTGTACCTGCTCAGCTCTGTCTCTGCTGGGACAGGACCACTTCCTGGGATTTCTGTCAGGTGCCTTTCTTTTAGGAAGTGTTTCTAGAGGCCTAAACCATGCATTTGGGAAACCCATACTCACTGTTTATGTTTCTCTTCAGAAAATAGCTAATGCTTACATTGTGGTACAGGTAATGTATAACTGGTTGGGTGTCTACTAAAGCATGCATAATCATTTTAGAATTGGGGACAAATTTGCTTTCTCAGAGTTGGGAATGAGTTACTTTTGACCATACAAGATATTATCTTCATGAAGTTTCCCTAAAGGAAAAGGTGGAGTTCCTTAATAGAAAACTAAAGGTCCTTTCCAAAGGAGGGTTGGTGTGGGTGGGCTGTTCACTTGCTCCCTGTGGTGAGACCATGTGGCTGGGTGCCATGAGCCCTGTTTTGCTTTCTCGGTTCTGCAGCTGGGCGTGTAGGTGTGGTGGAAGGAAACAGGTGATCTCCTTATCTTCCTCCAGGTATGAACCCAGGAGCAGGTGCGAGTGTGTCTTCAGGATGTCCATGAGGGGGGCCACGGCCGTGACCAGCTTGTCAGCGGTGAACGACTTTCATTCCTGTATCCTCCTTGGGCTCCCTTCCGCTCCAATGACAGGAGCCGTGTGGGCATGGGCCCTCGTGCACCCCTGTGGGCATCAGCGCCTCTGGAGCGCCTGGATACTGATGTTTACTCTCAGGGGGAAGTGCCCTCAAGGGAGGCGCGCCGTCAGAATGCAGGCTCCGGGCCTGTGCTGGGAGCTGGCCAGGCCCCCACAGGGAGGGCTGCGAGGTTCAGAGCTGGGCTCCCAGCAGAGGACACAGTGTGCCGGGGTCCAGCCCTAGCAGGAGTCCATGGGTTCCACACCGGTAAACGGGGCGTGGGGAGACAGCGTCGGCGATGGATGGAGAATGAAAGACACAGACTCTAGTTCTGGTGCAATCACTCCCACTTTATTCTGGGGAAGGCTGGGTTTATATACATTTTCTTCAGGCTATAATGGCAGTCTTGTGGTTAATATTAAAGAAGTTTTCAAAGCATAGGCAGAAATTGTTTTTAACAAGGAACAGAAAATTATGAGAAAACAGTAACCTTACAGATTATCCTTACCTATTCACAATTGTTTTAAGAATATCTAACTACCTCGGTGAACTAATACAATATTTACTTCCTTAATATCTAAACTCTATGTGACCTAAGACTATTCTTAATATTCTCGTGGTTAAAACAATAGACAAGTAATCTCATGTGACTATCTCTACTAGGTCCATCTGGTTAATATCTGAATTGCTGAGTTAAGGGGTACAGGAGGGCAGCGGTCTCAATTGTAATTGTGTGCCAACGTTTATTATAGGGGTGACATATTCTTTGTAGGAAGGAAGGAATGTCTTGGAACCTTATTCTCTTACCTCACTACCACACATAAACAAAACCATCGTTAAAATTTAACCAGCCTGTTGGAGACAAAGGCAGATCTTACAACTATTTTCTCCAGAGGCTTTCAGGGACTCATTGCACGGTTGCAAAATTATTTTTAATTTTGTTAATGGTAAAGACCCATTGCTTTTCAGATTGTAGGTAATATTTTCTGGAATTTTTGTTGTATTCCCTTCATCCCCTTAAGCAATCCATTCAGACTGAAATGAGTAATATATTATCAGAGAAACACAGCAGAGAAAACACCATGCTTTGGAGCAAAACATCCAGCAATTCCTTTTAGGATGAGCCTTTGCAATCATCCTCCAGAGGATCTTTGTCAAGCACTGGATGGAATTCCGGATGCCCCCGCAACAGTGGAGCCTAGACTTTAATTCCTGGTTTTGTACTGGTGACATCATCGCTTTTGATTTTTAAAAAATTGGTTTTAATTTACTTAGAATCAAATCTCCTGATTTTAGGAATTCATTTCAGAAAGCTTTAGTTCTCTTGTAGCTGTACTTCCAGAAGGACGATGCTGTGAGGTTCTGGCAGCAGCCTGGTAGGGTCAGAACCCAAGTGCTTTTGCGCTGGGCCCTTTGAAGGGGAAAAGACAGAGCCCTGGCAGCAGGGTGCCCCCACGTCCTGGCCTGGGCCTGGGCTGCTGCTGCTCTGGAGCCCTGTCGCAGTCCTGAGGGTGCAACACCGGGCAGTGTGGGTGGTCATGCGACCTCTGCATACACTAATTGCCCCTTGTGTGTCCACTTAGGCAGCGCCTGTGGTCTCCTGACGGGTAGGTCTCAGGCCACCTGCTCTTACCTCTTGCAGTCTGTGCGATGGGCCACCCGCTCTGTGGCTCTGTCATCTGGTCTCTATTTCAGACTGCCAGCATCTCAGATCTGGACATTTCCTGGGTAGCTCACTCGGTATAGCTAAAGGTGGAACTGCTGCCCACCTCCGAATAATGCTCTTCCAGTCTCCCGCCTCCCAGCAGCACCGCGCTGCTCCTGCAGACTCCTGGGGCCAGCCAGGGTGGGGCTGTGGTGGGAGCATCTCCCCGGGTTGCTCCAGAAGCGCTTCACTCCTCACTCTGCCTGACCCCCCAGTGTTTCAGACTAGTGATGTAGTCGACTGAACAGAGCTGGGCCCTCCCTGTGCTAAGGTCGCCGAGCAGAGTCCCTAACTGAACTGATGCAGACGTGGTCCTTGTGGCTGGCCGCAACAGGACTTTACAAGTTTTCGACCTCAACACCGGCTGTAATGCTGCAGTGATAGCAGAAGCCCATTCACGGCCTATCCATCAAATTTGTCAAAATAAAGTAAGTTTTCGGACAGTACGTGTTATGGTTTGAATCTTTAATGTCCCCTGCAAAACCTGTGTTTAAAGCAGGGTGCCCAGTACAGCAAGGTTTAGAGGTGGGTCTTGTAGGCAGTGGTGGACCTGGGGACTGTAACGTCATTGTGGATTAGCCCATTTGTAAGTTGAATGTACTGCAGGTGGCTACTGCAGGCAGGTGAGGCGTGACTGGGGGAAGTAGGTCACTGGGGTTCTGCCCTTGGACTACATCTGTCCCTGGCCCTTCTGTTTCCTGGCTGCCCACTGAGCAGCTTTTCTCCACCATGCCCTTCCACCATGATGCTTCTGCCTCATATCAGGCCAGAGCAATTGACTTGGTTGACCAGGAACTGAATCTTTGGAACAATGAGCCCCAAATAAACTTTTCCTTCTCTAAGTTGTTCTCGTTAGGTATATTGGTCTCGACAATGAAAAACTGAATAATACAGTACGATTATGAGCTAAAAGTGTTTAATAAACATAAAGTATTATGCTATAACTTTAGAACTACTGCCAAATTTGGTGTTAGTTTGTGTGAATCACTAACTGACTTAGGCCTTGATGTTTGACCTGGAGTCTAATAGTGTGCCCGACGTGAGTTTTGGCACTTCTGTCTTTCATCATTTTGTGGTACATTTGTTAGTTTGGTCTTTGCCAATGATGCCTCCACACCTAAACTTTGGTGGGGGGTGGGTGCTGAGCAAGCTGGATGGAATGATGCCACAGCCTGCGGGGCATAAGCGGCATTGGTGGCTTCTCTTTGGGGTAGGGCTTCCTGGATACTGCCTGCTTCATGAGGTCCCCAGGTGACTGTTGGAGTCCTGGATTAAGAGGATCTCGTGGATCTTATCCCAAAGGCATCTTCTCACCCCAAAGAACTCCATGTTAAGGTTTGACCTAAATGCCTCCTGCAGTCTGTTGGGGCTGAAGGATATTATGTTGCTAAGTGAAATTTTACTGCATTGAGAGGGACTTCACTGTCCAGAGTTTAACACCTTTTCCAGGCAGACTTTAAATTCCCACTAACCATAACAAGTAGTCTTTAACCTGCTGGATGAATGCTCTACTCAGGGGTGTAAAGGAAGAAGTCCCTAGAATTGGGCTATGTGTCCAGGAGGGTGTCTTCACAGGGTCAGTCTCCGTGGCTCTGCAGAGTGGCAGACCAAGGTCATGGTCATGGTGGGTGGTCAGGGCTCTGGCTGGGAGAACACCTTGAGAGGAGGAGCAGTCCCCCTGGCCCACCCTGGGCATCTGTGGTCTTGGTAGGAGGTCTTTGAGGGTTGGGACAGGCTTGAATTGGCATCTGTTTAAACTTTTTCTCTTGGAAGTTCATAGTGGGATGTTTCCAGTCACAACGGGAGAAGCTTTTCTGGTCTGCACAGCACCATGGGAAGCACCAGCGTGGATAGAGTTGTTAAGGAAAAGGTGGCCAGCCTCCTTCTTTGTGCAGCTCTCATTACATGAAAATAGAGCTATTAAACCCTGTGCAGCAGGCTCCCCAGATGAGTGAAGGAATCCCTTCCTTGAATTTTGTGACTTTTCTATGAGGCTTAAACAGCAGACTTCAAAACCTGAGTGCTGCTGGTGAGGTCAGCACAGGGTGAGGCCCATGCGAGGAGGAGAAGCTACTGGCCTCGACGTCAGGAGCACCTGGGACCATGGCCTAATGCAGCCGGCTGCCCAGGGCAGGCGAGATTGACTGTTGGACTGGGTATTACTCCACCTCTAAGCGAATCCCTGATGGAGTGATTCCCTGGGAGCCAGCAACTAGTCTAAGGTCATCTATTTTCTAGGCACTGTGATCTCCTTTCAGTCCAGGTACCACTTGGACAGCCTTGTGGTCCTGTCCTTGTGCGGCAGCTTGGAGGGGAATCTTGGGTCTTGCAGCCCGTGGACGAGGCAGCCTGGGTCTTGCAGCCCGTGGATGAGGCTTGAAGAGTGGCACTGTGTTGGCGTTCGGAGCCTGGGTTCCCCCAGGGCCCCTCCTGTAACCCCAGGGCCCACATAAACCTTGGGAAGTGAGGACTAGCACCACTTTCGAGTCCTCCCCACAAGCAATCTTATGGGTCACGTGCGGACCGGGCTCCTATGCCCCTCCTTGTCCTCACACCCACGCAGTTCATCCTCAGGTTCATTCTCAGCACCTGTTGCCAACATGTGCCTTTGATTCTCCAGGGGTTCCTGGATCTTTAAAGACAGAGGCAGACCAAACAGGCCCTTTCCTTCGCATGGCTCATCTTGCGGGTTCCTCGGGCGCTGGGCTGGACACCCCAGAAGCTGAGTCCAGTTCCAGGGAAGGCTGTGTCTTGGACTCTGCCTGCTGAGCAGGGTTACTCTTAAACACCAGGTGGCCATGCAGCTTGGCATCCCCAGCACTTTTCAGCGGAGTAGTCCAGCTATGCCTGCTCTCTGATTTCCATTACTGTCCCATGGCCTGGGTTGCTTCGTGTCCACACTCAGAGGCATCTGTCTCTGGGTAGCAGGCTTGTCTCTCACTTTGCCATGAGTTTGCACTGTGGACACAGCCTTGTCATGTGTGTGGAAAGGTTTGGGACCCTCTATCAAGTTCTGACCCTCTGAGGCTAGATCCATGCCTTACTGGTATACGGTTGGTGCTCAGAAGTGCCTTGCTTAGTTGGAGCCTGCAGGCTGAGCCTGGCCATTGCAGGACGGTCCAGTTGTGGTTTGTGAGAGCTGCCTTCAGTGTTTATGGACACCGTGTCCACAGGACTCCGGAATCTGCTCTGAGCCCTAGTGTCCAGGGTTTGCACTAAGTGACGTACGAGGAGACTTTGAACCACCTTCCTAGCAGGTGCTAAGTGAGGTCTGAGCGAAGGTCAAGGGCTGTCACTTAATGCCCCAGTGATGACTTCATGGCTGTATTTGCAAATGGCACATTTCCTCTTTCTGAATGACTTTCCCCAGAACACGGTTCATGCAAAGTGATTCTTAATCCACGGTGCAGGTGGTTGATGTTAATGACTTTAAGGTGTAGAACCCTTGCTGTGGAGCTGAGGCCTGTGGCCGCAGGAGGCAGAAGAAGTTGTACAAGCATGGGAGGGAGGCGCCTGTCCATGGCTCATGGCGGCCTCGGAAGCTGCGTTGCCCCCTTCCTCACAGGCATGCCAACAGGCCTTATTTTCCTGTGTTAGTAAATGGAAAGAATCCTAAAATGCTTTTTCCTACATAAATTTGCACTGTCTTGGGCACAAGTGTTGCTTGAGTCGGTCCCCAACAGCAGAGCCTTGCTGAGGCTGTGTGACGCTGTGCCCAGGCCCCGCTGGGAACAGGGGGGCGAGGCCAGCCCCACCGCCGGCCCCTCGCAGGCCCTCCTGTGAGAGAGGTGGCGCTGCCGCAGCTTGGGTACTCCCAGTGCAGGAGCACGGAGGCTGTGTCTGCTGGAGCCCCCGCCGTGGCCCAGGATTGGTGTCTGCATAGGAAGCTGCCTGTGGCTTGACCGGGCTCTGTGGCTGCGGCGTGGTGACTGTGGGCTGGAGGCTGCTGTGGACCCGGCCTCCTCTCCGCAACGCCTGCCATGTTCCGGGTGACTGGGGCGTGCTCCAGGGAGCCTCCCCGCGGCGCTGGCTCTCCAGAGTCCCTCTCTCTGGAGGGACGTCCCCTGAGCATCACCCGGAACTGGATGCACTCCCACACTCAGGGTGGTGTCTTCAACCCAGGCTCTGACTGAGAGGTGTGCTTTCAGGTTTCCCTGTACCTGAGTTGGTCTTTGTCCTCTATTCTGTTGCTGGGGTCTGACTTTAGGGCATTGGGTTCAGAGCACATACTCTGCGTAGTGTTGATTTTCTTGCTATCTTTGAGAAACTTGGCTCTCTTGGCTTGTTTTTAAAATGGATATTACACACACATGAAAATCCTGTGCTTTCGCTTTTGACCGTAGGTCTACATGAATACCCATGACTCAACCTTGTTAATCGCTTCTAAATTGTTCAAGTCTTCTTAATTTTTCATATGCTTGGATTTTTTAATAGTGGGATAAGTGGGTTCCCCTCTTCAACCTTGGCTGCCATCTTGTCAGTCCTCCTTACTATCTACCCACTTTTGCTGTGTGTGTTTGGAGGCCATGTTAGCAGAGTTAAGCTCGTACATTTTGCTCATCCATGAGCAGCTGTTTTTCAGAACGGTTTCTCTGCAGGCTCTTGTGCACGTGCTACGCCACTCCACTCAGCTTCCAAAGAACTAGCTCGTGCTGTCCTTAGACTCGTTCTGCGGGACATTCTCGTGCCTTTGCCAGCGGTGGTGGCACATGCACTTGATCTTGCCGTGTGCTTTCTTTTTTGCATTTTGTGTTCCGTCCTTCCTGTTGATACTTCCTGCCTTTCTTCTTCCTCGCCATCTGTCAGGCAGGATGGACTGTGGAGCTGTCTTCCCCTGGGGCACTTTGGCCACTCTCATTTCTTTCTGCCTCAGTGCCTTCCTGTCCTGTGCTCCTGTGTTGTGGGCCTCCCGCAGGCTGCACTCAGCAGGAGGCCTGCATTCGGGTGTGCGCTGGCCGCCCAGGGTCACTGCAGGTGTGGGGCCGTGCATGGGGCCCCACACCTGAGCTCGGTTCCCAGCTCGCAGCTTGGGGAAGGGTGTAGTGGGGGTGGTGCTGGGGACGCGACGGCAGAGGGAAGCCCAAGCGTGGCAGGATGTTGGTGCCACGCTTGAGGATCCTCTGCTTCCTGCCCCTCAGTGGAGTCACTTCCAGGTAAACTGAGACATGAACCCTTAGGGACATCCTGCATTCAGCTTGTCTTAATAGTTTAGAGGAAGGCAGGACCCTCATGAGGCTTAGTGCATTTAAGTTGTTTTGAGCTCAGTGATTCTACAAGTGCAGTTCCCTGCAGTCCCACTGCGCGTGTGTCTTTTGGCAGCAGCAGGGAAGGGGCAACCTAGGGCCCGGATGCGGCAACTGCTCTTGGAGCCTCCCCTGACCTGGGCCCCCTGCACTCACCTGCGCTGTCCTCTCCGTGGCCTGCTAGGCATCTTAGGATGCACAGGGGTGGAAAAGTAAGGGCCTCTGAGTGCCTCCCTGCAGGGCGAGTCCCAGTGTGCAGACTGGCTTGTCATCTAGGCTCTGAAAAGAAACTTCGGTATGTTGATTTCTTGGCTTTCATCTTGGGTTGTTTCTGGCTCTGTGCCTCTTGGTGGCATGACATGTGGAGAAAACAACCTGGGACGACTTTTAGGGCCAGACACACCCTCTGCTTAGTGTGCAGCCTCCGCTGCTGCATGGCATGTGCACCCAAGGACGGCTTCCTTGGTGACGCGACCCTCAGGCGAGCTCTGAGGAGTGTGTTGGCACAAGCCGAGACTGCCTGCCCTCTCTGCGACCACAGTCGCACGCACAGCTTGCCGTGGACTCAAGGGCTGTGAGGCAGTGTGGGATTGTGCTGGAAGTTCTGAAGCCTGACTGAAATCGTACAAATAAGAACCGTGCGAATCTGTTACTGTGAAGACTGAGGCACTGTCCGAGGTCAGTGTCATCTTGCCTTTGTTTACTTGCACTGGGAGGGAAACCCGGGAACTCTACCCCTGAGCTCCAACCCCAGCCCCTTTGTGCTTTTTGTTTTGAGACAGGGCCTTGATAAGTTGCTGAGGCTGGCCTCAACCTGCAACCCTCTCGCCTCAGCCTCTGGAGTCACTGGGTTTACAGGTGTGCACCACTGTGCCTGGCAGCATAATGTTTTTAAAGTCAGCTTTTAAAAACCCATCTTGGTTTTTCCCTTCTGCTTTCAGGGATCGTCATTCACAGCCCAACAGTCCCAGGCCTATAATCTCTTCCTGACTACAGCCATTGGAGATGGGGTCAGACTGTGGGACCTGAGGACCCTGAGGTAAGGCCTGCATGCCTCGCAGCACTGCTGTGGGAAGGCGCTGGAGCCAGGAGTACAGCCTGGCCTCTCCCAGTGTGCTGAGGCTGTGGCTCACCTACCACAGTTGGGACAGGTTTCTGCCACCAGCAGGGTGCTTGTGTGCTGCTCAGTCCCCAAACACACAGGAAACCCCATCCCAGGATGTGCAGGAGACCAGGCCCACCACTCGGGGGTGCCGTCCAGCAAGGCCATGCTGCTTGACCATTCCCTGGGGAGGCACGGAGTCTCTCTCCATAAAACTAGTGCCAGTTCTCTTTTTAAAATGGTGCATAATGGTGCACAGAACAGTGGGTCTTATTGGGTCAGGCTTACTGGTGCGTGTGATGTTGTTTGATCAGCCCCACACACCCTTCCCTCTCTAGGAGGTGCTTCCTCAGGTGACAAAAGGGTCCACACTGTCTTCCTGAGTCTAGTTGATTCACTTGTCACGATGCTCTGATGTTTTTTACAATAAAATTGTGTAAGGTCCTTAGTAAATAGTTGTTTGTGAACCTTAACTCCCTTGATAGACTGTTGTGCCTCCCTGCAGTCTGAACCCTTTACCTAAATAATTTGACTCTTCATTTCTCCTTTTCTGCGGTGCTGGGAAGTGAGCCTGGGGTCTTCACGTGCTCGGTGAGAGCTCTAACATGATTTATGAGGTAGAAGGTTTGTCTTTACATTATGACAATCTCTAGAAATCACTATTAATATTTTTAATTGATTTTTTCTAATTAGTTGTACATGACAGTGGACTGCATTTATACATTTTGATTGTACATGTAGCAGGATCCCATTGGTCATGCAGTCGTACATGCACATGAGGTACTAATGTCTGTTTTATTCTACGAACCTTCCTTCCCTATCCCCCTTCCCCTCCTTCACTCCCCTAAAGTGACTCTGTTCTTCCCTATGCCCCCCTTATTGTGAATTAGCTTCCGCATATCAGAGAAAACATTCTGCCTTTTGTTTTTTGAACTTATATCAATTATATATGAGAAGTTTATTTACCATTCTATCATCTTCGGGAATTTATGGTTTTAAATTGATTTTTAAGATCTCTTTGTTTAACCATTGAAAAATTCTCAAACATAAGATGTTTTCAGGATGTGGCTCAATGGTGGGGAGCTTGCCCAGCTTGTTTGCAAGGCCCAGAGTTTAATCTCCAGCAAGCAGCAAAAAAAAAAAAAAAGGAAGTGTCTTCATTGTCCGGGTGCTCCTTTTGCTCCTTTTGTGGGGAAAAGGAACAGTGGCGTGCTTCCTCTGATCTGTGTTGAGATGTGTGTTTCTTACTGTCCTTACAGGTGTGAGCGCAGTTTTGAAGGACATCCAAACCGCAGCTATCCTTGTGGAATTGCTTTTAGTCCCTGCGGACGGTTCGTGGCCTGTGGAGCTGAGGACAGACATGTAGGTGTGCACGAGAGCCGCGGGGCAGAGTCCAGCGATGCTGTCTCACGACCCTGGGGCAGGCACCCTTGTGCAGCTTGAGGGGCACCAGCCCTTCACCAAGGCTTCACCCGTCCTGTGGCGTGTCTTGGCGTGGCAGGCGAAGTTCTGAGGGGCCCTTTCCTCAGTGCCCCCCTCAGGGAACAGGTGCTGTTGGGAAGCCTCCCTCCCTCTTCCCCGGCCCCCGCCGCACCATGCACGCACCTGGAGAGGGGTCTGGTGCAGTGCACCTCAACGTCCCTCTGTCCCTGACACTCGAGAAGGTCTGGTTTTAGTTTTTCAGGGTTGCCGGACCGTGCACCACCGTGGGAGGCCTCGGACTGAGGGTCTTCTTGTTCACGGTGCTGGAGGCCAGTCAGTG
The DNA here is from genome assembly GCF_902686445.1 of Sciurus carolinensis. Taxonomy (NCBI): domain Eukaryota; kingdom Metazoa; phylum Chordata; class Mammalia; order Rodentia; family Sciuridae; genus Sciurus; species Sciurus carolinensis. Next base: position 800,240 of record NC_062219.1, read on the forward strand.
GTCTGGCAGTGTGGTGGGCTCTGCTCCTTCTCAGGCATCTGAGGCAGAAACCGTCCATGGGGCACATTCCTGGCCTTGCTGGGCTGGGGCACTCGAACCTTCTCTTCCATGAGTCTCCAGTGTCTTCCAGTGTCTGCAAGGAACAGACAGTGGAGAAGCAGCAAGCCGCACGTGGAGAGCTTCATCTCACGCCGGTGGGTCCAGAGGACAGCAGGCTCTAGGTTCTGAGCCCTGGTCCTGGCCCAGGGGACAGCAGGCTCCAGGTTCTGAGCCCTGGTCCTGGCCCAGGGGCAGCAGGCTCCAGGTTCTGAGCCCTGGTCCTGGCCCAGGGACAGCAGGCTCCAGGTTCTGAGCCCTGGTCCTGGCCCAGGGGACAGCAGGCTCCGGGTTCTGAGCCCTGGTCCTGGCCCAGGGACAGCAGGCTCCGGGTTCTGAGCCCTGGTCCTGGCCCAGGGGACAGCAGGCTCCGGGTTCTGAGCCCTGGTCCTGGCCCAGGGGACAGCAGGCTCCGGGTTCTGAGCCCTGGTCCTGGCCCAGGGGACAGCAGGCTGCTGGTTCTGAGCCCTGGTCCTGGCCCAGGGGACAGCAGGCTCCAGGTTCTGAGCCCTGGTCCTGGCCCAGGGGCAGCAGGCTCCAGGTTCTGAGCCCTGGTCCTGGCCCAGGGACAGCAGGCTCCAGGTTCTGAGCCCTGGTCCTGGCCCAGGGGACAGCAGGCTCCGGGTTCTGAGCCCTGGTCCTGGCCCAGGGACAGCAGGCTCCGGGTTCTGAGCCCTGGTCCTGGCCCAGGGGCAGCAGGCTCCAGGTTCTGAGCCCTGGTCCTGGCCCAGGGACAGCAGGCTCCAGGTTCTGAGCCCTGGTCCTGGCCCAGGGGACAGCAGGCTCCGGGTTCTGAGCCCTGGTCCTGGCCCAGGGACAGCAGGCTCCGGGTTCTGAGCCCTGGTCCTGGCCCAGGGGACAGCAGGCTCCGGGTTCTGAGCCCTGGTCCTGGCCCAGGGGACAGCAGGCTCCGGGTTCTGAGCCCTGGTCCTGGCCCAGGGGACAGCAGGCTGCTGGTTCTGAGCCCTGGTCCTGGCCCAGGGGACAGCAGGCTCCGGGTTCTGAGCCCTGGTCCTGGCCCAGGGGACAGCAGGCTGCTGGTTCTGAGCCCTGGTCCTGGCCCAGGGGACAGCAGGCTCCAGGTTCTGAGCCCTGGTCCTGGCCCAGGGGACAGCAGGCTCCGGGTTCTGAGCCCTGGTCCTGGCCCAGGGGACAGCAGGCCCCGGGTTCTGAGTCCTGGTCCTGGCCCAGGGGACAGCAGGCCCCGGGTTCTGAGCCCTGGTCCTGGCCCAGGGGACAGCAGGCCGCGGGTTCTGAGCCCTGGTCCTGGCCCAGGGGACAGCAGGCCCCGGGTTCTGAGCCCTGGTCCTGGCCCAGGGGACAGCAGGCCGCGGGTTCTGAGCCCTGGTCCTGGCCCAGGGGACAGCAGGCCCCGGGTTCTGAGCCCTGGTCCTGGCCCAGGGGACAGCAGGCCGCGGGTTCTGAGCCCTGGTCCTGGCCCAGGGGACAGCAGGCCGCGGGTTCTGAGCCCTGGTCCTGGCCCAGGGACAGCAGGCCGCGGGTTCTGAGCCCTGGTCCTGGCCCAGGGGACAGCAGGCCCCGGGTTCTGAGCCCTGGTCCTGGCCCAGGGGACAGCAGGCTCCGGGTTCTGAGCCCTGGTCCTGGCCCAGGGGCAGCAGGCTCCGTGTTCTGAGCCCTGATCCAGGCCCAGGGGACAGCAGGCTGCGGGTTCTGAGCCCTGGTCCTGGCCCAGGGGCAGCAGGCTCCGTGTTCTGAGCCCTGATCCAGGCCCAGGGGACAGCAGGCTGCGGGTTCTGAGTCCTGGTCCTGGCCCAGGGGCAGCAGGCTCCGGGTTCTGAGCCCTGGTCCAGGCCCAGGGGACAGCAGGCTCCGGGTTCTGAGCCCTGGTCCTGGCCCAGGGGACAGCAGGCTCCGGGTTCTGAGCCCTGGTCCTGGCCCAGGGGCAGCAGGCTCCGGGTTCTGAGCCCTGGTCCTGGCCCAGGGGACAGCAGGGTGCGGGTTCTGAGCCCTGGTCCTGGCCCAGGGGCAGCAGGCTCCGGGTTCTGAGCCCTGGTCCTGGCCCAGGGGACAGCAGGCTCCGGGTTCTGAGCCCTGGTCCGCAGCTTCCTTAGGACATTTACAGGTGTGTGGTGCCGTCTTAGACCCATCTGTCACTGGTTTTCTTCCTCTTTTAAAACACTTCCTCATCTTAGGGACGGAGGCCTTGGGTAGGGTCCTGACAGGAAGCCTGCCGCAGAAACAGAGGAGGGCTCTTTCCACAGGCATCGGTCAGCCTTGAAAGCCTGCCCAGGGTGCTCCTATCGAGAGGGAGAGGTCAGACTCCAGGGCAGCTGTTTTCAGTCCAGCAGGTGGGGACGTGGCTAGCGCAGCGTCCTGGAGGAGGTGGGGAGGGAGGGGCCGGCCCTGCCCCAGGCACCGGTTTCTTGCTGAACGTCTTTGTGACCTGAGGTCACCACCAGGTCTGGTTTTGCCACCACACTTTCTCCTATGGGACTTGGCTGTGGTTGAGTGTCCCATCCAAAAGCTCGTGTTGGCATTCAGAGGGGCGCCTTTAGGGCCAGGAACGCTGACCCTCATGAATGGACTGCCACACTTGAGGTGAGTCCAGCCCCTTGCACTGCTGGCCCTTGCCCTGCACCAGTGACAGCACCGCCGGAGGGCCCTTGCCAAGTGCCGGTGCCTGGACCCTGGACCCTGGACCTTCCAGAGCAGTGGCAGAGCAGGTCTCTGTCCACCAACCTGGGCTCTCTGCAGGGTGGCACGGCGCTGGTGCCGGTGAAGAACGGAGCTGCTGCAGTGGCTCCTGACGTGGAAGCAGCGCTGGTGCTGGGGACGCTGCAGGCGTCTGAGACGCAGGGAGCACTTCTGAGGCGTGGCCAGAACGCTGGTGGAAACGTGGACAGCAGCGGTCATCCCGACAAGGCTGCAGGCGGAGACGAGGAACCAAGAACGTGGTCCAGCCTGCTCTCCAGGTGCTGGGAAGACAGCATAAGTGCAGGGAGCTGGGGAGTCTGGCGGAGAAACCCCTGCGGAGTGTTGACAGTGGCACGCGGCTCTGCCACTCGTGAGGCGAGGGGAGCAAAGCAGACGCCGAGCTGGTGGTGGAAGGGGAGGGAGGAGAGATTTGAAAAACCCCAGTCAGAGTCTCAAAGTGCAGAAATGTATCAGGAGCCCAGCCAGGTGAGCGGCCAGGCGATCATGAGCAGGAGGCCGCAGCTGGAGCGAGGCTGGAGCTGTGCAGGGTGGGGACAAGAGGACCCTGTGTGCACTGCAGGGTCCCTGAGGCAGTCACTGGCCAGACTCAGAGCTGGGACTTGAGGCCAGGACCATGTGAGGGTGGAGTTGCCTGCCTGGACCGCCAAGGCCACTGCCTAGGTGTGCAGAGCCTCTGCAGTGTCCATCAGTGCCCAGTGACCATGCCTTGCTGACTTGCAGATGGCCAGCCTTCCCCTGTCCTCCAGGGGGTGGGGGAGGAGACAGGAGGGAGGGGGAGGGTACGCCTCTGGTTACAGGGACTCCGAGCCCTGGTGAGGCCATGGCCTCCTAAGCCCATGGGACCCCAACTGCCTCCAGCAGCCCCACCTTTGATAGCATCCCTTGCAGCTTGGCTTTCACTAATGCTTTTGTGGGGACAAACTTCAGTCCCCAGTACTTTTAGAATACAGTTTCATAAAAATTCAAAAACGTAAGTGTGTGTGTATGTATGTGTGTGTGTGTCCCAGGGACCTCATGGCATCCACAGGTCGCTGGGCTGCCTTCAGGTTCTTCCCATCTCCATCCTGCTTGGCCTGTTTCAGTTTACCCACATCTCTATGCGAAACGCCTCACTCAGAGGTGACTGGGGCATGGCCGCTCCTCTTTGCCTGTGTGTAGACTTGGACGGGGACGTGGCTCTAGGTTTGGGGCAGGCTGCTGTCCTGGTGTTTCTGTTGGTCTCCTGTGTGTTGGCTGCTGTTCCTTTTGTCACCATGCCTGTCCCTTTTGGATCTTCTCAGTATGCTGTGAACATTCTGCTTCGTGCAGCTCTGAGCTACCTTTCTCTGGGCTGTGGGTGTGGTTCTAGAGTGTGCGTCCTCACTGGCCTTTCCTCAACCCCTTCACAGTCGTCCACCGGTTCAAGGAAATGTGGATGTGGGCCCTGCGAGGGACCCTGTGTGCTTCCCGCCTAGTGCTGCGGGGTCACTGGGTTGTGCCTTGCATCTGTGCGCCGACCTGCATCCTGCTGTGCTGCGCCCTGCTCCCGTTGTGCCCCCTCGACCATTTGTCACTGTGGCCGCAGGGCGTGCCAGGCCTTCTCAGCACAGCGACTTCCCTGCTGGGGGCTTCTGCTCAGGCCTCTGGCCACGGTGGGCTCCTGAGCTCCCTGCCTTCCCACGTCTCACGCCCTGGTCCACTCTCCCCCAGCATGTGCCCTGCTGGTGCCGGCCTGCTGGACGGCCTGGACACTCTGAGCATGCTGCCCTGTCCTTCAGCGGTGTGGTTCTGGTGGACCTGGACCTGAAGGGCTTGCAGCCTTTGACTTCCTTCGTGCCAGTTTTCTTCCTGGACACTTTCAAACGTTTCTCTCATTGTTTATTTCCAGGAGTTTGGAACTTGCTTCTAATTTCTCAAATTTGTGATTCGCTAAGTGCTTTGAATCTGACATTTTGTCTTTCACCAAGTTTAAGGAATTTTCTGTCATATTTTTCCAAACATATTCTCTCTCGTATAAATGGTGACAAAAAGATGTCACCTGCGAAGAGGAGAGCCTCACCTGATGGAGTCCAGGCCCCGCTCATCCCACTGAGGCTGCTGCGCCCCTCCGGTGGCCCTGGTTTCGCCCTCCACAATCAGGAAGCAGGAAGGTCTCAGACGTGTCTGAGGAGGTCCAGAAGGCGCGTGGTGGCCCCACGAAATTGGCTGGAGGCAAACAGGGCTTGTGGTGGGCAAGGCTCTGGTGCTTCTGGTGCTTCTGGAGCGAGCGGGTGGCTGGGGAGAGCAGGGTCCTCCCGGAGCAGACAGGGCTCCCGTGCTCCAGGTCGACGCTGGGAGCAGGTGATCCCTTGGTTCTGAGTGACTTTCTGAAAACACGCACGGCCTGTGGAGGCTTCCTTGTGTGCCCAGGTGACAGAGTGTGATGTCAGCTCAGCACATGTTGCCCCCGGTCTCCTGAGACCCGTCCTGGATCTGAGCTCATGTCCTGCGGCAGCCTGCAGAGGTCACAGGTGCCATCACTTGCTTCTTGTAGGACCTTGCTTTTGTTTCTGTGGTCCCACGTGAAAGGGGTGGTGCTTGTGGTGCAAACTGATCCACAAGGACTCTGGGCAGCTCTGCCTGGCCTGCTGGGGGCAGCCCCAGGTTCTCACCCAGGAGGACCTGTGAGGCCGCTGCCATCAGGCACTGCACCTGGTCCAGGAGGACCTGGGAGGCCGCTGCCATCAGGCACTGCACATGACTGAGGAGGACCTGGGAGGCCGCTGCCATCAGGCACTGCACATGACTGAGGAGGACCTGGGAGGCCGCTGCCATCAGGCACTGCACGTGACTGAGGAGGACCTGGGAGGCTGCGGCCATCAGGCACTACACGTGACTGAGGAGGACCTGGGAGGCCGCTGCCATCAGGCACTACACGTGACTGAGGAGGACCTGGGAGGCCGCTGCCATCAGGCACTGCACGTGACTGAGGAGGACCTGGGAGGCTGCGGCCATCAGGCACTGCACGTGACTGAGGAGGACCTGGGAGGCTGCGGCCATCAGGCACTACACGTGACTGAGGAGGACCTGGGAGGCCGCTGCCATCAGGCACTGCACGTGACTGAGGAGGACCTGGGAGGCCGCTGCCATCAGGCACTGCACGTGACCGAGGAGGATCTGCTGCCATCAGCATATTCAGGGAAGCAGGAGAATGTGGGACAACCAGCTAAGGAGGACAATGACCACATAATGGAAATCTGCAAAGCTAGTAAGCTGCAGTTCTGGAAATTAAAGCCATGCCAACCAAAAGTGATAGTCAAAGTTAAAGGTCAAAAGCAGGAAACCGAGGAACAAACCTGAGGTGAGAGTCCATCTACGAGGACTCAGTATGGGAAGCATCACCAGAAACATCAGGGGACATCCATGACCTGAGAGATAAAGTCCTCACAGAAGGGTGTCACCTGCCTCTGTGCCCCAGGTAGCATAGAGTCAGCACGTCCATAGCAAAATGGTAGGATTCTGAGAATAGGAAGAAGCTTTAGTCTTAAGAACTCCTGGGACCTCTTTCTTGGTGGCTAGAAGCAACTTGTTGATGGTTGCAACACTTTTAAAATCTTTTTATTCTTGAACGTCATGAAGAAGGTGGCCATGTCCTTCCCGTGCATGTGATCCTTCTTGGGAAGAGAGTCCTCCTGTGTACATGGTCCTTCCTGGGCAGAGAGTCCTCCTGGGCATAGGGTCCCCCTGGGCACATGGTAATTCCTAGGCACACAGTCCTTCCTATGCACAGGGTCCTTCCTGGGCACTTAGTCTTCCTAGGCATATGGTCCTTCCTGGGCACTTGGTCTTCCTAGATACATGGTCCTTCCAAGGCATGCAGTCCTTCCTGTGCACAGGGTCCTTCCTGGGCACTTGGTCTTCCTGGGCACACCTTCCTCTGCATGTGGTCCTTGGTAGTGCCTGCGGATGGCATCTGCTTCCATTGCTCTCTTGCTCTGCATGCCACGTGCATGGTAGGCCTTTCTGTAACACAAAAAGGTGCAGATGAACCCCCAACATTTTCACAGGCAACCAGCTTGTGGTTTTTGAAAAGATGGAATGAATGATGTATTTGGAAGTTAGCAGAAAGACATTGAGAAAATGCATAGCACTTCAACAGCTGAAGGAGAAACAGCGAGCACGGAGACGGATGGTGAACACTGGAGATGTGGGCTGGCAGCCAAGGGCTTAGGGAAAACCTGCACTCTGAGGCCTGAGTCCGAGTGGATGCTGGGGAGCCGGGGAGTGCAGCAGTGGAGATGCCCTGAAGGCCAGCCCGGGACACAGGGAGGAGCGTCCCAGAGGGAGGGCACATGTGGAATCCCTGGCATACTTGTGAAAGGCATCTTGACAGAACTGGTATTTAAAATTGTCATTCAGCTGTACTTCTCCTGAACTTGAAATTGCTTGAACAAATCTGCAGGTTTAGTGAGCACCTGGGAAGACTGACTCCTAGTGGTCAGCTCAGAAACACGGTTTACGAAAACTGGGTGACTGATGTCCACACAAATACAGCTCATGGGTCCAGCCGAGCCAAGCAGATGCTGCCGGGAACATCAGCCCGGTGAGAGTTCTCCAGGGCCTTATATACGTAACAATCTATGGGAGGAATGTATTGGAGGCCAGGCCAGGATTGTATATCCAGCTACCTGATCTTTGAGACGGATGCCTTTGTAAGCATGCAGACAGAATTAACAGTGCTCCCCAAGTCACTCCTGAAGAAAAGGATCCAGAAAACCCAGTTAAGACCACAGAAACCTAAATGAAACCCTGAAGGCAAGCAGTGGATATGTTGAACAACTTGGCTAAGACTAGAAGGTAGAGGCCTGTATTGATGCTGGAGCTGGTGATCCTCATGGCTCAGACTAGAAGGGGGAGGCCTGTATTGATGCTGGAGCTGAGAACTACCTGCTAATGCTGGAAGGTGAGTGGAGGGTGGGAGGTCCTCTGTGAGTGCATAAGACTTGTGGGTAGGGAGGTTACGAGGCCCTCTGTGAATGCTAGAGCTGGTGAAACACTTGGCTAAGACGAGAAAGTCTGTGAAGGGCAGAGGGCTTTGTATGAATGCTGGAGCTCTTGTGCTTTAAAACTGATACTAAAATGGGAGAAGGAAGAGTGCAACCGGAAGGCAAGTTCTCTCACTTTGTAAGTTCCGAGTGAATCGTTGTCAGGGGACATTGTTAGTAGAATATAGACTCCTCTTTGGTAAGGGTTTGCTACATTGCCTGGCTGACCTCAGACTCTTGATCCTCCTGCCTCACCTCCCCAGCAGCTGGGAGGATGGGCCTACACCCTGCTTGAGTTGTGAACTCTGTGTATTTGAAACACCTCGAACTGGATGTCAGGGAAGGTGGAGCAGAGAGGTGAAGGTACCCGAGACACCAGCCACAGGGTTAGAGAGGAAGGCTGGGTTCCTCTGAAGCTCTGACAAATGGAACACTACAGACCAGTTCAACCAGGTCACCAGGAGAGACATCCAAGCAAGCAGAGGCAAGGCAGCCTGAGCAGCAAAGGCTCTGGTGCACACAGCCTGCTCCAGAGGCCTAGCTGTGCGGCACATCGGGGTCCAGGATGAGCCTTTGTGAGCAGACTCATGGCTGGAAGGAAGCAGGCTTGCATGCTGGGCTGTTAGCACATGCCACTGGTGCACCGTCATCGTTCACAGCGGCGCCTCCTGGAGCCTGTCATCCGGGCGGCCTCAGGCCCCAGCTCCCCTTCCTGTCTGTCCCTCCCCGACCCCCTCCTCTGCCCTGCTGGCCTCTCCTCTGCTTTCAGGTTGGGGTTTGAGTATAGGAGAGCAAGGTGAGTCAGGAGGGACAGGGAGAGATGGGCAAGGGTATGCCAGGCAGGCGAAAACAGGAGTGAGCAGACCATGTGACCACGACTCAAACAGCAGCAACAGGAGAGGACCACAGGAAAGGCCCTGGGATACGCAGGTGGAATTCACACGGAAAGGCTGCGTGTGTGACGTGCAGTCAACAGGAACCACACACAAGTCTCACAAAACAGTCATAAGGACGAAATAATTACCAGTTAGACTTTAGTGACTGACTCTTAGTCACTAAGATACTCTCTTAGTCCTTGACGGGTCGTCAAGGGTACACAAATTCCAAGGCCATGGAACCTCTACACATGGATCAGCAATCTTGTAGATATTCATAATGATGTCTGTCTGAGTCAGCACGGTGTTGCTGAAACTCCTGAAAAGAACAACTTAGAGTAGGAAACTCATCTGGGGCTCAGAGTCTCATGGTCAACAGATTCCATAGCTCTGGGCCTGAGATGAGGCAGAGCATCATGGAGAAAGGGTTTGGAGGAGGAAAGCAGCTCTGGACATGGTGACCAGGAAGCAGAGAGCTGTTCTCAGCAGGGCAGAACATAAGCCCCAAGCCATACCCAGTGACCACCTCCTCCAGCCACTTCCCACCTGTCCACAGTCACCACCCCTCATGCCCATCAGTAGATGAATCCACTGATGACGTCACATCTCTCATGTGGTCATTTTATCTCTGAACCTTCTTGCATTGTCTCACATGGGTTTTGTGGGGACCCCTTACATCTAAACCCTAATAATGTGTGTGTCAGCAAGGAGGTAGCTTGTCTTCAAATGATGACCACAGCAAAAAGCCCAGTACACTACTGAGAGAGCAGACCCAGCCTGTGGTCCCTCAGCATGTGATCGAGTTATGCATCATCAGTGAGAGGAAACAGCAGCTCTTCCCATGTAGATGTTGAAACTCTGTCCTTGTTTTAAAGGTGTAAAACAAAAGTGTGAAATCGTAGGTTTTTCTGGCAATATCACTAACATCATGGGTTAGTATCTCTGAGATACAAGCAGTGCATGGGGGGAATTGGTAGCACCCAGTACCTAGGCCACACACAGAAGAGAAGGAGGCAGGGGCTGCATACCTAAGAGCCAGCCATCAGGAAAGGGCATGGCACAAGTAGAAGCAGACAGCAATAGCACACAGGGAACCAGAAGTCAGCGAAACACTGGTATTTCAAACATAAGCTGCAAGCCGGGCGCATGCCTATAATCCCAGCAACTTGGGAGGCTGAGGCAGGAGGATAGTGAGTTTGAAGTGAGCCTCAGCAACAGTGAGACCCTGTCTCTAAATTAAATACAAAATAGGGTTGGGCATGTGGCTTAGTGGTTGAGTGTTCCTGAGTTCAATCCCCGGTACTCCCCCAAAGAAACATAAGCTACAAATAAACTTTAGCCCACCCCCAAAATTTTATAAATAGAGAAAGCTTAATATGTAGTTAATAAGAATTGATAAAGGGAATAAAAAATGGGACAGAGGACTCTTGAAAATCACAAGACTGCTTTTCATAATTTATGCAAGTAAGTTTGTGACCCTGCTGGTGAGGAGACAGGCGCTGGCCTGGGGCACCCATTGGTGGAGACCCTGGCTGCTCTGTGGCCTGTAAGAGCTGCCTCTCCTTTGGTGGTGGCTACCTCACCCATGGATTTGGGGCAGCAATGGCTTGTAGAGCAGGATCCAGGAGGAAGCTCACCATGGCGCCTGGGCTGCCCTCGAGCACAGCCTTTGGCTCCCAGCAGGGCCTCCTGCCCACACCCACCTGCAGGTGGAGAGGAGACACCTGCGAGGACACAGGGCACGGGAGGTCACTCGCGTCCAGGATGAAGGGGTGCTTGCTTGGCGGCCCAGGAGGACAGCAGACAGTCAGAAAAGCCAGGGAACTCTGCAGAGCCGCGGCGGGTGGCTGCTCCCGCAGCCATGCTGGCAGCCTCCCGGAGGCCGGAGTGACGACCTCAAATGGCATGCCTGGTTGTGCTCACGGGGAGGCAGGCGCTGGGCGCTCTGTGCCAGTGGCACGTGGTGCAAGTGCCAGCAGGACCAGCCGCCCGGCGCTGTGTGTGCCCTCCAGGCACATGTGCCCAGAAGAAGAGGGAGAGTGTCCACTTCTCCAGGTTCTGGCCTCAGCACTCTGCTTGCAGACATACTTCAGAGCCACCGTTCAGCCAGCAGCCCAGTCGTGGGGATGGTCTGGGCATGAGCAAGTTTCTTCCGTCGGGGCTTCTGCGGAAGCAGGAGTCACCTGGTGCTGCCTCCTGCTGCAGCGTGGCATCGCCACCAGTGGACTTTCAGGAAGCACGCAGCTGCGTCACTCCGCGGGGGTCCTCATACGGATCTGTCCCCGATATGAAGAGCTCGAGGGCACCCGTGGCTGTGTGTGCCTGTGACGTGAAGCAGCAGTTCCCTCGGAGACAGCCCTGGTGGGCAGGCTCCAATTCCAGGTGCCAGCAGGAAGCCAAGTGCAGCGGGCACTGTCCCCCCTCAGGTTCCTGGGGAAGGACACGGTAGCACGTTCTCATGCCCTTTGGGATGTGAAAGTGAGTTTGGAATATGAACTCTCTTCTCCTTAACCTTAGTCATCAGACAGGCACTCCCGCTCGAACTGTTGAGGGGATCTGTGGGGTGTGCCGGGAGAGAGCATGCACATGCTCACTATGGTGTGGGGCGAAAGGGCAGAGAGGGGACGTGGCTTGCACCCTGCAGGTGTTGCCATGGCCGCCACCAGCTGCAGACGGCCCTTCCCTGCAGTGTGGCGCCTGCCACTGACTCTTGGCCCACCCAGAACCCTTCTCTTGTCTCCTAGGCTTACGTTTATGACCTGGGCTGCAGCACATTTTCCCACCGGCTGGCGGGACATGCAGACACCGTCTCTGGAGTGGCCTTCAACCCAGCGTCTCCCCAGGTACACCCACTTGTGCAACCTCTGCCCCATGCTTCTCCTATCTTTCAGGCTTCGTTTGGGTGAATTGTATAGTGTTTAAGATTCCGTCCAGTTTTCACTGAGTGCAGGCAGAACTTAGGAAATGAATGGTTATGGGGAGAAAGAAATGCAGAGGGTGTTTTTCGATACTGACAGTATCTGTCATTTGGTGTCTGTGCTCTGTCCAGCTGAAACGCAGAGGGTGGAACTTCCTGGCGGATGTGGCCATGTGTGGTCTCAAGGGAGTACCCACCACCCTGATAGCTGAAGAAGCAGAAGGACCAGGGCCAGTGGGATAAGGTCTCAGAGTTCTTACGACAAGACCTGGGATGCAGAGAGGACACAAGGCTCAAAGAAACTCTTAAGAGAAAAGAATAACGTGCAAATCAGTGGAGAGAAGTGGGTGCTCTGGTACTGAACGTAGAGGAAGCCCTCTGTAGAAGGAGCTGCCCTTTCTCACTTTCCAGGCCTCTGGCAGCCCTTCGTGGGGTGTACCGCTAACATCACTCCACAGTGGGGCCCTGATCTGCCCCAGCTACTCCTCTGTCCGAGGGCTTCCTCCACCCTTGCCTGTCTTCTCAGTCCTCTGCTGGTGGGTTTTTAAGGTCCCATTTTTCTTCCCTGTTACAGACAATCCTGAGATCTCATCCTCATTGTGCTTCACGCTTACCAGTAATGAGCTGATATTGCATAGACCAAGATGATTGCTTCTCTTGGTAACATGTGGCCATTCCCTGTTGTGCGTTCTTATTGGGCACCTGGGCTGGTTCCAGGTCTTGGCTATTGGGAATAGTGCCTGTTTAACCCCAGGGCTGCAGATGCCCCAGTGGACTCTTCATTGCTCCTGAAGAAAGAGTTTGCAGGAGTCCACAGAGAGGGCTTGGACATCTGTCAGTCACACCACCCTGGTGCTGGGCCAGGGTACAGTGGGGCCCCACTGGACCTGGGAGTAGGGCACATAGGGCACGTCGCATGCCCATGGTGCTGGCAGATCCCTTCAGATGTTTTGTGAATACATTTCTTACTTTGCAGTCAAGGTCGCTCCTCTGGATCCAACCCAGTGGTTGCAGGTGAGGAAGTGGCCAGCTTCCCTCTCCATGTCCTTCTTATCACGTTCTTTAAAGTCCTCTTGTCTCACTGCAGGTTTTCCAAGACACTGAGTGGTGCTGACCCCGATGATGCCCCCATAAACAGGTCCTGTGGGTGTCTCTCGTGTGCTGACTTCATTTCTTTTGTGACATACCCAGGAATGGGACGGCTAGATCACACAGTAACCTAATTTTGGTGTTTCAAGGAATTTCCACACTGTTTTCCATGGTGACTGTACTAATTTAAATTCCCTCAACGGTGCATAAGCATTTCTTTTATTCCATATCTTCACAATCACTATTCTTATCATTATTTGTAATAGCCATTCTGATTGGGGTGAGATGGAATCTCAATGAAGTCTTGATTTACATTTTTCTGATGGCTAAAGATTTTGAGAATTTTTTTCAAATATTCATTAACCATTTTTACAAGTATCTTTTTAGCTCATTTGCCTGTTTATTGATTTGGTCAACTTTTCGTTTGTGTTTACTTTTTTGAGTTCTGTGTGTATTCTGGATATTCATCCTGTTAGGTGAATAGCTTGCAGAGATTCTCTCCCACTGCATAGACTGTCCTATGCTCTGTTGATTGTTCCCCCGACTGCGCAGAAACTTTTTACATCTCTTCAAACCTCTGCCAATTCTTGTTCTTTTTTCCTGAGCAAGTGGAGTCCTGCTCAGGACATTGATGCTTGTGCCAATATCTGTGTCTTCTCTGTGTTTCCCTCAAGTAGTACCAAAGTCCTTTTTAACTTTTTGTTTCAAGACAGGATCTTGGTAAATTGATGGGGGTCTCACTAAATTGCTGAGACTGGCCTAGAACTTGCAGTCCTTCTACTTCAGCCTCACAAGTTACTGGGAGTACAGCTGTGTGTCACTGCACCTGGCCCATTTAGACAATATTAATTCTGCCTATCTACAAACATGGGAGATCTTTCCATCTCCTGTTGTCTTTCTAGTGTCTTATAACTTTCACTGTAGAGGACTTCTCACCTCCTTGTTAGGTTTGTTCCTCAGTAAGGTTTTTGAAGGCTATTGTGAATAGGATTGTTTTCCTGTTTTGTTTTTTTTTTTTTTTTTTTCCTCAGTGAGTTCATTATTGGTATAGAAAGGCGTTATGGTTTAGATGTTGTATCCCCCAAAAGCTCACGTGTGAGACAATGTAGGAAAGTTCAAAGGAGAAATGATTGGGTTGTGACAGTCTTGACCCAATCAGTGATTAATTCCCTAATAGGGATTAACTGAGTGGTAACTGAAGTGGTGGGGTGTGGCTGGAGGAGGTGATTCATTGTGGGTGTGGCTATGGGGTACATATTTTTTATCTGAAGAGTAGAGTCTCTCTCTCTCTCCCGGCTTCCTGATCACTATTTGAGCTGGCTCCCTCCATCACACTCCTCCACCATGATGTGCTGCCTCACCTGGGGCCCTGAGGAATGGAACTGGCCTTCTATGGGCTGAGACTTCTGAAACCGAGAGCCCTGAAATAAACTTTCCTCCTCTACATTTGTGCTGGTGAGGTATTTTAGTCAGAGCAACAAAAACACTGACTATGAGACTACTGATCATTGTGTGTTTTGTACCCTGATACTTTGCTGAAATTGTTCATCAGTTCATCCACCTCTATTATTTGGAGGTATAATGCTTCTTACTTAGTTTCTTTAGGGCTTTCATCATGAAGGGATATTGAGTTTTATCAGTCTTTTTCTGCATCTGTGAAGATGATCAGGTGATTTTTATCACTGGTTCTACTTATGTGCTGTATTATCTTCAGTGATTTTCATATGTTCAACAATCTTTGCATCCTGGAATGAAACCAACTTGATCATGGACTATGATCTTTTTATCATGCTGTTGAATTTGATTTGGGGACTATTTTTTTGAGGATGTTTGCATCTGTATTCATCAAGGATATTGGTCTAGTGTTCTTTCCATGTTGTATCCTTATCTGGTTTTGGTAGCAGGGTGATATTGATTTGGAGGGATTTTTTTCCCTTCACACTTTATGGAATAATTGGAGGAGTATTGATATTAACTCTTGTTTAAAATTCTGGGAAAATTTATCAATGAATCTGTACAGTCCTGGAATTTTCTTTGTTGACATTTGATTACTGCTTCAACTCATTGTTTGTTATTGCTCTGTTGAGATATTTTCAGTCTCTTGGTTCAACTTTGGTAGGTCAAATATATCTAGAAATTTGTCCATTACTTCTAGATTTTCATGAATTTCAATGGTGTTTGTTGTAATATCATCTTTTCATCTCAAAACTTATGTATTTCTGTCTTCTTTTTCTTTTGGTAGTTTGACTAAGGGCTTATAAGTTTTCTTTGTCATTTGAAATAACCAATCTGTTTCATTGATTCTTTTGATTGCTCTTTTACAATTTCTATTTTGCTTATTTCTGCTCTGATCTTTATCATTTCTTTCTTTGTACTGATGTTTGCTTCTTATTGATCTTGTTCAAAGGAGACCTTGACATATGTTGTCAGGTTATTTATTTCACATTTGTCTTAAACACAGGCACTTGTAACCATTGGTTTCTCACTCAGGACTATGCTCACTGAGTCCCACAGAGTCTCTTGTGCTGTGGTTCAATTTTCTTTGACTCTAGGAATATTTTAGTGTTTCCCCTGATTTCTTCAGTGACCCATTATTTGCTCAAAAATAAATTCTTCAATCTCCATATTTTTCATAATTTCTCTACTTTCTCTTGTGTTGATTTCTAGTTCAATTATGGTTTGATAAGATATAAAATTATTTCAGTTTTAAAATATTTACTAAGATTTGCTTTGTGAACTTTAAAAATATGATTAATTTGCAAAAAGTTCCATGAGCTTATGAAAAGAATATGAATTACACAGGTGAATGCAATAGTCTGTAGGCATATAATTGTTCACTATGTATAAGGTATAATTTCACTCTAATGTTTCTTGGTAGAATTTGGCTGGATGTTCTGTCTACTGGTGAGTTGGGTATTGAAGTCACCCACTATTATTGTGTCAGAACCTATATTTTTTGTCCAGTAGTGTGTGTTATAACATTTGATACTTCTTTATAATTATTGTATGTTCTTGATGGATTGTTCCCTTTACAATATGTGGTGAACTTATTTGTCTCCTTGACAAATTTTGGCTTGAAGTGTGCCATTCATTGGAGGTGAGCATGGCTACTCCTACTTGTGTCTGGATTCCATTTGCTTGGAATCCCCATTCTTTCACGTTCAGTGCATATATGTTTTTGCCAGTGAGATGAGTTTCTTATAGGCAGCAAATGGTTTGAATTGTGGTTTTTAATCAAATCAGCTAGTCTGCATCTTTTAGTTGAAGAATTAGGCCAGTTATATTCAGGGTTATTATTGAAAGTCATGGTTCTTGTCATTTTTGGGGTTTTCTTCTGGTTGTTTTGAAAACCCTGCATTTGATCCTTCCTCCTTGTTTGTCTTAGAGGTTAGATGATTGAGCTAAGGTTTGGTCCTTTCCCAAGTCTCATTTGCTTATCTGTTCCTCTAGGATGATTTATTTTTTTCTTTTCCTCTTGCAGTTGTTCACCTTGCTGCCCCACGTGTGTGCAAGGTTCCTTCCGCCTTCTGCAGTCTGACTTACGGTCGTGGACTACTGCAGTTTTGCTGGCTGTGGGGGCCTCTCTCTCTCAGTTCTGGAGGACAGCTTTGCTGACACAGTGCTCCAGGACCAGAAATGCCCAGGCCTCCTGGCCTGTGGAGCCTTCTTGTGCCACTTGGCTCTTCTCTCTTGCAGCTTTCAGCATGCTTTCTTTTTCTGTGCTTTTGGCACTTTGAATTAATATGCCATGAAGAGGTTCTTTTCTAGTCATGTTTATTTAGGGTCCTAAAATGCCTCTGTGCCTGGATGTCCATATCTTTCCCAATATTGGGAAATTTCCTGCTGTTTTTTTCATTGAATAGGTTTTTATGCCGTTAGCCTGTACCTTGTTTCCCTTATATTTTTCTATTCATCTTTTTGTTTTTTAATGGTGTCCCAGAGATCTTGTATGTTCTGTTCTTTCTTAGTGCCTGACTGTGATAGTTCACCACCCTTTTCTTCAAGACCTGCTATTTATCCTTCTGCTTGATCTAGTCTGTTGCTGAGGCTTCAACTGAGGTTTTTTATTTGATATGTTGAGCTTTCTGTTTCCAAAATTTTGCGTCGCCTTGCTTAGTTTGGTCAGCTCTTTTTTGCACCCCTCAACCCATGAGTCACTTTCATTTATTGAGTGCTTAGCCAGTATGCCACCCGCCTTGCTGTCTTTGAAGCTGGTGAGAGAGAGTTGTGAACCTTTGCAGGGGTCATGTTGCCTCCTGGTTTCTGGCTTCTGTGTTCCTGTGTTGAGATCTGTGCTCGGCAGGGCAGGTCTCTTTTGCTCCTGTGTGAGGGCCTCCTGGGGCAGCCACCTCTCACGCATGTGCTGGGGTGTCACCTGCATGCCGTGCTGTGAGCCGTTGTGCACCATGCGTGCTCCGGATCTGCCTTCTCAGGGGGTCTTGCAGGAGTGGAACCCTCGGGTGGTTCAGACAACAGTTACCAAGAGGAGTGTGTGGCGTGCACAGGTCACTCTTCCAGTCTGGTCTCCAGTATGTGCTCTGAAAGGGCGGAGGAGCAACTGTGCAGGGCACCTTGTAGGCAGGGTGTCCATTCTCTTTGTATTTCTCTCTGCCATGTCTGGGGGTTGACGTCCAGGAGCCTGTGTGGTACTGGGTCACCTGTGGGGGATCTTTACCTCCCATTCTTTTAGAAGTGTCTTCTGAGACATGGACAGGGCTGTGTCATGGGTGGAGTAGGGCTGGGTCTTAGTTGGCTGGGCCCAGGGTGCTGGGCTTGGTCCCAGCATGGCATAGAAAAGGAAACTAATAGTAGTAGCAACCGCAGACGGAAGCAGACCAGACACAAGTGAAGTGAAAACCAAATAAAAATGGCAGCATCCACACCAGCAGAAATATCAGGGTCAAAAATAAAAAGGAATAAACTAAAAAACTAAAAAAAGATAAAAATAAAAAAGGGAAAGGGAAAGAAAAGGCAAAAGAAGCGTTAGAGAAAAAACAGGAAGCAGTTGAGAAGAAGAAGAAGAAAGTGATACAATAAAAAGGAAGAAAAATAGAATGATAAAAGGAGAAGAAAAGAGAGTAAGAAAAGAAAATAAAATTAAAAAAATAGGAGCCGAAGATTAAATGCCAAAACACAAAGCAGAACGCTGATAGAAGACAGTGGGTCCCCGCGGAGCATCCGCTTCCTGTGCTTCCCGAGCTCCCGGGCAGCCTGCCTGCCGCTTTGCGCCACGCCACTGGCTGGGGCACCCATGCCTGCGTGGTTTCCAGGGCTTTCTAGTGAACAGAGCACCTGAGGAGAACCACCTGCTGCTGGGCCTGTGGTTTCCAGGGCTTTCCAGTGAACAGAGCACCTGAGGAGAACCACCTGCTGCTGGGCCTGCGGTTTCCAGGGCTTTCCAGTGAACAGAGCACCTGAGGAGAACCACCTGCTGCTGGGCCTGTGGTTTCCAGGGCTTTCCAGTGAACAGAGCACCTGAGAAGAAACACCTGCTGCTGGGCCTGCGGTTTCCAGGGCTTTCCAGTGAACAGAGCACCTGAGGAGAACCACCTGCTGCTGGGCCTGCGGTTTCCAGGGCTTTCCAGTGAACAGAGCACCTGAGGAGAACCACCTGCTGCTGGGCCTGCGGTTTCCAGGGCTTTCCAGTGAACAGAGCACCTGAGGAGAAACACCTGCTGCTGGGCCTGCGGTTTCCAGGGCTTTCCAGTGAACAGAGCACCTGAGGAGAAACACCTGGAGGGAAAGTTTATTTGGGGCTCAGATTTCAGGGTCTGAGGGTCTGAGTCTGTAGATTGGTGAGTTCACTGCTCTGGGCCCAGGTGACGCAGCGCGTCCTCGGGGAAGGCCCCAGGGGACAGCAGCTGACTGGCACGCATCCCCCAGGGTGTGGCTTGCCCTTGCTCTCTCTTGACAGTGTCTTTCTCAGAGCAGAGGCTGTGATCTGAATGAAGTCAGCTGCTCCATTCTTTCCCGTATGAATGGTGTCTTTTCTCTTGTGTTAGAAGGCAGCGCCAGACCCAGGGCCCTCTAGATCTCCAGTTTTCCCTTGGGAGAGCGACAGTCTTGCACTTTACATGTCAGTCTGTGACCACGTGAGTTGACTTTTGTGGAAGGGGCGAGATCTGCTCCAGACTCGTTGTTTTGTGTTGTTGTGTTTGTGGTTTTGTGTGTGGACCTCGTTGCTCAGCACCGTTGGTTGAACGGTGCCTATGTTCCTGAACAGCCTTTGCTCCTTTGGCAGAGCCCCATCGCCTGCCAGGTGTTGTGGGCTACCGGGTTCTGCTGGTCTGCTTTCTGTGACCTGCCAGCAGCAGCTGCCTGGCCGCGGGTACTGGTGGTGAGTATCAGAACCCATGGTGTCATGGTGCCACTCTTCCTTCAACATGGTTTTGGCTCTTGGATGTCTTAGGCCACTCCGTTTAAACTTCAGAATCAATTCTTTGACATACAGAAACTGACACTGGGATTTGGACTGGATTGCATTGATCTGTATATTGAGTTGACATTCTGGATCTTTCTGTGCAGGACATGGAGGGCCTCTTATGTGTATATATATATATATATATATATATATATGTATTTATTTCATTCATCAGTGTTTCATATTTTTTCTCATTTATATCTTATGGATATTTTGTTAGAATTGTACCTAAATATTTTAATTTTTAGTTTGTCAGTGTGAAGGTATTATGGTTTAGATTTCAAATCCCATTTGTTCATTGTAATGCATAGGAAAGCACTGACTTGTGCATATTAAACTGTGTCCTGCAGCTGGCAGTTATTTCCATATTTTTAAAAAAAATTTAATTTGTTCTAATTTCTCTACATGACCATAGAATGCATTTGCACACATTGTACACAACTGGAGCATAACTTCTCATTCCTCTGGCTCTACATGGTGCTGAGTCACCATGTAATTAGGGTAATAATGTCTGTCTCATTCTACTGTCCTTTCCATCCCCACTGCCTCACCCCTAACCTCACTGCTCTCTGTACAATCTAAAGTTCCTTCATTCTTTGTTTTTCTGGGATTGACTTATTTCACTTACCATGAGATTCTCTAGTTCTGTCCATTTACCTGCAAATTCCAAAATTTCATGCTTCTTTAAGGCTAATATTCCATTATGTATATATACCACATTTTCTTTATCCATTCATCTGTTGAAGGGCATCTAGGTTGGTTCCATAGTTTAGCTCTTGTGAGTCAAGCTGCTCTAAACATTGATGTGGCTGCTGATTTTAAATCCTTTGGTTATAAACTGAGGAGTGGGATAGCTGGGTCAAATGGTGGTTCCATTCCAAGTTTTCTGAGGAATCTCCATACTGCTTTCCATAATGGTTGCACCAGTATTCATTCCCACTAGCAATGAATGAGTATATCTTTTTCCTAACATCTTCACCAACATTTTTTGTTGCTTGTATTCTTGATCATTTCCATTCTGATTGGAGTGAGATGAAATCTGTAATGGTTGATTCGAATTGTCAACTTGATTGGATTAAGAGATGCCAATGATTAAAAGGCCTCTGGGTGTGTCAATGAGGGCGTGTCTAGGAATGATTGGAATGTGCGATAGTGAACTGAAGTGGAGTCCCTCCTTAAGTGTGAGAAGCACTGTTGATCTTTCTTGTTTTGGGGCTTGTGTGTCTTGGACTGTGCAGCTACTGGTTCTTCCAGCTCTCCAGGTGCAGACGGCCATTGTGAACCATCCGTCTTCTGGTTGTGTAAACCAATCTAAATAAATCCCCTTTTTTATAATCATACTTCCTATTGATTCTGTTCCTGTAGAGAACCCTGACTAATACAAAATCTTAGAGTAGTTTTGATTTGCATTTCTCTAATTGCATGAAATGATGAACTTTTCTTCATATGTTTGTTGATGAATTATATTTCTTCTATGAAGTGTCTGTTCAGTTCCTTAGCTCATTTGTTGATTGGGTTTTTTTGGTGTTAAGTTTTTTGAGTTCTTCATATAGCCTGGAGATTAGCACTTTATCTAAGGTGTGTGCAGTAAAGATTTTCTTCCAGTTCTAGACTCTCCAAGTAATTGATTGTTTCCTTTGCTGAGAAGAAGCTTTTTAGTTTGAATCCATACTATTTATCGATTCTTAATTTTACTTCTTGTGCTTTGGAAGTCTTGTTAAGGAAGAAAGGTCCTAATGTAGATTTGGTCCTGCTTTTTCTTCTATTAGTTTCAGGGTCTCTGTTCTGGTGCCTAAGTATTTGATCCACTTTGAGTTCATTTTTGTGTAGGGTGAGAGATAGAGGTTTAATTTCATTTCGTTACATTTGGATTTCCAGTTCTCCCAGCCATTTGTTGAAGAGGCTATCTTTTCTCCATTGCATATTTTTGGCACCTTTGTTTAGTATGAGATAACTGTATTTATACGAGAATGTCTCTGTGTCTTTTATTTTATACCATTGGTCTACATGTCTATTTTGGTGCCAATACCATGCTGTTTTTGTTACTACTGCTCTGTTAGTATAGATTAAGGTCGGATATTGTGATGCCTCCTGCTTTACTTTTCTTGCTAAGGTTTGTCTTGGCTATTCTGGGTCTCTTATTTTACCAAATGAATTTCACAATTGCTTTTTTCTAGTTCTAAGTAGAATGTCATTGGGATTTTAATTGGAATTGCATTGAATCAATGTAACACTTTTGGTAGTATGGCCATTTTGATAATATTAATTCTGCTTATCCAAGAACAAGGGAGATATTTCTATCTAAGGTTTTCTTTAATTTCTTTCTTTAGTGTACTGTAGTTTTGATTGTAGAGGTCTTTCACCTCTTTTGTTGGTTTAATTCCTAAGTTTTTTTTTTTTTTTCTGAGGCTGTGAATGGGGTAGTTTTCCTAATTTCTCTTGCAGTGGATTCATTGGTTAGGTATACAAATTCATATGATTTATGGGTATTGATTTTATATCCTGAGACTTTGTTGAATTTATTTATGAGTTCTAGAAGTTTTCTGGTGGAATTTTTTGGATCTTCTAAATATAGACTCATGTCATTGGCAAATAGTGACAGTTTGAGTTCTTCTTTTCCTATTCATATCCCTTTAATTTCTTTTGTCTGTCTGATTGCTGTGGCTAAGTTTCAAGGTCTGTGTTGAATAGAAGTGGCGAAAGAGGGCATCCCTGTCTTGTTCTAGTTTTTACAGGGAATGCTTTCAATTTTTCTCCACTTACAATGATTTTGGCCTTGGGTTTAGCATAGATAGCCTTTACAATGTTGAGGTATGTTCCTACTACCAGCTTTTTAAATAGATTTCTTAATTAGATTTTTCTAAATTAGATTTTTTTAAACAGATTATATAGATAATCATGTAATTTATGAACAAATACATTTTATTTCTTCCTTCCCAATCTGTATGCCTTTTATTTCCTTTTCATATCTTATTACATTATCTAGTATTTCCAATAATGATGCTGAAATTGGTGAGAACAGATACCCTTGCCTTATTCCTAATCTTGGTGGGAAAGCTTCAAGCTTCTCCTCATTTAGTATGATGTTATCTGTAGGGTTTTTGTAGATATTCTTTATCAAGTTAAAGAAGTTCTCTTCTGTTCTTAGTGCACTAAGAATTTTCACCACGAATGGTGTTGGATTTTGTCAAATGGCTTGTCTGCATTGTCCACAGATCCTGTGATTTGTTTTAGCTCATTGATGTGAAGGATTACGTGAGATGGTCTTGAATGCTGCACCCACCTCGCACGCCTGGAGGAGTCCACTTGGTCACGGCATTCATCTTCTGCATTCTGCATTAGATTCACCAATGTTGTTGCAGATTTCTGGTTCTTTCTTAGGAGTCCCCTCCCTGTGCTTACGTTGCCCACTGTTCTTGCATGCTGTCTGCTCTGTCCCTTGGAGCTCTGTAGCTCGTGAATATAGTTGTTCCAAGTTCCAGTTCTTCCACTTTGAAATCCCTGCCACGTCTGAATCTGCTTCTGATGCTGACTCTTCCTCTTCAAACTGCATTTAGTGTGGTCATAAACATTTTGCATTTTGCCTTAGTGTGGTCATAACCCTCTGTGGGTAGCTGGACCTGATATAAGGGCCTCAGCAGCTGCTGCTGAGGCCTCCCTGGAGCGGCGGTGGCTCCCGCAGCCTGCAGCCAACTCTCCATCCGCAGTGATCCCGGGTTCAGGACTGGGGCCCTCTCATGGACTCTGGCACTCACAGGCAGGGTGTCGCATGGCAGGGATTGGGCATTTCCCTTCTCCCACCCAGTTAGGCTCTGACAAACCCCGGTGTTGGGCTCTGGTGGACTAGTCCTTCCTCAGTGTGACTCTGTTGAGGAGGGTAGCTGCTGGTGAGTGTTTCAAAGGTCTCCTTTCCCTCTCCCCAGTGGAAGCAGGGGGGTGCCTTCCTCTCGTATTTATTGGGGGGCCTCCTCACTGTGGTGTGGAGCCCCTACCACCTGGTTCCCTGGCATGCTTAACTCCCATGCTTGTCCCCGCTGACCTCAGTGGTCTGTCTTTGGCGGTTGAAGGTTCTCCACCTGGCCTGCTTCTCACAGGACACTGCTCTGGGCAGCCACGGCTCGTTGGGTCTGCCTGTCTGTGTCCAGGTTGGGACAGTGGCTTTCAGGATGCAGGAGAGGTGCATATTTCCATGCTGTCCGACTGTCCATGTTAGGACAGAGTGGTGATGGCAGATTCTTACACATGGAACCAGAACCTGGATGTTCCTGAGAGGTCATGAGTCTCAGATGACACCCGAATAAGCCATTTGTATCACCAGCATGTATCTTTCGATCTGTGTGGAGAATTACTAAGGTGGTGGAAAAATATATTCTCTGATTTTATGTTGCGTCCCCTCTGCCCGCAGAGAGAGACACGGCAAACGTCTGAAGCTTTGGAAGTTTATTGTACACAGTCTTCCTTCTTTTCTGTCCCCTTCTCTCGTTCTCTTTCCCTTTCCCGCACTCCACTCCTCTCCCGCTCGGCTCTCGCCCGCTCCGGCCGCTTCTTCTGCTTCTCGGCTCTCGCCCTCGCTCGCACTCCCTTCTACTCCCGGCTTCAGCTACTCTCGCCCCCGCACCCAGGAGGTTACCAAGCTTATATACACTTCAACCAATCAGGGGAGAGTACACGAGATAAACGCGGACAGCTGCAGGCACAGGATGGGTACACGAGGGGGGGCATGCTCTAATCACATCGTTAACTAGCCAATCATTGGAATTCGCTGGTTGTTTACTGTATAGCTGGCCGCTTTTGGCTCAGCGTCAGGCGCCATCTTGACCATGTCTAAGGCTGGGGACTCTAGAAACCCCGACAGATCCCCCTTCTTTAATATTAAACTAAGGCTCGGGACCGTGTCTGTCTTAGGCTGAGTGGTCAGCATATGTCCTTACCCGTCATCAGAGCCTGCAGAGCATGCTGCAGCTCCTGTCTTAGGTCGGTACACAGCCACCTCCTTCATTACCCGTCTTTGACTACCGATTCAGCATCAAGAGCCATACTAATGGGGGGCTGTCGGCCTTTAGGGCGGTCATGGCCTGATAAAAGATAATTTGATCTCTCTATTGGCTAGCTCGTAGATGCATGCCAAAACGAATGGAGAGAAGGAGGCCAAGGCAGAGGAATACTATCCCAGCTCCTAGGCCTGCCCACTGTTTGACAGATCTATAAGCATTAACAAAATAGACTGACAATTTTTCTAGGTAACCCAGCCGCGGTGCTGAAATACAATACGGGTAACACAAACAGCTCTTAGGGAGTAAACGCATCCCAGTCCCAAAAGTTCTTGCAAAGTATCCACTTGTTCTTGCAATGAGTCCATTCTCCAATTTGCAAGAAGTAAACTTGCAGTTAGATGTTGGTTCAGAGTCTCTACAGTCTGTAAGGCTGCAGCTGTATTTTCGGCCAAATGATCGTTGTTACTGTATGATTGTGTCATTGCTGCTACTGCAGAGACTGCAATGGCAGTGATCACGGCTACTGCAATGCCAAAGCCTCTTCTGTTTCTTGATAATAGCACTGGCGCTTCTGTATCTACAACAAAAGCTAGGACTGGTAGGAAGGTAGGAATGCGCATCAGAATCCAGCACTGTGAGAGATATTAGTAGTGTTAGTTAGCAGAAACATGAAGAGAAGAAATACACAAGCTGGCATGGGAGGAAAGGTAATATTTCTGGTATAGTTAAGGTCGGCAGAACAAGTTGTCCTACTCTGGGTCTGATCAGCATGATTCCAATGGCAACGTGCAAAGGTTCTTCCTGTTAAAGCAAAGAAAGGCTAGAGATCGGTGTATCCTTGTCACCAAAACAGCACGACCTGAAAAATGACAGGCTTGTAGAGAATTTGGTGAAGAATAAGAGAAGAAAGGATAAAAAATGTGTTAATTAGAAATAAAAGATATGGCCAGGCTGACAATGGCCCATAGGTTCCGGGTTTGCCTTTCCGTCTGAGTTTCTGTTATTGGAGGAAGGCTCAGGCTCATCACCGCGAGGAGGAACAGCATCACTTGCATGTTGCAAAACTCTGACCAGCCTTTCTGGAATCCAGACTGGAGTCAGTTGATCCTGTGGGAAAATACAAACAGACCCTCGGACCCAACGAAGGACTGGATCCGGTCCTTTCCAACAACCTGTCAGGATATCTTTCCATTTTGCCCATACTTGAGGAGTATTATGGGGATTATGATGTCGATCAGCTGCAGAGTGGCTGTCCCTATCCAGAGTTAAGAAATTTAGAATGAAAAGAACTAAGTTAAGTTTATCTTTAGGAGACTTGTAGGAGGCTCCTATTCCCCCTTTTTGTTTATTTAGACAATTTTTTAAAGTAAGATGTGCTCTTTCCACAATGCCCTGTCCCTGAGGATTATAGGGGATGCCAGTGACTGATTGGATGTTAAGTGTTTGTAAAAACAACCGGAAGCTTTTGGAAGTATAAGCAGGACCATTATCTGTTTTAATAACTTTAGGTATGCCCCAGCCAGCAAATGCTTGTAGGCAATGTTGAATGACATCTTTTACCTTTTCTCCAGAATGAGCGGAAGCCATAATGACTCCTGAAGCAGTGTCTACTGACACATGTACATACTTAACAGTACCAAATTCAGAAATATGGGTTACATCCATCTGCCAAATATGATCAGGTAGCAGTCCCCTGGGGTTAATTCCAAAGGATTGTGCTGGGATTAAAGGAGCACAATGTTGACAATTTTTTACTATTTGTCGAGCCATACATTTAGATATAGGAAATTTTCCGCTCAAAGTAGTGGAATTTACGTGAAATTTTTCATGAAAGAGTTTTGCCTGTTCCTCTATGGAAAAGACAAAAATTGATTTAGTGGCCATATCTACCAAGTCATTAGCATTGGCCAAAGGTCCTGGTAAATTAGAATGAGCTCTAATATGTCCTACATAGAATAGATGTTTACGCTGTAGGATAAGGTTTTGTAGCGTAGTAAAATAAGAAGCTACAGTGGACATAGAAGAAATATGGGGTACCGTTTCAAGAACCTGTAAAGCGTTAACGATATATAAGCTATCAGATAGAAGATTGAATGGCTGATTATCTGCTAATTTAAAGGCTAATATTACAGCTGCAAGTTCAGTAACCTGTGCGGAGTTGGGCGGAACTATTATGGTGTGAAGTTGTTTACTGATAAGTACTGCACCTACTCCATTTTTGGAGCCATCAGTAAAAATGGTTACACAGTCTTTAAGAGGCTGGACACTAGTCACTTTTGGAAAAACTATGGGAGTATTTTTACAGAATTGAATCCAGGGATGTTGGGGGTAATGGTTATCGAACTGAGCTGAAGTGGAACAATATAATACTGACCAATCTTCATCATTATTAATTAGCCATTTAATTTGCTGAGTGGAATAAGGAGTTATAATAATAGACGGATGGATTCCAAAAACAGTAATGCAAGATTCTATTCCCTTGAATATTACCTGAGCAACAGCTTGGGGATATGATTGCAATGTTTTAGCCGGAGAGCTAGGGAAATTTATACTTTGCAGAGGTCCTCCTTGCCAAACTATGCCAAAAGGGGTATGTTTCTCCGAGATTATGATTGAACTTAATGGTTGAGTAGGATCACAACGATCAACGTAACACTGCTGAAGTCTATTCTCTACTAGCTGCAAGGATATCCATGCTTCGGGAGTAAGTTTCCTAGGGGAATTCAAGTCAGGATTACCTTTTAATATATCGAATAAAGGTTTTAATTCCCCTGTGGATAATTTTAAATAGGATCTAATCCAGTTAATGTCACGTAAGAGTTTCTGAAAATCGTTCAAGGTATTCAATTGATCTGTCCTGATGGTCAACCTTATTGGTCTGACTGTAGTAGCAGTGAGCCTTGTACCCAGATATTCTTGGATCTCCTCTAATTGTAATTTTTCAGGGGCTATCGTTAGTCCTCTCTTTTCTAATGCTTGAGTCATAAATTGTAATGCTTCTAACAAAACTTCTTTTTCTGGATGGCAAATAAGTATGTCGTCCATATAGTGATAAATCAACAGTCTCTTAAACTTTTGTCTAGTAGTTGTTAACGCTTTATCTACGTATATTTGACATATAGTAGGACTGTTAGCCATACCTTCAGGCAACACAGTCCATTCGAATCTCTGGTCAGGCTGAGTGTGATTAAGAGAGGGCAAAGTAAAGGCAAATCTCCAACAATCATTTTTGTGTAAGGGTATAGAGAAAAAGCAATCCTTTAAATCCAGAATAATAGTAGGCCAATTTTTTGGTAGTGCAGTGACAAGAGGGAGTCCACATTGGATGGGTCCCATAGGGTACATTTGTTCGTTTATGGCTCTTAAATCATGTAATAACCTCCATTTTCCTGATTTTTTCTTTGTTAAGAATATTGGAGTATTCCAAGGAGAGGTAGAATGTTGTAAATGACCTGCTTGTACCTGCTCTTGTACTAACTTATGAGCTGCCTCTAGCTTTTCTTTTGTTAGGGGTCACTGTGGAATCCAGCGAGGCTTATCATCTTTCCATATTATAGGGATTGATGGTTTATCAGTGGCCCCTAGGAAAAACCCAATCCATGAGAATCATTTTTTGGTGGAAGTAAAGGCAGTGGTTGGGTAGATCCTTGGCTATGTCTTCCTAATCCTTTTTTATCATCATAATTCATATTTTGTAACATATTTCTTACAGGAGTCCCTTGGTAAATCTGGTCAGTGGTGAGTTTCATATCCATTTGCTGCAGGACGTCTCGTCCCCATAGGCTAATAGGAACATTACAGACATATGGCTGAAATATTCCTGTGTGTCCCTCTGTATCTTTCCATGATAATGAGGAAGCACTTTGATTGGGGCTTTCTGCTACTCCTAAGCCTCTCAAGCTCTGAGCTGCTGTGATCAATGGCCAGTGCTTTGGCCAGACCATTGCACTGATAATACTTTTGTCTGCTCCCGTATCTAATAAACCTGTAAATTCCATATTTCCCACTTTTAATTTTAGGAGGGGCCTCTGTTCCATATCCATAGTAAGGTTTATTAAAGTGGTTCCTGTTGATCCAAAACCTCCTTGTCTTTTATTTGTATTTTTACTGGGCCACAAAGAATGTTGACTGGGCAATATAAGCATTTGTGCAATGCGATCCCCTGGAGAGATGACCGTAATTCCTTTTGGTGAAGAGACCAAGGCTTTTATTTGTCCAGTGAAATCAGGATCGATAACCCCTGGGTGTACTATAAGTCCTTTTAGTGTTGAGGAACCTCTTCCTAGTAATAGTCCTACACTGTTCTGTGGGATTTTTTCATGCCAGTCGGTATCAATCATCTGCACCCACATATCTGGGGTTAATATGAGCCTGGAGGTGGCACAGATGTCCAATCCTGCACTCCCTGAGGTGGCCCTGCGCTCCCCTTCTCTGTGGGAGGATACCACCATCGGGGAACTTGTTGAATTACCCCGTATATTTGTTGCGGGCCCTGGGGAGGGCCCTGTCTCCCGTTTTTTTGAAGTTCAGGATTCGACCCTAGGAAATTATCCTCCCTATCTCTAATAGGCTGACAGGCACTATTCCGATGACTTCCTCTTCTGCATCTTGGACATAGCCCTGGGGCATAAGGTGTAACAGATTTTACTATAGCTATCTCTTATCTTTTGTTAGGGCATTATCTCCTTGCTGCTGATTTTGTACATCTATTGAAACGTATTGGCCTTCTCCTATTAACATTTCTATCGGGAAAGCTTGCCACTATGTTTCTGCAAGCAGTTTCAACAGCTGAGCTCTCCAATTAGCCATTGTTCTCCAAATAACACTGCTCTGCATACCTGTTTCCAAATAGTCTTAACTGCCTCTTTAAAGTTTTTCTAATGGTTGATGGTATCTCCATTTGCTCCTCAAATACGGGCAGGTTCTACAGATTTTGAAGCTCTTTTTATTAGGCTTAGGTTTCTCCTACCTTTTTCCCTTGTTCTTAAGTTTTCACTACCACTTGGTTATTCCTTTTGGGGGTTCTTTATGTTAGACTTAATTCCCTTTTTTCCCTTGTTCTTAGATTTTTTGAGCAATTATTTTCTAGGTCACCACCACTCAATTTTTCCTCACTTCATTCTCTTTAAGAGTTCTTTTCTGTTGCTATTAGATCCTGTTCATGAAGATCCCCCTTGTGGCACACTGAGCAGCTTTTCTTACTTTAGCTGTTTTTTCCCTCAATGGCGTCCCATTGTTTTTTAATAGTTCCCTGAGGGGTTGCTGCATTCAGACCCCATTGTTACTAATTTGAATGGCTTTAGTTATGGCAATTACAATAACAAACAGTGGCCTAGCTGCCAGGAGCAACGAGATTACTGAAAGGAAAACTATCAAGTGCGCATTAAAATTTTTATAGCGGCTTTTCACGTACTACCTAATTGGACCGCTCCAAGCGTGTTTCTACCTTCACTTTAATTAGACCGCGTTCCACGCGCCAGGACCGCTGATGGCGTGTCCCGATACCGGACCACCTTCCGTGTGTCCTTATTTTTATTTTAATTGGACCACATTCCGCGTGCCCCCAGGACCGCTGATAGCGTATCCTGATACCCTTTAACTGGACCGCATTCCGCGTATCCGGATAGTCGCTATACCTCGAACGTCGAGGCGCCTCTCCTTTACCTGTTTACCTTTTTTGACTTCTTTATAACCGGTTTAGCTTGTTAAAAGATTTTAAGATATCTTACCTTGTCCTTTTTATCCTCCCGGGTTTCGGTACCAGCTGTCGCGTCCCCTCTGCCCGCAGAGAGTGACACGGCAAACGTCTGAAGCTTTGGAAGTTTATTGTACACAGTCTTCCTTCTTTTCTGTCCCCTTCTCTCGTTCTCTTTCCCTTTCCCGCACTCCACTCCTCTCCCGCTCGGCTCTCGCCCGCTCCGGCCGCTTCTTCCGCTTCTCGGCTCTCGCCCTCGCTCGCACTCCCTTCTACTCCCGGCTTCAGCTACTCTCGCCCCCGCACCCAGGAGGTTACCAAGCTTATATACACTTCAACCAATCAGGGGAGAGTACACGAGATAAACGCGGACAGCTGCAGGCACAGGATGGGTACACGAGGGGGGGCATGCTCTAATCACATCGTTAACTAGCCAATCATTGGAATTCGCTGGTTGTTTACTGTATAGCTGGCCGCTTTTGGCTCAGCGTCAGGCGCCATCTTGACCATGTCTAAGGCTGGGGGCTCTAGAAACCCCGACAATTTTAGAAAATACTCCTAGTTTTTGAGTTTGATAATCAGTGAAACTGAGAGAATGACCGTCAAGAAGAAGGGCATCAGCCTTTGGCTTCAGTGTCTGTCTGGGCGTGTTGTGGTTTGGATGCGAGGTGTCCCCCAAAGCTCATGTGTGAGGCAATGCAGGAAGGTTTGAGGAGAAGGGGCTGGGCTGTGAGAGTCCTGACCCATCAGTGAGTGGATCCTGAAGGAATGAGCTGAGGGGAACTGAGGTGGTGGGGTGTGGCTGGGGGGTGGGTTTGGGGTATATATTTGTATCTGGAAGTGAGACTCTGCCACAGTCCTCCCCATGATGTCCTGCCTCACCTCGGGACCCGAGGAATGGAATCAGCCTTCTATGGAGTAAGACCTCTGAAACTGAGCCCTCAATAAAGTTCCTCTTTACCGTTGTTCTGGTCAGATCCTCTTAGTCACAGTGGTGAGAAGCCAACTAGACCAGGGCATATCCTCCAGCCTGCTGGCCGCTGGGGCCCTCAGTGGCAAAGATGCTGGGCAGGTCTGAGGACCCCAAAGAGAAGATTGCACACATGAACAATCTGCGAGTCCAGGACCGCACGCTGTCTCAGTGCTGCCACCGAGTCTCGAGCCGTCTGCCCTGTCTCCAGGCCCCAGCGTCCACTGGCAGCACGTCCAGGCTGCTCGTGTGTCCCTCTGTCAGTTCCCCGGGACCTGCCAGGGTCATCCTGTGGCTGTTGTGGTACTCCCATGCTTGTGTTCCAGGGACCCTCGTTTCACCCAAACGATCCCAAAACACAAAAGCAGTCATGTTGGCACCTGGGACATGCCCAGGGAGGCCACGGGGGTGCTTCCTTCTAGTGAAGAGGCCCGAGTGCTCCTTTTGAGCCAAGAACGTGATGTGCTGATGTGCAGATGCCTGTGGTGAGAGCATGTCTGCCACCCAGGAGACTGGTGCTGGTTCTCTGCCACCTGCGGCTGCCGGTCGAGGCGCCAGCCTACCTCCCAGGGCCCGCTTGGCATTGGCATCCTCTGAGACTGGGAACAGGCTGCAGTGAGGGTCCTGGACGCAGTTCTCAGGACTCGGGATGAGAAGTGGCTCTTCTCAGCAGCAGTGGGCACCCAGACTCCGCAGAACCACGAGGGCGGGCTGGCGTCATGGTGCCCTGCTGTGAGCCTTCTCAGAATGTCCTGGGAAGTGCAAGAAGTGTCTGTGGACTTTGAGAGGACCGTCTGCTTGCTCTGAGAGCTTCGCGCAGGAGTGTGGAACCACGCGGCATGCAGGGTAGAGGTCGCGGTCGGCCCTCGGCCCTGGGGCGGGGCTGCTGTGACACCAAGTCCGCAGGTGCCACCACCCTGCCTGTGTGGGCTCGGCTCTTGGGCCTGGTGCTCCTGTGTGCCTCACAGATCATGGCACGCAGCCCTGGACGGCTCTGTCTGGGCCTTGGTGTGCCACGCGCCCGGGATGTGTCCTGCAGCTGGGAGGGCCTTGGACACAGCAGGCCCCGCTCTTGCCTGTCCCTGGGAACTGCTCTGTGACCGTGGCCTCCATCAGAGCTTTGCCAGGCCCGGCCACAGCCAGCTTGTGCCGCTGAGGGGCTCCTGGTGCTGAGTCGAGACCAGAGGTGGGCTGTGCTGCCAGGACAGCAGCGGGACACGGGCTCGGGTGGGCATGGCGTCCCTGGACCTGACGACTGTGGGAGCCAGTCACTGACAGTTCCGCCCAGGAGCCATAGAGTCACCATTTTCTAAAAGTTCTAGAAGTCACAATGCAGGGAAAGGGCAGGTGCTCCATGCAGTCTGTCCACACAGGTCCACTGCTGTGGTGCTATGTGCCAGCTGTGCGTCCCCGTGGGCTCACAAGAGCTGGGGATCGGCACTTAAGGGTGCTGCTCTCTTCCACCTCGTGCCCTGAGGCCAGGCCTTCATGGGAGGTGCTGGCTCCCCTCCTGGAGCCTTCTGTGAAGGGCTGGGGGTAGGGCAGAAGTGGGCGTGCTGCCTCTGCCCACCCCTTGTGCCACTCCGTGGGCCCTGTGCACCCTGCTGCCCCTACCCGCCCCAGCGTGTCACCTCCCACTCTCTGCAGTGGGATGGGAGCTCCTGGGCACAGCCTCCCAGACCTTGCGTCCTCTGCTCCTGGCCGGCACCAGCCTCCGCTGCTTTCCTCCCGCTCGGTACCCTCAGCCACCGGGGCACTGGCCCTCCTTCCCAGTTGTTTCTATTTTGCATTGAGCTGCTCTCTCCTGGGATGTTGCCCTTGCTGATCTTGATGAGAAAGCATTTCCAGAGACTTCTCATGAAGGACTTCCTGATTTTCAGATCTCAGTTGACAACTTGCGTCTGCAAGTTCATGCCTGTTCACGTTCACGCCTGCAAGTGACCTCCTGTTCATGTCATCATCACGCGTGACTCTCCAGATGATCTGTCTGTGTCTAGTTCCTTATTGGCAGCTTCTTCTGGCCTGATACAAGTAGCTACATGAGAGGAGCAACCTGCCTGTCTCGTTCAAGGGCCAATGCTGGCCTCTGGGTTTCTGGGAGTATGCAGAGCATTCCAGGAGATGGCCAGGAGAGGGCAGCTTGGGCTGAGCTCTGTGGGCGTGGCTATGGCAGGCATCCTGGTGAGGAGACCTGGGGCACCAGCTGTGGAAGGAGCCCTGGTCCTTGTGGTACTGCTAGCTGAGTGGAATGGTGGGCGCCACAGTGGACAGTGTGTGGGTGAGTCTGCCATCCACAGATCTTCCAGCCTTGGGGTCCTGAGAGCGCAGTGCTGCTGCCCAGCTGTCCCAGGCATATGGGGGGATGTTCTGTGACCAATGGCACCCACCGACGTGATGTAGGGCATGCACCTTATCACCCAGAGGCCTATGCTGGCCGCATCCTTGACCTTGCTGGTGGTGCTCCATCCGGGGTAAGGTGTCTGATTTGTCTGACTCGACCTTCTGGTCCTGCTGTTGGCTGCATGCTAGTCCCCGAGCCTAGAGCGTGGCTCACCTTGGAGGACACAGGACGAACACCCGTGTGAGTGTGCGTGAGCACACAGCTGTGAGGCTGGCACCATGCTCTCGTAGTGCTGTCTTCGTTTTCAGCAGCTGGAATGAGCCCAGTTTCACTAGCTCCACACATCAAGTGGGAGACCCATGTTTCTAGAAATATCTGGATTTATCACAGCAGCTGTTAGAACCGGCTCATAAAAACAATTGACACTGTTTGAGAATCCGTCTTGTAATGTCTAATGACCATCTGCATGAAAGTGGAGGTCAGGATCTCCAGGGCCCACTGGGGGGACATGCAGATCCCATGGAGATGTGGCTTTGATGTCCAGCTGACTGTCTTAGGGCTTCCCCTGCAGGAGTCCCAGAGGAGCGAGTCGAGCTGGACCACGGCAGCTTCCCCCGTGTGCAGAATCAGCCGGAACAGTGTCTGCTCCCTCAAGGTCTGTGCTTCTCGTAGGCTCAGGGCGTAGCTCAGGTGGAATCCTGCAGGTGCGGCTCGTGCTGGGTGTGCTGCTGTGTCCGCTGGGCGCTTGCTGGTTTTAATCTCTGCATGTTCAAGATCGTGAGAAAGGGGTGGGCTGGCATGGCCTCTTCCCGCTGGGTCTTGTCAGGTCCCTGCTCTGCAGGGAGCGCTGCCCTCAGCTGCCTCTGGCCTCCCTGACCTGCTCTGCCCACTGGCCCTTGCAGGCTGCCGACTCCAGGCAGGTGGGGTCCTGGGTGTGGGTGGTCAAGGCAGGCCCTGGAGAAACAACCACAGGTGCTTCTGCCGTTGGGCACATTTGGGCGGAGGCAGAGCCTCGCTTCCCAGGACTAGCTGAGCCACAGGCAAATACCTTACTACCTTCCAGTTTCGCCTTTGGATCTCCATGATTTGTGATAGATTATAAAAGAAGAAAAAAAAATCATGATTTCTGGTAGGTCAGTCTGTTTTTCCTGTTGCTGAGTTTAAGAATTAGAAATACTTCTTGGAGTTCCCCACACCTTAGTAATGTCAGGCCTAAGAAAATCCAGTACCTAATCTCTGACTCTTAATGAGAAGGGTGAGGAGGCCACGTGGCACTGGCCGGCTTCCTGACCACGGTTGCCCTGAGCTGCCTGCGTGCTGCGGTGCTGGTCTCTCCTCCACATTCCTCAGGTTCTCAGATGGTGACAGAGCTATAGGTCACTGATGGGCAATGTCGCCTTGGAGTGTTGGTTGCATCTGTACCCGAGGAAAGCCAAAGGCTTACTGGGGTTTATGGAACTCATCCATCACTGGGCAGGCACAGAGGCCTCCTTAGCTGACTAACCCAGACACGGTCCTCGGAAGACACAGGTCATTGAAATCAACTCAAGAATAAGCAGAAGTTCTTCCCACAAGAAGTTGAATAGGTAGCCTGAGACATTCCCATCTGGAGCAGCCCAGGATAGGCTGGCTTCCCTGATGGCGGGTGAGGCAGAAGGAACATCAAGTCTCCCCGGCCTTCCAGGATGCAGAAGAGGGGACCAGGATGTTGCTCTGTGAGACCGCAAGTACTCTGACACCCACCCAGACAACATCAAAAGGACAGGAAACCACCACCAACCTCTCTCATGAATATGAATACAGAAACCCTCAGGATCCAGCAGTCTATGAGAAGGTCAGGAGCATGAACCAGTGGGTTTTCCTCAGGAATGTGCAAGTGAAGGTCAATGACATGATGCGTCACATCAATAATAAAGCCTCACGGCCATTCAACAGACACAGAATTCAGCACCTGTTCGTGAAACAAACCAGAGGGTCTCCTTCAACCTGAGAGGCCGCCTGTGCTTGACCAGGAGAGGCCACATGCCTCCCAGAGGGGAGGCGAGGATAAAGACCCGCTCTGTTCATTTGTGGCCGTCGTTCTGCGGGGGGTCTTGTGGGATGGTTAGGCAGAACACGCGTGAACACACATGCACACAGGCTTGCCTGCTAGAGAGCCCCTGCCGGGGGGACCATGGCTGCCTCCCTGCCAGTAGTGAAAACCAGGCCGCTGTGGTGGTGGTGGTGGACTCTGCTCACTCCTCCCCGGCCCTGCGCACCGGAGCTCCTGTCCCCTGGGCTCTGCTCACACAACTCCATGTCCCCAGGGTCTGGGACGCTTGCTCTGGGCCCTGTCCCTGCTGCTCCTTCACTTGTGTGCAAAGGTGGAGCCTCCATGCCGCCTGCCTGCCTCCCGACACGCCTGACTTCTGAGCATGGGCTGTGTCGCCACTCACGTGGCCGCTGGACTTCACCCGGCCTGCTGTCCGGGCACCCTGGGAGGTTCCAGCTGGGGACTGTCGCGGGCTCTTCCTCAGCACACCTGCTGCACTGCCTCCTCTTGGTCACAGCGGCAAGGCAACGGCGCCTCCTCCGGGTTTGGGATATGTGCCTGGTTCTCTCTGTGCTTCGCTGCCCTCTGCTGGACTCCTGCTTTCCTGCAAGTTGCTTGCTGTCCAGGGCAGTCTTGCCCGGCCGCGCCCAGTGCCTGCGCTCAGGTTTCTTCTTTCTGGAGAGCCTCCTCCCGTGCTCTCCCCAGCTCCTCCTTGCCAGCCTGCAGGGCCACGCCTGCCCCTACACATGCCCCGGAGAGCCCTCTTCTCCTCAGTACCTCCAGGTCTGGCATCTGGCTCCTTCACAAGCTGCTGGCTTTCCCCAGGATGCTGATCTCCTGTGACATCACACCTGGAGTCTGGCATAAGCCCTGGCGGAAGTGCTGCCAGCACAGAGGTGGCTCGCGTGGCAGCCCCCGACCTGAGTGTGCTGCTAGAGGAAGCATTCTGCAAGTGCAGTTGGTCTCTCTTCCCCAACTCACGTGAGTTGAAGCAGCCTCTGTCCCCAAGTCAGGTACAGACCTTCCTGGGATCAGGATGCGCGGCTGTCTTGTGTCCAGCTAGGGACAGAGCTGGCGCTGATGAACTCCCAGAGAGATGAAGGCTGATGTTCTTAATTCCAGGAAGTCTTCGCTTCTTCACTGTCTACCACAGGCATTTACCTGCAACTTGGGAGTGTGGAAATTGATCTCAGAAATCAAGCTAACCGGGAGCCAGCCACCTAATGAATGTTAAAACAAAGAAGTATAACTCAAAGTACAAAATACAGTCCATCCATTCAACAAATGCTCATTGGGTTCCACGAAATGGGAGTGAATAGGCTGGTGGTCCTGTCTTCGTGGACCTTAACCTAGTGAGGAAGGCAGAAGCAGAGGTGTGAACTGCAGGGTGGAAACAGCGGGGACTGGGATGGATGGAAACTCAGAGCACGACAGGCTCTTCAACCCACAGAGGGACGTGGCTGATCCCGGGAAGGAGGCGTGTGTGTGGAGGTCTGCAGGGCCTTTTAGAAGTGCCATGCTCAGATCACAGGATGCACCCCAGGACTGTGGGCGGATGTAGAAGCCACCTTTTGTTAATTGATGCATTACTCGAATTCACAACACAGAGGCCAAACGCCACAGCAGGAAGAAGGTTGAGGATGTGAGGCTGAACTCTGAGCTCCTGTCCTCCAACAGGGTCCTGGGAGACCAGCAGCAAACACTAGCAGCCTTGCACAAACTGGAGCCAAGCACCTACTGTGCGTGAACTGGCGAAGCCCCAGGTGCTGCCTGCGTTTGCACAGTGGGCCCTTCACTCCCCTGCACCCACAGGTTTTTGTGTGCTGGAGGCAGGGAGGCGGGAGGCCCGGATGTGCTCTGCTCCTGGTGAACAGACGGGTGTTTGTCAGCTTGATGCACAGCCCAGGAAACGTGTCAGACGAAGGAGGGGAGGAAGGCAGAGCTCAAAGCTGGTCCAAGGGTCTGCCTCAGCCTCCTCTGGAAAGCCCAGGCTCCAGAGCAAAGTGAAGGGTCCTTGGTGGGCCCTTGGTGGCATGTGCCTGCGTGCCAGGGACCTGAGTGTGGCTGTTGGTGCTCACAGCTTTTGAGCCAGGGCCATGGAAGATGGTTCACATTATATTTAATGGTTGTTGACCTAATATCTGGCAAGCAGGAGATATTTGTTCCTGATGGTCTGGCAGAGCCCTCTGTTCTGCAAGCGCTCACTGCTGTGGCCTCTGGCCCTGAGCATGCTGTGGTCACCCTGCAGGAATGTGACGGTTGGACTGTAATTTTGGTTCTCCTCAATCTCTTTGTAAATGATTTATAAACCCAGCTTGAGAAATTTGTCTTAAAATAAGTTTCAGCATTTAAGCTACACTCAGCACATAGGATTCCTATTACACATCCGATTCTATTATTGACAGTCCTAATGAAGTTTGTGAATTGAAGCAATGTGGCAACTTTTTATCTCCAAGGATCCACAGGACATCAAGGGAAAGGACGAGGCAGACTTTCCTCAGGTGAACCCCACCGGGGTCTGTGCTAAGGAGGTCTAAGGAGTTCAGACAGGGCCCACCAGTGAGCCTGCCTGCTGTGCTTGTCTCAGCCTTTCACTGTGGGACAAGAGTCAGCCGAGGTAATGCTTGTTGTAACTTGGTTCTAATGAGCAATTTGGCTGTGATTAAAAAACATCAACTCTGTCCTTGGTAGAATTCATGTACAATAGGTAGTCATTTATGAAATGTAAGATACAGGTAGAGAAAAACAATATGCTTATTTTACCTCCCAAGATATTATTTCTAAGTGTTATTTAAAAGAAATCATACATTTATTTTGGGAAATATACAAATCAAAGCAAAGGAAAATTGACAACCATTTTTAATCATTGATGAGATAGCCACTGCTCACATGCCAGGGAGAAGCTTCCAGGTGTTCCTGCCCTGGACCTGCGTGGGTACTTCTGTGCTTATACTGCGCACATGCGCACATGTAGGAGAGACCCTAGTGCAAGTCATGCTGTGAGCCTGTTCTTCACCATCTCACTTGGTGTCTGCGTGTGGTCTCTAACTGGCATGCCGCTCTGCTCTTCATTCACATCCTGCTACATATTAGGTCAGCTTCCAACGTTTCTGAAAAACACAGACTGCTACGTGAGCATCCTTCCAAACCCAGTTTTTGATATTTGTGTGATCATTTCCCCATAACAGTCTTTACAAGAGCGATCGATTGCTGAATCAGTGTTCTCACTTCTTAGCTTTTGATACATTGCCAAGTTTCTCCAAATGAACGCATATGCCAAACGTGAGTGCCTTCTGCAAGTTAAGGTCGCTGTGTCCATTCTTCTTCTCCACAATCACCTGCACAGCACGTGTGGCCGTCACCGTGACAGCAGCCCCGGACACATGGTGCAGGGCCAGAATCGCCTTTGCCACACAGAGCCAGCCGCCTCCCCAGGCTGCACTCCTCTTGGGTCGCAGGTATCTGCCCGACTGCAGGGCCAGTGGAGGAGGGAGCTGCTGGGACTCCGCCCCCCCGTGGCCTGGGGAGGAGTGGTGGACGCCTTTCAGCTAAGATGTTTCCGCACGAGCGCGACTGCCACTCTTGATCAAGTGCTTTGTGATCTCTCTTCTCAACGCCCTTTAAAAACGTGCTGGCTGTTCTGGCAGGCGAACCCCTGGCTCTAAGTGGAGCACGTATTCTGATGGGCAGCGCTGCCTCAGCCCTGCACCAAGGCACTGAAGCAAGTCCACCTGACATTTCCTGTCAAGTGCTCTTGCATGAGTCTAGCAGATGTTTTCATGGAGGTGTGATTTACCCTTCATGCTGCTGCTCGACTGGCCTGGCTGTGCTCTCTGTTCTCTGCTGTGGCCGCCCTTTCATCAAGAGCAGCTTCAACACTGCCTACAAGCCCGTGGCTGAGGCCAGTCAGCTCTGCTCCAGCCTGCCAGTCTTCCAGTAGCAGCTAAGAGGCTGTCCAAGTCCATCTCCTTCCCTATTCTGAGTACTCGACTGAGTGGCATGTTGCTGTGCGTGGCCTTGGGGTCTGGCGTTCACGGAGCCTAGTGCCTCAGGGGTGGCTTTGTTGTAGCGTGTGCACAACTTCGTCTCTGTGACTGAAGTTCTCTGTGGCCCGGTGCCTCGGTGTGCTTACCCAGCTCTGCCCCTGCGGTTTCCAGTTGTTTCCACTCTGTGGTGATAGTGCACAGCATGCCAAGCCCCAGGACTTCCCTTTCCAGTCCACCTCCCATCTCTTTCTCTGCTCTGCTGGCCTTCCTCCACTTGTTGGTTTTAAAAGTTGTGGACATGGATGAAGTGTGATATTCACATGTGCACTTGGCCGTTGGTTAGTTCTATTCTGCAGCTCCTCCCTTTCCTGTCCCCTTCCCCTTTCTTTACTCCTCTGCTCTCCCTTCTCTTTTCATGAGGTCTACTTTTCAAAAGAATTCCTCACTTCTCTGTAGCTTCCTCATATGAGAGAAAACATTGGATCTTTGAGTTTCTGAGTTTTGCTTATTTCACTTAGCATGTTCTCCAATTCCATCCATTTACCAGCACATGCCATATTTAATTCTTCATGGCTGAGTAAAGCTTCTGTGTATCTGTACCACAATTTCTTTATTCATTCATCTGTTGAAGGGCACCTGGACTTGTTCCATGACTTGGCTCCTGTGAATTGTGTAAACATTGATGTACATTTATCACTATATCATACCCACTTTAGTTCTTTGGAAAAATACTGAGGAGTGGAATTGCTGGGTCCTATGTTGGTTCCATTCCTAATATTTTGAGGTGCCTCCACATTGCTTTGCAGAGTAGTTGTGCTAATTTGCAGTTCCACCAGCAAAGTATAAGTGTGTCTTATTCCCACATCCCCACCAGCATTGTTTGTATTCTTGACTGCTCTTCTAACTGGAGTGAAAGGGACTCTTGATGTAGTTTTGATTTGCATCACCTTGATTGCCAGGGATGTTGAACATTTTTTCATATACTTGTTGGCCATTTGTATTTCTTCTTTTAAGAAACGTTTGTGTAGTTCATTTGCCCATTTATTGATTAACTCCCTTAATAAGATTCCTAAAACTCAAGAAATAAAACCAAGAGTCAAGAAATGGGATGGCATCAAATTAAAAAATTTCTGCATAGCAGAGGGAACAAGAATGTGAAGAGAGAAACTACATTATGGGAAAAGATATGCCAGCTGTGCTTCCAACAAGGGAATAAAATCCAGAATATATAAAGAATTCAAAGAGTTAACACCAAAAAATAATGCTGTCATTGAGTTTTTAACATGATTTATTGTTTTTGTCTGGATTTTTTTTTTAGTGTTCTATCAAAGAATCATTTGCCAACACCAAGGTCATGAAGGTTTGCTTCTGTTTTCTTCCTAGAGTTT
This sequence comes from Sciurus carolinensis, assembly GCF_902686445.1. Taxonomy (NCBI): domain Eukaryota; kingdom Metazoa; phylum Chordata; class Mammalia; order Rodentia; family Sciuridae; genus Sciurus; species Sciurus carolinensis. Next base: position 840,723 of record NC_062219.1, read on the forward strand.
TACAACTTCAGCTCTCATATTTAGATCTTTGATCCATTTTGGGTTCATTTTTGCTTATTGTGTGCAGTAGGGTTGAGAACTGTATCCGCATTTCCCTTGTGTGGGCCGGGGCGCCTTCCTCAGAGCTCGGGGGCCATGGACTATGGGTCTGTTTCAGGATTGTCCCTCCTATCCCGTGCATTGTGTGTGCACCCTGCACCAACAACACCTCTTTCTGTGACTCTGTAGAAATTGTTGAAATTGGGACCTGTGAGTCTTTCCAGTTGGTTTTTCTTTTTTGAGGTTATTTTCAAGATTGTTGGGATTCTTGTATTTCTATGTGAATTTTAGGATCAGATTGTCTTTTTGTATAAAAAGAAGGTTGGATTTTGGTGGGGTTGCATGGTGTCTGTGATTCAGCTTGGGGATGCTTCCACTGTGATACGGTACCCTGTGATCTTGACAGCAGACACACTGGTGTGATGGGCACATCAGCGGAAACACGGACCTCATGCTTCCATCACGTCTCTGATGCAAGTGTTCATGTTCTTCTCCTCTGGGTTTTGAAGTGCATGGTGCATCACCCTGATCTGTTGTCACCCCACAGTGCCGTGGCACATCAGGGCTGCTTGCTCCCGTTGTGTTTAACCGTAACTGAGGTCCTTGCCCCACCTCCTACCCCGACCTCTGAAGCCACCTCTGCCCTCAGCTTCTGGGAGACCAACCTCCTCAGCTTCCACTAGGACTGAGGTCACACGGTGCCTGTCCTTAGTTCTCTTGGCACAGTGATCTCCAGGGCCATCCTGCTTGCTGTGAGTGACAGGATCCTCCTTCTGTGGCCGACCTGGCTCCATAGTGCACAGACCCCGCCCCTCTCTGTCCATCCTCAGCTGATGGACACTTGGGCTGCTCCAGTCTTGGCTCCTGTGAACAGAGCTGCAGTGGCCCAGGGGAGCCGGGTCCCTTCAGCATTGACTCCTTCCCTCTGGACGTGCACCTGGCAGTGGGATTGCTGGGTCACGTGCTTGTTCTACTGTTGATATTTCAGGGAATCGCTGCTGTTTTCCACGGTGGCTGTGCTGATTTGCACTCCCATGATAGGACGAGGGCCGCTTTCCTCCACCTCCTGAGGTCCATTTGGTAACTGCCATTCTGACTGGAGCAAGCTTAAGGCTCATGGTGGTTTTGACTTGCGCTTTCCTGACTGGTGGTGTTGAGCATTTTTTCATATATTTGTTGGCTGTTTCTGTGTCTTCTTCTGAGAATGTTTGCTTAGATCTACAGTTCTTTTTAATTTTTTTTGGCAGTAGGCTATGTGAACTCTTCATATGTGCTGGATACCGACTGCTTGTCTGGTGTACAGTTCACAGATATTGTTGCTGACTGCAGTTGTCTCTTCACGTTGTTGAATACTTCCTATATGGTGTAGGAGCTTCTTAATTTGATAAAATGGGCTTTGCAGTCTCGTCTAAAAAATCCTTGCCCATCCCAAGGTCCTGAAGCATTCTCCCTGTTTACTTGTAGTAGCTTCATAGTTTTGGGACTTGCATTTTAAGTCTTTAATCCACTTCAGTTAATGCTGACAGCTTCTGAGAGAGGGACCTAGCTTCATTCTGCTGCGTGTGGACATCCCGCTCCCCCACCCTGCTGGAGAGACGGCGCTCCTCTGTGTGTTCTGAGTGCCTCTGTCAGTCGCTTGGCGGCGGAGGTGCAGGCCCACTCCCAGGCCCTCAGTGCTGCGGTCACTCCATGTCTCTCTGCCAGCACCGGAGCTGTGGAGTGAGTTGTGATGTCCATTGGTGACAATTGGCGACAGAGCAGGTGGTGCCTCCTGCTCTGCTCTTTCTTCTCAAGTTGGCTTGGCGATTGGTTTGGGAGGTCCACATGCATTTAGGGTCATGAAGGATGAGGTGAGTGTGCCTGTGGGGACGGCCTGACCCGGCAGACATCTGGGAAGCACTAGCAGCAGGTTCTTCCCACCCATGGACACAGGCTATCTTTGCAATTTATTTTTGGTGTCTTTTTCAATTTCTTTCATCAGTGTTTTGTAGTTTCCATGTCTTTTCTTAAATCAACTCCAAGTATTTTATTATATTTCTCATAGTTGTTTTTAGTGGAATTGCTTTCTTGATTCCTATTTCATAAAACTTGCTATTGGTACATAGCAACACTTCTAATTTTATATGTTGATTTAATATTCTAGAACTTTAATATTCTAGAACTTTGCTGAATTTATTAGTTTTAAACTTTTTGGTGGAGTCTGGAGTTTTCTTGATTTCAGAATGTTCACTAGTATCTTATGCAAATGAAACTCATTTTGTACATTGATCTTATCCTGCAACCTGGCTGCACATGCTTAGTAGCTATGGCAGCGTTTTAGTGGGTCTTGACAACTTCACACATGACCCTGTCATATGGAAATAAAGGTGTGTTCCTTCTTTCTTTCCGCCCCACATGACGCTCGTTTCTGTCATCTGATGTACTGATCTGCCTCCAGGGTGGTGTTGCACAGGAGTCATGAGAGCAGACCCTGGTCCTGTCCCTGACGTCAGGAAAGCCTCTGGTGTCCACCATGGTGCAGCAGAAGCAGTGGGCTCCTCACTGACGGCCTCTGCCAGGAGCGGAAGGTCTCCTGTTGTTTGCTTGGCGTTCAACACGATAAGATGCCCTGCGGGTCAAGTGTTGAGACGACTGACTCTGTGCTGTGTTATCTTGTGAAGGTATTTTAGGTGAGCTGAGTTTTGCAGGTTGTACCCTGCTGGGGAGGCTATGTAGGGCCACTCAGGTGTCCCAGCCCCAGCAGGTGACAGTCATCAACAGGACATCGAAAGAGGGCTCGCCACACCCACGGAGTCTGTCGAGTTCCTGACTCACAAAACCACTTGTATTTTAAGTTACTAAATTTGGTGGTGGCTTAGACAAAGGCATATACTTGAAGCGTCTTGTTCTATCTTTTCACGAATCTTTTACTTCTTGAAACCTGTCTTCTCAGTGCCTCTCCCTTCCTGGTGGGGGCTCTGAGCTCCTCTGCTTGGTGGCCTCGCTGTCTCCTGACAGGAATTTACATGAAGCCTGCTTCCGCCTGCCACCAGCCTCTGTTGTTCCACACTGGAGACATTGGTGTGGCCTGTCGAGTGACATCAGCCATCATCTCTGATCTCAGGGAGGCAGCAGTGGTCCCTTTGCATTCTCTTGCTAACTGCTCCTCCGTGCACCCTTTAAACAACGGGTGTGCTGGGTGCTGAGTGTTCAGGGACACCCTCTCCAGGCGCTCCCCCAGCTGCCCCACCTCCCTCTCCCAGTGCCTCAGCCGGACCAGTGGCCACGTGGGTTTCCACTCTGGCTGGACAGTACTTTGGGTTCTGTGGTTACACTTTGGCTTGTAGACTTGTTATGTTTTTAATTTAATTTAGTTTTTGGTCATCTAGAGTATCCCTTTAAGAGTGGGTTTAGAAATGTGTGATTTTCTCCTTGAATACTGGTCCTGCATGAAGATAATCTGAACAATTACTTTATGAATCAGAAAACAAAGTCAGGCCTTGGGCTGTTTGACCCTCATGTTCTAGTTTGTTCAAATTGTTAGTTTGCTTCATATTGTAATGTGTTTATAGCAAAAGCTTCCTATTCCTCCACATTAAAAAAAAATTTTTTTATCTACACTTGAAAATTGGGTGTGAATTGCTAAAGTCTAAAGTTTGATGTTTGGTATTTTTCTTTCCTTAGGGGAAAAGAAGTAGCCAGGAAGAGTAGAAGATTTAGTGTTGGATAATTTCATAATTTTTAGACTGAAGCAGCAGAATGAATTGTTTGTGAATTTAACAATAATGTTTGACAATAGAAATGACAAGCTTAGTGTTTTCTTAGAACGCAGCATTTGAACCTTGGAAGACTAACAAATCCACCACGGTTTCACTCACATTATCAGTTTTGCTTTAAGGACGCATCAGTCAGCACAGCGTGTACCTGGCAGCTGGCTGGGGCAGACCTGCTCGGGGCCACCGGCACGCTGGCCTGGCTTCGGCAGCATCGCGGTGCAGGACTCTCCACAACTGCAACGGCGACATTTATTTAGGAACTGACTTAGAGTACATTTAGACGTAAAGTTGAAATAGCATTTCATTATTTCAAACTCGAAGTATTGGATTACTGAAAAGATTTTAAAAAGACTCGATTGTGGGTTAATTGACAATTGTACACTCCACTTTTTTTTGGGTATAAAATTTATTTACATGAGAAGAAGATACAGTACTTTGGCAAAATACAAGCTGTTATCATTTGGAAAGTAATTTTTAAAACTATTTTGTCAGTTCTCTTCCTAGTTAGAAAGAAATAACTGAAATATTTTATATGTAGTAATAATAGCCATTTTTAAAAAATTTGCGTTGGAATCCTTTGAAGGAAAACAAAAATGTAAACTGCCACCCCCAGACGCATGCCAGTGGTGGTAGCCTGTATGTATGAACTTCCTTAGCAAAGCCCTAACTCCCAACCCTAGCGTTGGATCACAACTTCGCTTCCCTTTCAAGATAACAGCAGTCTTATGATGCTGGATCATTGTGTTTAAGGATCATAGAACAGGAAGTTATCTGCCCATCCACCCACCCACCTGCCCACCTATCCACTCCTCCAACATCCATGGATGATGTCAGGAAATAGCGCTTGAAAACCATTTGCCTGTTAGAAATGAGCCATTGATGCCATCTCAGTGTCCTCCTCTCCAGAAGCGCCTGCCATCCATCATCTGTCCATCCACCTACCTACCCACATGTGCACACTGCCCTGCTGTCTTTTCTGTTGCTATGACAAACTACCTGGGGATGAGTTATTGATGAAGAAAAGGAGCTTGTTAAGTTTGCAGGCCTGGAGGTTAGAAGACTGGAACTGGCAGCCCTCGTGGTTTGGCCACTGATGAGGCCCTGGCTGCATCACAACTTGGGGATAGCAGCATGGCAGGAAGCCTGAGGCATGCTGGGGCTCATCACCACCCACACTCACAGGGACCAGCCCGGCTCTCATGGCAACCACGTCTGTCCCTCCCAGGGCATGCTCACGATAACCTCTGCACCTCCAGGAGGCCCCACCTCTCCCAGCTTCCTCCAGCTCCATCCGCCAGACCGGGGCTGGGTGGAGCTCACATGAACCTTCAGGGGTAAACCGTACCCAAGCCACCCAAACCACGGCCATGCAGCCCTGAGGTCAAGAGCTGCGACACAGCCCATGTGAGACAAGGCCGCTCTGAGCACTGCTCAGGGTCTTAAGTGACTGTGGACCGAGGGAGCAGATAGGCAGACTTCATGGTGGAGGCTGATGGTGAGTGTCTTGGGCATGTTGTTCAGGAGCAAAGCAAGATGTCCTGCGTGAGCTTCACAGGTTGTGTCAGGAGTGTGCAGTCCCTAGGACTCTCCTTGGCACACCACCACAGCTCAGCGGATCCAGGTGCCTGGTCCCCGTGTTCTCATTCGCAGCTGTTGCATGCCAACTCTTCGTGGAGGTGATTCTCCTTGCATTAGCCTGCGACTCCTGTAGCCTTCCTGGTTCCTTTCCCTTCCTCTTCTGTGGTGCAGAAGGGAAGGCCCGGAGCTGACTTCTTACATAAACAAAAGTCGAGCGGCTTCAGTCCCATCCCTTGACTCATCAGGGGTCAAGAAAAGGCACTTGAAAACCATTGCCTGTTAGAAATGAAGTATTGATGCTGTCTCAGTGTCCTCTCCAGAAGGCCTCAGAGGCCCAAAGCTAGCAGTCTCTGAGGATCTTGTTTGTCTGGATGCATTTCTCTGGCTGCAGCAATCAACTATGATCTAAGCAGCTCAGTTGGTGTGTGGCTTTCCTTGTTGAGCTAACAAATTAGCCACTCCATAAATTGCTTTGGTTGTAGGTTGATTTCATTAAAATTTTTTTCTTTGAAGAAATTCAGCTGCCTCACGACATCCTGTTTTAGATTATCTTGTTTTCCCGACCCTTGCTGCCCAGTGAGTCGGGACGCCATGGCAGCGCTTGGCCTGGCACACAGCTGTGTTCTGCGTCTTTCCAGCTCGGCTGTCGTGCCAGGCTTTGCCAGGCAATGCTTTGCCCTCCAGTTATGCCACACCCTCTTTTCTCGTTTGAACATGATGGTATGCTCCGGCCATTTAAAAAGAAGAGCATTTGCGGTCATCTGTGCACATGGCTCGCAAAATGTTGACTCATTGCTATGACCTGCCGAGCAGCTGGCCCAAGTGTGCAGTTAGGAGGCCGCGCCATCCCCGTGCTCTGCCACGGTAGCCCAGGAGCCATGCCGGCAAGCGAGTGCCAACAACATGGTATTTGTGGACGTTGAGATTTGAACTTCATATGATTTTCTTGTGTCACTGAATCTTCCTAAGTTTTTCAATTGTTTAGAGGTGCAAAAACTATTTCACCAGGCAGTGAACCAGTCTATTTCACAAGCTGTGGTTTGTTGACTCGTGGAGGAAAGTTTTAAAACAGTCCTGAGAAGTTTGCTCTCAGCAGATGAGAAGTACAGAATTTCTACCCTGGGTGCGAAGTCTCCGTCACGTCTCCACCGCACTGAGAGGGCGGAAACGCAGGCAGGCCAAACAGGAAGGAGCAGCAAGGAGGTGGCTCTCAGGCAGGCCTGGGAAGGAGTCCTGCTCGGCACACACCCAGACTGCGCTGGGCCCGGCCGAGGGGTCAGCACCCCTTCCCCACCAGCACGCACACTCCAGACACCCTGCTCCTTCCAAACACTATTCTCTAATTTCTAGAAATATGTGCTTCCTCAAAGTGTGATTTTTTATGTTTATTAACAGACCTATGCCAGAAGTACGTGAATTTAGATTCATGTTGAGTGGTCAATGTCTGTATTCTATCTCATTTGGAAATAATCTACATATGCAGTGAATACCCATGATTTGACTTAGTGAGACTCTGAGGGTGTCAGTCACAAAGAGATCTGTGAGTGACTTCTCAGCAGACATGCCTCCTGCAGCAGAGCGGCAGCCGTCACGAGGGCAGGAGCCAAGCTTGTGGCGACTCTCCCTCCATGCTGCGTGGGGTGCTTGCTGCACTTGACCTGCACAGCGTTTCAGGCCGGACTCCTTTCGTGACTTAGACACCTTACAGAGACAGAACACGGACTCAAGTCACATTAGGCTCACAAGTCTGCAGACAGGTTTTCCAAACGTGATCCACGTCTCGTGAACTTGAAATGCATTTGGGTCAGTTCTTAATTTTCTCAGAGAACACATGATTTATGCAAAGGTGTATTTTTCTTAAAGTCAGTTAAATGGAGTTTTGTTTGAACCCCAGTTTGTTTGTTTTTTCCTGACTAGCAGACTAAGATCTTCTGCCTAGATGTCTGAAGATTTCAACTAATATTTGTGAAAAGACTCTTGAAGGTTATTTTTTGACTTCTATAGAGGACTTTTAAAAGAGGCAGACTCTGACTCATGAATCTTTTGGATGTCACTGTATGCCAGTCTAACGGCACGTCCCTTGCTGCTGTGGCAGTTTGGACTCTTCCTTTCCTAATGGACTTCAGAGGGGAAAATTCTGCCCGACTACAAGTGCCCATTGTGGCCACTCTAAGTCACCCTCAGTAAGTGCATATTCAAAATACACTCCAGGTTCATAACTTTTGCACATAAATTTAACTAGTATTCCAGAAAGTGGGGTCCTGGTTAGCCTTATTAAAAATTTGGAGGAAGCTGTTTTCCAAGGCACCCTACCTGAGGCCTCTGACTAGGTAATCCAATGCAGTAAATTAATTATTGGGTCCAATCTGAGCCTACACCCAATCACCATTCTTGGAATCACTTTATTGCTCAAAAAAGGTTTGAGAGCTCAAAACACAAATTTGTAGAGCTTGAATCTGAGAGAGAACTCAAGAACTCACCCATAACCCCAGTGGCTATGAGATCAGTGGTACAATGGGCCCTGGGGGACACCTCACACAGTGGTCACTCGATGCTGCCAGGGTCACTGGAGGGCCCCTTAGCATCCCCCTTCTGACACCAAATGGTTTAAAATTTGAGGGAGCTCTTGGTGGGAATGTGAATTAGTACAGCCATTAAGGAAAACAATATGGAGTTGCCTCAAAACAAACAAACAAAAAGCCATAAATATAAGTACCATATACCTAACAATTCCTCTACTGGATATATGACCAAAGGAAAGAAAATCAGTGTTTCTAAGAAATACTTGCACTTCTGTTTATTGCAACAGTATTTGCAATCGCTAAGATATGGAATCAAACAAAGTATTCACCAATGAATGAATAGATAAAGAAACTATGGTGAACATACACAGTGGAATATTAACCTTAAAAAAGAAGAAAATCCTGTCATTAGTAGAAGCATGGATTAACCTGGAGGAGAACATGTTATGCAAAAATTCCAGGCATAGAAATAGAAATTTCACTTTTATGTGGAAGCTAAAAAGTTAACCTCATGTGAGCAGAGAGTAAAATAGTATTTACTAGAGGCTGGGAAGGATAGGGCGAAGGAGGAGATGGGGAAAGATTGGTCAACAGGTATACAATTGTAGTTAAATAGTAGGAATAAATTCTAGAGTTCTAGAGCATACGAGGGTGATTCTAGTCAGCAATAATTCATTTATATCCAACATAGCTAAGAGGATTTTGAGTGTTTGCATAAGAAATGATCAATGTTTAAGATGATGGATATGCTAATTATACTGATTCAATCATTATACAATGTATATATGTATTAGAAGAGTGCTCTCTACCCTATTAATAGTTATTATGTGTCAGAAATTTAAAAGGAAGGAAATATCTTGAGGCAAATGAAGTTAGCAGAGTTTATGAGAGCAAGGACTGCTTCCAGCTTGGGGACCACTGGAGCCAGCAGAGGTAGAGGCTGGTGGAGCCAGGAGGGCAGGTGGTTTCCAGAGACAGGGCGTGAGGCACAGTGCAGCCTGACTGGCTGCAGCCCTCAGGCCGTTGGGTGTGGTCTGGGCAGTTGGTAGCCTGTTATGGGTCAGCTCGACGGTTGTGATTGGTGGAGACTCAGCTGTTCTTATGAGAATAACTCCTAGCTAGGTTGTGGTCAGTTTGCATGCTAAGTAAGTTTTTAAAAACAAAAACCTAGTGCTAGGATGTGCTAGCACTAGGCTGTTTGGCTTTTACTTTATGGCCTTCTGGCCGAAATCTTGTGGAAGTGGCAGGCTAGCTTGGAATGGGCTTAACATAATGAGAAAAAGATGTTAATGACTATAATTAATTGAAAATGGACTTGTCTACTTTATGTGGCTCTGGGAATACTGGGCAGACCAGGAAATCATAGCAGTAACTGAAACTGTTAAGAAGCCACACGTACTGAAAGCCCCCAAAGCTAACACGTAGCTAAACCATTTTAAGGTTTTTGTTTTTAAAGTCAAACTTTCATCTTCCTTCCAAAGGGGGCGGGGAGAGTGGGAGAATAGAGAAAGAAAAGGGGCCCATCTGAACCCCCGGATGAAGACTCAGGTGGAGGTGTCTGGGGACGGTGCCTGGAGACATGGAAAAGGAATCTGTTGCCTAGACTCGGTGCTCTGGTTTCTTCCCGAAAGTGTGTTGTGTTGTGGGTTGTCATCTGTCACTAAATCGCTGCAGATCCTTTTGCTGACTGCAATATCAGGCTTTCCTTATTGTCTCTGACTTTGGGTCCATTGCTGTGTGTCCTTCCTCTGGATCCTTCTGGCTATTTGGTGAAGCTCTGGGGTGGCTGCTGGCTGCTGGCTCCCCAGGGCCTTGTGACTGGGTGTGGCCCTGCCACCTGGAGGCTTATGGGGCAGGCGCCCTGCTCAGCTCCATCTGCCAGCTAGATGCCCAGTGTCTCCCTGGCACCTGCCTCCTCTGGTTGCTCTGCACGCAGCATGGTGAAGGGTGTCCAGTTGGAGGACAGAAGCAAGTGTAGTAGACATCCTGTGGTCCTGTGTTCCAGGGAAGCTCCTCAGCTGTGGCGATAGCTCAGTCTTTCTCCATTGTGAAGAAGCAGACCTTCAGGGGACCTGCCAGGAGGGCTTTGCAAAGCCTGCCTAAGAAGTAGCTCCAGGCCCACCAGCTCCCCTCCAAGAAGAGTCCAGGTCTGTGCTGGGCAAAGAATGGCCCTCTAGATGTCCAAGTCACAGTCCCCAGAACCCTGTGGATGGCCAAAGGAACTGAGGTTGTAGGTGCAAATAGCTTGCTGACCAGCCGCCCCGACAAAAGGTGTGACCCTGGGTCCCTGAGAGGGTGAAGGGAGGTGCTGAGGAGAGCAGGGTAGACGTCCCTCTGCAGACAGGGAAGGGCCTCGCCAAAGACTCGGTGCCCTGGGAGCCGGGTGAGGCCCAGAGGAAGGCAGCCCTGTGACTCCTTCATCTTAGCCCACTGAGACCTGCCTTGTCTTCTGCCTGTAGGCCTGTGGGATAACAGACTGGCTCTGACTCCAGCCCTCTTGGCAGAGCTTTGTGGCAGTGAAAGACGGAAGGTGTGCTGTGTGGCCTGCGTGGCGGGGCACCAGCAGCTGGTCCTGCTCTGCCTGCTGCCTCAGAGAGAAGACCTGGGAGGCTGCAGCCACCTCCCTGGGGGGTAGCCAGGCATGCCCTTCCCTGCACATGGGCGTGCCCCATGGGGCCCTGGCCAGCACGTCCACTCACCTGTTCCTCCCTTTCCAGCTTCTCTGCTGCAGCCTGGAGGGAGGCATGGAGACCTTGCGACTGCCTGCTGGGCTCCGTCCCTTCATGTCTTGTACCGTGGGCACTGTGCCCGTCCTCACACTGCCTGGCCTGGCCTTGTCCTTGGGCCTGGTCTCTGGGGAGAGCCTGGGCAGTGGTGGGCTCTGTGGAGTGACTAGATCAGGGCCCAACTTGCAGGAGCCAGGCTGTCTGCAGAACCTGACCAGCTTGAAGGGGTGAGCGGTCCTAGGCTCCGAGTCTCACTGGGCAGGGCCGCCACAGCTTCACCAGGCTGCTGACCAGATGGCCTCAGGACTCTACTGCAGCCCTTTCACTGCCTCCTCAGCGATGTGGAACCGGAGCTAAGCTAAGCCTCCGATAAGGCCCGTCCAGCTCACCCAAGGAGACGTGCCTGGGGCCTCCGGGGAGGCTCCCTGCACACGCCCCTCCCTTTGTCCTCCAGGGCTTGTTGCCCTCTGCATTCCAGACACCGCCTGCAGGATGCCCTCAAGTGCAGAGCAGCCACGTGTGGCCGAGCGAAGGCGTCCCCGCCCCCAGGTCACTGAGACCGAGGCGAGTGGAGGAAGGAGCATGACTGCCCCCGCGAGTGGGCGCAGGCGTCGGACTCCTCCAGGGCGTGTGGGGGACACCCACAGCCAGGGCCTGTGCCCACACACGGGTTCCCTGGGGCAGGCTGCACAGCGACTTCAGCCTCCTCCTTGCTGAGCGAGGAAGGCAGAAGCAGGGTCTCCAGGAAGCCTGCTTCCCACGCAGGCCGTGCTGGCGAGGCATCCCGATGACCGGCAGCCGGAGCTTGACGTCCAGCTTCACGCAAGTGCTGATCTCGGCAGCTCCCTCGTAAAGGCGGTGCTGCTCCCGGTGTGGAGTGCGTGCCGAGGACAGCGCACTTGACCTTCTTCCCACGGGGCTCAGTGCACAGAGCTGGGCCAGAGTGGGAACCTGCCAGGTGCTGACCACATCCGTTTCAGCAACACCAGGACCTGGGAGAAACCAGCGAGGTGCTGGGTCCACTGGGGACAATGACTCTTTCCAAGCCTCCTCCCAGGAGCTATGCTGGAGTGCACAGGCTGGATGTGGGAGTCCTGTGGTCCAGCACTGCCACCAGAAGCCCCCAGGTAGTGCCCTGGGTGGGTGTCCACCTCCTAGTGTGCATGGGCATCAGGAGCCCAGGACCCCACCAACTCCTTGTGTGGGCCCCTCTGGGCCGCTGGGTTTTTGAGAAGGGCACAGCTGCCCTGCACAGTGCCCACCCTGGACCAGGTGCCTTGGTGGCTGGTGGGAAGGGTCACCATCCAGGGTGGTGGACATCCCGACCTGCCTCCCAGGACTGCAGGTCTCTGTGTGGCTCTCTTGGTGATTTTCCCCGGGGGCTTCTGGCACACCCACCTATCAGCTGGGACACCGGGAAGGCTGCCCTGCTCCAGAAGGATGGTCGCTGCAGCCCGCTCTGCCCCGGGCTCCTGTGCACCCTGCACCGTCAGCCCAGGGCCCTCCGCTTGCCCCATCACCGCTCCTCAGCCCTGCAGCCGCTCTGCCCCTGTGGTTCCGCCTCAGTGTGTGGGCACCGTCCTCTGAGGGAGGTGTGCACTGTGCCCTCCTGTCCCTGCTGCCCGCCGTCCCTGTGTGTTGGCCTGGAGGAGGCCTGGCCAACCGCAGCTGGGCTGCAGAGAAGCTGCTGTGGCGTCTGTGTGCGGTTCCACGGGTACGGTGTCCGTCCTCTGGGGCAGTGGCCTGAGGGTGCGGACGCTGGGTGTGCGGTGGCTTCGAGTGTGGGTCAGGAGCTGCAGGCCGTTCCTGGGGTGGTGAGTACTGCGCTCCCATCACGCACGGGAGGGCGCCAGCCTCCCTGCTGCCCTCGGCGTGGCTCCCCTCACCTGCATCGGGGCCTGTCTGCTGCTGGGTCCAGGGGGACGGTGTGGCCGCCCAGTCCTTTGCCTGGTGCGCGTGTGGCCCTTGGCCCCGTCCTGGCGGCTTCTCTGCTGAGGGAGGGTTGCTGGGCCTGATGAAGACGCTGTATCTGTTTTCCTCTTTCACGGAAGCTGCTTTTGGTGTCAGCTCTAAGAACTTCTTTGCATTCCTAAATTTTGAAGCTTTTTCTTATTTTTCTTTACAAAATTCTTATTGTTTTACATTTTACGTGTATGTCCATGAGCCTATTTCCCAATATGTTTACTGTGGTAAAACACCTGCTGTACAATCGACGACTCTACCTGCTTTTGAGCGTATCGTCAGTGGTACTAAATCCAGGCGCCCATTGCGCCGTCCAGCCCTGACCCTCCTCCTCTCACAGCCCTGGAACTTCCAGTCCCTCAGCATCACAGTGGGCACGCTCCCTGGGCCTGGAGTGCCCTCTGCTGCCCGTGCCTCCTGAGGCCTCTCAGCCCTCCTGTTGGACTAGCATGGCTGCCTTAGTGGCTCAGCAGGGTCCCCAGGGCCCCTCCAGGTACGGCTGGACAGTGCTCGGTGCTCATGCCTTGCCTCCCTGGGGCGCGGGCTGCCCCCGAGCTGCCCACGAGCTGCCCACGGTGGTGCGTGCTTGTCGGAACACGGATGCGCAACCTCTGAACCCTGCCTCGGCTGCGCTGTGACTATGCCCAGAACTGAACTGCCGGATCACATGATGGTTCTGTCTGTCTTTCCAGGTTTTCTGCGGCAGCTGTGCCACCACACTGCCACCAACGGCCCACGGTCCTGCTTCCTCGCAGCCCCACCAGCACAGGTCACCCTCCTTGGATGGAAGCCCCCTAACTGGGTAGGGAGGTGCCCTCGCGGGCCTGACCACACTTCCCAATGCTCAGGGGTGTGAGCGTCCTCTTAGGTCCTCCTCCAACATGTGGGGTTTTCTTTGGAAAGATGTCTGTTGACCTTGCCCTTTTTTAAAAATCAGGCTTTTGTTGTTGTTTAGTTTACGAGTTCTACAGAATTCTGGTTTTAGTCATGTATCAGATGTTCGAGAGTACTCCTCGTGTCCCGTGGAGTGCCATTTCATGACAGAGGGGCTGGGTGACTTTGAACCCTGATGAAGTCTGATTTTTGGGCTTTTTCCTCTTTTTGCCTCTGCCGTGGTGTCAGAACCAGGGCAGGTAACACTGTGAAGCTTTGGCCCATGTCTTCTGTAAGGGGTTCACTGTGTCAGGCCTCACATGCAGGTCTTTGGTGCATCCTGGGTCAGTTTTGCACGGTGTTAAGTAAGAGTCCACCTTTATTCTTTGGCATACGGACCTGTAGTTTTCGTGGTGTCATTTACTGAAGAGGCCGTCCTTCCCCGTTGAAGGGAGGCTGCTCTAACCCCGGGGGCCGCGTGTCCGGGCGTCCTGTCCCGGCCCACCTGTGTTTCGGGGGCGTGCTCGCGCCACTCATCTCATCAGTGCAGCTTTGCTGTGAGTCTTGAAACAGAGTTGTTACACTGTGGTTTGTTTTTTATCAAGATTGTTCAGGATATTATCATAGGGAGCTTCAGATTCCATATGAATGTTGGTGTGGCTTTTTCTTTTCTGCAAAAAATATTTGGTGTTTGGCTAAAGATTTGATAAGGATTGCCATGAACATGCATAATGTCCATGAACATGGACATTTTAATAATGTTTTCCAATCCATGAACGTGGGATGTGTTTCCATTAATTTATGTCTGTGATTTATTTCAGCACTGTTTTGTAATTTTCATTGTGTCAGTCTAGTACTTCTTTGATTATTTAATTGCTAAGGATTTTATTCTTTTTCATGCTGTTTTGAATGAGATTTTTAAAAAAATTCTTTGTCAGATCACTCACCATTTGCATATACTTGTGCAACTCATTTTTGCCTGTTGCCTTTGTGTTGTTGCTTTGTTGAATAAAGGTATTAGTTCTGCTTCCTTCAGGGCATTGTGAGTGAAGATGATTCACCTCTTGTTTTCTGATTTACGTGCCTGTTATTTCTTCTCCTTACCTGATTAATACTCTGACTAGAACTCCCATATTGGGTTGGATAGAAGTGACGAAAGCGGGGTCCTTGACATATCCCTGAATCGGAGAGATAGTTCCAGGCTCTCACCATTGACCGTGATGCTTGCTGTGCGCGTTCTGGGGTGACTTTTACTGGGTGAAGTTCTCCCCCATCCTCGTCTGTTTGGTGGTTTTATCACTGATTTTCCTATGCCGAAACATCCTTGTATTTAAGACGGGTCCCATTACTCGTGGTGTACGGTTCTTTTGACTTGCTGCTGATTTTGGTTTGCTAGTGCGCTGAACAGGAAATTGTCCATTTCATCTAGGTTATCCAGTTTACTGGCATGTAATTGCTGATGATAATTTGTTAAGATCATTTTTATGTCTGTAGAATCATGGTGATACCTTCGTTTTCATTTCTGAGTTTAACAACTGAGTTTTTTTTTTCTTTGCCCATCTAGATAAAAGTTTGTTACTCTTTCAAAGAGCCGACCTTTGGTTTTGTTGCTTTTCCCAGCTGTTTTTGTGTCCTCCGTTTTGTTTGCTTTGCCTTAATCTCTCGTCATTTCCTTTCTCCCTCCAGCCCTGGGCTTGGTTCATTCCTGTTCTGTAGTCCCAGTGCTGTGAAGCCGGGTTGTTGACTGGAGAGCTTTCTGGCTTACTGACGTAAGTCCCTACAGCTCTAAACTTGTCCTTAGCACCGCCTTGACTGTGCCCCATGATTCTTCGTAGCTATTTTGGTTTCACATGTATCTAAGCATTTTCTGACTTTGCTTGTGAGTTCTTTTTCAAGCCATTGCTTACGAGTGTGTTAATTTTCACAATTTTGTGAGTTTTCCAGTTTTACTTTTGTTTCTGATTTCTGACTTCATCCTCTTTGAGGTCAGAAAGATGTGGTGGGCCGTATTGCCCTCTCTGACTCCAGGGAGACTTCGTGTTTGGCTCACTTATGGCCTGGGCCCCCAGGTAGCCGATGCCAGCAGAAATGCACCTGCAGCCACTGTCCAGCAGGCTGGAGACGGGGTTCCGGTGATCCTTTTGGGTGACCCTTCCTGTTCAGGGAGGGAGCGCTGCAACTATTTGTCATCTGAACTCACTGGCAAGTTTCTTTCCTCTGCACTCACTGGGTGGCACACCTGTGCCTTGACAGGGATTGGGAGGTGACGTGCATCCCATGGGTTTGACTGAGCCTCTTGGTCAAGGTGTCTGACCCAGCTGACCCTGCCCAGCGCTCGTGTTTCGTGCCCTCAGAGCTCAGCAGCTCACTCTTGCGACACTCTGCGTGGGACACGGGACACGGAGGCGGGAACTGCCAAGACGCCCTGTGGACCAGCACTCCAGCAGGCTTCATTTTTCTCTCAGGAGTCCCACGGAAACATCCCAAGCCCTGGGCTGTCACAGGGCAGGCTGCACAGGCCACAGGCCAGCCTCCTGCTGGTCCTTGCAGAGCCCAACCAGCAGGGAATGGTGATAACACCTAGAAAATGACTTCCGGATTAGGGTCAGCTGATGAAAATGGAAAATAATTCAGAACTACACATGCTTGTGTGGGTCAAGAGTCTCCAGAGAAATAAGACCAAAGTGGGGTGTGTGTGTGAGAGAGAGAGAGAGAGAGAGAGGCTTTGCTCTTCAGAATTGGGCCATGTGACCGTGGAAGACTGGAGTTGGCTGGAGGCTTCAGAGCTGCTGGTGCAGCCGGCAGCCTAAGGCCAGCTGGCTCGGACTCAAGAAGAGCTGTTTCACTGTGAGCCCAATGGTGGGAAAAGACCAGTGTCCTGGCTCAAGGACATTGGGCTGTAGGATTCTCTCTCATTTAAGAGGGAAGGAGGGAGGGAGGTCAGGGGTTTTTTTTTGTTTTTGTTTTTGTCTTTTTTCTGTTCAGGCCATCAACTGATTAGATGAGGCCCACCCACATCACTCAGTCCAGATCACAATGTTGAGCTCATTCACCACATTCTCAGACACATTCAGAATAATGTCTGACCAAATATCTGGGCATCCCAGAGCCCAGTTAAGTTGACACAGTAAAACTACCCCTCACCCTGACAAACAAGTCTGCACTGTGTCTAGCTGGACATGATAATCGAGAGCATCAGTCAGATTGTGACAGCGAGTTCTCAGCTTGCTGTGGTTGTTCTCCCTCCCAGAGCGTAGTTGCTCGCAGTTGCTCGCTGCAGTCGAAGTCGGAGGCTGGACTGTGTTGACTGTTCTGACAGTGCTGCTGGGTGTCTCTCATCCACCTATGTGGCCTTGCTGTCCTGGGAGCTGTGCAAACATGTGGCTCAGGGTCTGACTGCGTGACGTCTGCAGGATGTGCTGATGAGCTGCCTCTCAGTGCATGGAACCTGGGCCACAGTGCTGCTGGTCGTGTGCTGTCGTTAAGGTACTCGGGTGAGATTGCCCTGGGCATTTGGCTCCCGCACTGCAGGATGGGCCGCGTCCACTGAGGAGCGAGGAGCGAGGCTGGCTCTTGGCCTGAGTAAGTGGTGACTGATGGCTGCCCTGTGAAGCAGGAAAGCGGGTCTGGAGAAAAGTGGTCTTGAGGCTGGAGGACACGAGGAGGATCTTGCCAGAACACACCGAACTCTGAGTTCCTGCTGGACGGCCGACGAGGGAGACCTGCCCTGAAGCTGCTGGGGCTTCCCGGTGGCTCTTGGCGAGTAGCGGAGGAGTTCGCACCCGGTGCGCCTGTGCCCCGGTCCTGGGGGCATTGTGGGGAGGGTGTGGCCCTCGGCGCTCCCGGCAGCTGCCACATCCCCGGAGTTGCTTCCCCACATGGCACGAGTCCTGCTCTCACCCTCTCTTCCAGTCTGGGGTGGCGCCTGGGCCACGCATGCCGGGCCAGTGCTGGCCCCGAGCAGCCCAGGGGCTGTGCCGGGGGCTGGCCTTCCTCCTCCTGGTAGCAGGCATTTGTAGATTTCTAGACTGTTAGTTCAAGTATTTTGCCCTTTTTTCCGGTTTTCTTTTGTTTCTTTTTTTAGTTGTGGATGGACACGATGCCTTTATTCTATTTATTTGTTTCTATGTGGTGGTGAGGATGGAACCCAGTGCCTCACACGTGGGAGGCAAGCGCTCCACCAATAAGCCACACCCCAGCCCCTTCCTTTGTTTCTTAATGTTTGCATTTAAAGTGTGAATTTTTCTCAGAGTACCAGGATGTTTTTCAGCCCACACGTTTTGGCCTGGAGCTTTGTGTTCATCTAGTTCTGGCCGTCGCCGTCTTAGAGTTCCCATCACAGTTCTTTCAGTTGCTGAGTTTCTCAGGGGTGTATTTTCTGTTTCCTAACCTGTGCCTGTAGTTATGTCATGGGTTTTGATTTGTGTGATATTGACCTAGTCCCCAGGATAGTGAGCTCCTGCTTGGGCATTTTTTATAAAATTTCAACGTATGTTTGAAAAAAGAAAGGGCGTCATCTGCTTGTTGGTAAAGCATTCTGCTTGGCTATCATCTGAGGTCTAACAGAACAACCTTGCTGGTACTGTTTTTAAGTCTCCTGCAATCATACTGTTAGTCTTTGACACACAGGTGTCTAATACGGATAAACTGAAATCTGCCTTTGCATTCATGTTTTTGTCAACTTTTCTAGCTTTGCTTTAGGCGTTTTGGTACCAGGTTGTTAGCTGCATAAAGTTTGTTATTATCAATCCTCCTGGGAATTTTGTTTTGTGATATTATTTTGTTTTCATCTCCTTTCCTACTTAAGTTTCTGAACCTACGTCAATTTTATTTTCTCTTAGATACCAACTTTATATTGGTTTGCATTTTTGTGACCTCATTTTTTCATCTGTTCTCTTTCACCCTTTCCAGCTGACTTCTAAATCTAGTGTAATGATCTTTTATGGTCTTTTCACTAGAGAGTTTATCATATCCACAATTTTTTAGCTGCTGATATATTTATACTATTTCTACAAATGAACATATCTGTTGTCTTTGTACTTTGATTCTTCAATTTCCTCATCTAATTCTACAAGCTCAGTTTAATTTTTTATAAAAATTATAGCTCTATTTTGTTTTACGTGTTATCCTTTATATTTTATTTTTTTCTAACGACATCACCATGGGGATGTTACACAATTAATATACAGATGGTTTTGTTTGCACTGAATCTCTTTCTGTTTAATGTCAATGTAAAGTCTTTTTTCAAAATGTTGAATCTTTTCTGAATTTCAGTGCTAGATACATTGAATACTTTTTTTTTTGGACATTTTTTCCCCTAGAGATAAATGTTTTGATTTTGGCTATTTGATATCTAATTGCAATATTAACTTGGGGGATAAGAAAATGTTTAATAAAAATGTGGAGAAAGAGACTCCTCAAGGTTTAGGAGACAGTGGTGACAGAGTGACCATATGTGCTAGATTCTGGGTGAGAGCTCCCTTCTCCCCATTGCATGTGCCTCGAGAATCCCAAAGCTATGAACTGCTACTTCTATAAATTTAAGCCATCTCACTTCTTTGATCTTCTTTCTAAGCAGCAAGTGCACTCTGTAGGCTGCATTTTTCAGTGCATTATTTGTTATAAAAACATTTTTCCCATTTAACAAATATTTATTTGTCTGCCTTGCATGGGAAACCACTAAGAATATGAAATCAATAGTGTTCATTGGAAGATTTATAAACTAAAGCTCAGGTTCAACCTCAATAGCTCAAAAGCTTTCAGAGGGAAGCTGGATTCAGGGGGCCTTGAAGTCCCATCCCTCCACTTCACTTGCTGTGTGCCCACCGCGGGAAGCACAGAGGCCCGTGGTGCAGAGCAGCACAGCCAACCCGAGAGCACTGCGTCCCCAGCTTCTGCTGCTGCCAGGACTGAACCAAAGCAGAGACCCAGGGCCCAGAGCAGCTGTGTGAGGCCGAGGTCTTCAGGTTGGAGTCTGGAGGGCTGGCGGTCCAGAGAAGGGGTACAGGAAGGAGTCTATCTGACTTGAAATATCCCCTCCCCAGAGACCCAGATGCTGGGCCGAGCGGTTACCGGTGACCCGCCTTCCAGGGAGCAGCACCACAGGAAGGGCGAGCTTCCTGTGTGCCTCAGCCGCGAGTTTCAGTGGAAAGTCGGAATCCGTCCTCCCGCCTCACGTGATGCGGTGGACGTCATTGCCATCTCCTCCAGAGGCTGATGTTTCATCATTTCCCAGACACTGTTTTTTTTTCTTGTTTGCATTTACTCCTTCCAGGTTCCCTTGTCTTGATGAAATATATAATTTCAATTTATTCCTTTTTCAGTGAGGTACTAAAAATAAGTGGGATCCTCTTAGTTACTGTGTATCTGGGACTGTTGTCATTTCTACCTCACCTGTGATAGTTCAGCTTGGTGTGAATCCTAGACTGATTTACAGTGCTCACTGTCGTTCTTGCTGTGATCATGAGAACCAGCACGGAAAACACCACACCCTCCTCGGACCCACTGCTGCCTTTGTCTTCTGGATGCTGTTAGACATGCTTTTGAGACTCTCAAAAAATCATCCATAGCTCTTCACTGATTTTTGTATTTTAAAATTGAGTTTCTTTAAGCTGAATTTTGGGTAATGCCTCAATGTTAAGTTCCAGTGAACTACTGTTTCTCTTCAAATATGGTTTTAGTAGGCAGGTGAAACTGTCTTTTTACCCCAGTGTTCAGTTCCATTTCTGATACTCACCTTCATGTACTTTATTGCAATTCAAAAAATGATTTCTTGCTTTTTATGTGGCCTTTGTTCATTTATGTCTTCGAGAACTCTAAGCACTCTTATTTTAAATGATTTTACATGTGATTTTGTTGTTTCAAATTCATTTGGAATCCACTTATGCTCCAGTGTTATTTAGTTAGCTGTCTTCGTGGTGTTCGATGTTGATGTTGTCTTAGTTTTAATTCACAGATTGTTGTGGTTGAGAAGTGTCCTCAGCATCTCCTCCTCTCTCCGCGACTCTCCTTGGGTTCTGATGTGCAGTGGGCTCCTTGCAGGCGTCTGGAAGCTTGTCGTAGGGCCCGGGTGGCACTCCCACCAGCTAGTGTCAGGAGATACTTCCAGATGTCGGTCCGCAGGCTTTGGGAAGGCTGAGCTTTTTTCTAGGCCTGCCTTTGCCTCTCCCAACACGGGCCTCTTGGTCTGGGAGCCCAGCTTGCAGGGGAGCCCAGCGTGGCCAGGCTGCAGAACCTGGGCAGGAGCCTGAAGGCCGCAGGCTCAGGTTTGTGTTCTGCTCCTCTCTGTCGTGGAGCACTTCCATGATCCTGGCTACGTCCACCCTCGGCCCCTTGTCTCTCCATACGTTTTATGTGTGTGATTTCTACATGTCTGGAATCAGAGTCTGGATGGAAGCTTGGGCTGATCCTGACTAGAAGTCTCATTTAGATCCTGGGCAGTGTAACTAAAAGGGATTGGAACTTGGGAGTCCTGCAGTTCAGACAGGTGGACCAGCTTGCAGGTGGTCTGAGCGACCCACCCTGGGCCCACCCTAGAGGAGGCCTGGGTGGTGGCTGCAGCCATGGCATGCCAGCTGTGCCTGGCAGGTAACAGGTGTGTCGTCCTTGGAAGTGGCCATTCTCCCTCTGCTTGGTGCTTCTCGGCCAGGGTTGTAGTGGACCTGGTCTTTTTTTGGGAATCCCTGCTTTCCCACACTCTCTTTGGAGCTTTGAGTAACTAATAATGCTTCAGTAATTTTTTGCTAATTTTCAAAGAAACTTTCTGTGTCTCCTAACAGTGAGCAGCCTTTCTACTTGATAAACTACTTACAGGATCATCCTACTCCTCTGTTTTTGGTGACCAGTGGTAGGAAAGTCTTTCAAACACAATAGGCCATTTGGAAGTTTGGGCTGTTCTCTGGATGGACCCAGCAAGGGGAATTTTCGGGTGTTTCAGCACCGTGAACGTGCTCCATGGTTCTTTAGAGGCGCAGGATGCCTCAGTGAGACTACGTATCCCTGTGGTTATTTGAAGCGCACTGCTTTCATCTCCATCCACTCGATTGGAGCCTTGGGGTGCAGGGAACCCTACTGGCCACCTGGATCTCGCCCCACAGAAGAATGTGGGTGGTTCCATTCTGTGTTGATGGGGTGGCGTTGGGAGAGAGATTCTGCCAGCAAACTTGCTTCTGTCTGCAGCTAGGCCACGGGCCTGGGGAAGTGCCCAGCCCCACAACCCCACTGAGAAGGGACTTTGGCAGGTTCCTTCCCAGGCAGAAGTAGGGGTGTTTGGCATCGGCCTCCCAGAAAGCCCAAGGCTCAGAGACCGTGCTCCTCTCTGAGCCCCACCCACACTGCCCCACACCCTGAGCAGCGAGGCGTCCACGCTGTGCTCTCCTGGGCCATGGTGAGGCTCCCAAAGCTCTCAGAGGCAGGCTGGGAGGTCGCTTGTCACCTCTGCCAGTGACAGCAGCCAAGCCTTGGTCAACTTCAGTGGCAACTGACTGCCTGTGACTGCATAGTTAGAATGACAGCGTAGGCAGCTCAAGGTCAGGAAGGACGTGTGCAGGGAGGTCCAAGATCAGGAGGGACGTGTGCAAAGAGGTCCAGGGTCAGGTAGACGTGGTGCAGGGAGGTCCAGGGTCGGGAAGGACGTGTGCAGGGAGGTTCATGGTTAGGAAGGACATGGTGCAGGGCAGCTCAAGGTCAGGAAGGATGTGTGCAAAGAGGTCCAGGGTCGGGAAGGACGTGTGCAGGGAGGTCGAGGGTCGGGAAGGACGTGTGTAAAGAGGTCCAGGGTCAGGGAGATGTGGTGCAGGGAGGTCCAGGGTCGGGAAGGACGTGTGCAGGGAGGTCCAGGGTCAGGTAGACGTGGTGCAGGGAGGTCCAGGGTCAGGTAGACGTGGTGCATGGAGGTCCAGGGTCAGGAAGGATGTGTGCAAAGAGGTCCAGGGTCAGGTAGACGTGGTGCAGGGAGGTCCAGGGTCGGGAAGGACGTGTGCAGGGAGGTCCATGGTTAGGAAGGACATAGTGTGGGGCAGTTCAAGGTCAGGAAGGATGTGTACAGGGAGGTCCAGGGTCAGGAAGTATGTGTGCAGGGAGGTCGAGGGTCAGGAAGGATGTGTGCAGGGAGGTCGAGGGTCAGGAAGGATGTGTGCAGGGAGGTCCAGGGTCAGGAAGGATGTGTGCAGGGAGGTCCAGGGTCAGGAAGGATGTGTGCAGGGAGGTCCAGGGTCAGGAAGGATGTGTACAGGGAGGTCCAGGGTCAGGAAGGATGTGTACAGGGAGGTCCAGGGTCAGGAAGGATGTGTGCATGGAGGTCCAGGGTCAGGAAGGATGTGTGCAGGGA
Organism: Sciurus carolinensis; assembly: GCF_902686445.1. Taxonomy (NCBI): domain Eukaryota; kingdom Metazoa; phylum Chordata; class Mammalia; order Rodentia; family Sciuridae; genus Sciurus; species Sciurus carolinensis. Next base: position 863,506 of record NC_062219.1, read on the forward strand.
GGTCCAGGGTCAGGTAGACGTGGTGCAGGGAGGTCCAGGGTAGGGAAGGACGTGGAGACCGGGTTCTGTGCTTGCCAAGACCCCTGGGCTTCGCCTTCGTGCTGGGATCTGTGCAGCAGTGTGCCTGTCTCCTGATGGTCTGGGTGGAGGGCAGGGAGTGGTCTTGCAGGTGATCACTCCTGGTGCTGGCCCTCCCGAACAGGCTTCTTGCCGCCCCAGTGAGTGCTCCACACCTGGCAGAATCCCCCCACCCTGGATGTAGTGTGGAAGACTGCTGCCCGCACCCACGTGTGAGTGCATCCCAGAGCATCCCCAAATGTGGGTCCGAGGGGATGGAACCAGGTGGAGATGTTCATCCTGGACTGGAGGTGCTTGAGAAATAACGAATTTATGGAATGAATCCTGTGGAGAGGCTGCACGTCGGCACTGTCTGAGGAGATCTCGGGATGACGGGTGCCAGGCCCATCTGGGGAACTCTGAGCTAATCGATCAGGAGTGGGATCTGATCAGCAGCCAGCTGTGCTTCCTGAAGCCTGAGAAATCAGGACATGAGCCTGAAGTGGGCGTGTGGCAGTCCCACATCAGGATGCCTTGAGAGAGCAGGCGGTCCCTGCAAGACAGAGCATGGCCCCTCGGCCCGTCTGTGCCTTGTGTGGGATATGGAGTCTGGTCGTGGACTGTCTGATCCAGCACTGCCTAATCTAAAAGAGAAGTCTAGTTTTAGTGTCTGAAACTTTTTAAAGATCTTTATTTTGCAAGTAAGTTACACAGGCATTTGTTGAAAGTCAGATTTAAGCACAGATCAAATCTGTAGCCAGGATGAACTTTCCTGACTTACCTTGGAAACTTTTATGATTTTTGATCACTACGTTCGGTGGAACGTACTCATGGTGTACAGTGTGACATTTCAAATCAGGGTAACAAACTACTCTTAGTCTTTTAATCCAAACTAATCTTTGAGGTGGCTGCCTCTGTCCCGATGCCTGTGTGAGAGGCAGAGTGTCCGTTGTGGGGAGGACTTGCAGCCCGGGTGCACACTGTGGAAGCCGCTCGGCGCCCTGCAGCGGGTCAGCAGGGCTCCAGGTGCTGGTCCCACTCTGAAGGTCGGGTCTCCTGGCAGGAGGAGGGGCCTTCTCCTGCCTTGCAGGTGAGATGCTGCGGCAGGCGAGGTCTTGCCGAGGCACCTTTCCTGACGCCTCCAGCCACTGCCACGGTCAGAAGTGGAAGCCATTCCTCCTCCGCTTCTGGGTGACTGCATTCTGAAGATCCTGAGGGACCTATGGGGTGTGTCCTCCTCCGCTTCTGGGTGACTGCATTCTGAAGATCCTGAGGGACCTATGGGGTGTGTCCTCCTCCGCTTCTGGGTGACTGCATTCTGAAGATCCTGAGGGACCTATGGGGTGTGTCCTCCTCCGCTGCTGGGTGACTGCATTCTGAAGATCCTGAGGTACCTATGGGGTGTGTTCCTTCAAGACGCAGGCCCCTCCTCACAGCACGTCAGCGCACACGCCCTGCCCCACGGGCACCCATGTCTTGCGCTCTTGTGCGCAGATTCCAGTGACCTGAGGGGCAACAATCTGCTCTTTGGTTAGCAGGAGCTGTGGAAGCGATTTCTCTAACCACCAGGACCATCTCCCATCTTCTGCCTTATGTCTCCATGTGGCAGCACTAGTATCTTCTAAGAATCAGATTGACAGGGGATCTTAGAGCTGATATTGTATGCAGCAAGGTGACTTTGTGTACCACTCAGTTACAGTGACATAGTAGCAAAGAAAGACTAACCTAAAAGGGGGAAATACTATACAACAGCACTGGAGACTGGTAAAATGCTAGGAAGATACTGTAGAAATCTGTAGGGATTCATCTCTAACTCTGCCCTGCACAGGGTGGAGGGTCTGTGTCCATGGTGAGTGACCCTCTGTATCACTCCATCTCTAACCCTGCCCTGTGCAGGGAGGAGGGTCTGTGTCCATGGTGAGTGGCCCTCTGTATCACTCCATCACTGACCCTGACCTGTGCAGGGTGGAGGGTCTGTGTCCATGGTGAGTGGCCCTCTGTATCACTCCATCACTGACCCTGCCCTGTGCAGGGTGGAGGGTCTGTGTCCATGGTGAGTGGCCCTCTGTATCACTCCATCTCTACCTCTGCCCTGTGCAGGGAGGAGGGTCTGTGTCCATGGTGAGTGGCCCTCTGTATCACTCCATCACTGACCCTGCCCTGCACAGGGAGGAGGGTCTGTGTCCATGGTGAGTGGCCCTCTGTATCACTCCATCACTGACCCTGCCCTGTGCAGGGTGGAGGGTCTGTGTCCATGGTGAGTGGCCCTCTGTATCACTCCATCTCTACCTCTGCCCTGTGCAGGGAGGAGGGTCTGTGTCCATGGTGAGTGGCCCTCTGTATCACTCCATCACTGACCCTGCCCTGTGCAGGGAGGAGGGTCTGTGTCCATGGTGAGTGGCCCTCTGTATCACTCCATCTCTAACCCTGCCCTGTGCAGGGAGGAGGGTCTGTGTCCATGGTGAGTGACCCTCTGTATCACTCCATCTCTAACCCTGCCCTGTGCAGGGAGGAGGGTCTGTGTCCATGGTGAGTGGCCCTCTGTATCACTCCATCTCTACCTCTGCCCTGTGCAGGGAGGAGGGTCTGTGTCCATGGTGAGTGGCCCTCTGTATCACTCCATCACTGACCCTGACCTGTGCAGGGTGGAGGGTCTGTGTCCATGGTGAGTGGCCCTCTGTATCACTCCATCACTGACCCTGCCCTGCACAGGGTGGAGGGTCTGTGTCCATGGTGAGTGGCCCTCTGTATCACTCCATCACTGACCCTGCCCTGTGCAGGGAGGAGGGTCTGTGTCCATGGTGAGTGGCCCTCTGTATCACTCCATCTCTAACCCTGCCCTGTGCAGGGAGGAGGGTCTGTGTCCATGGTGAGTTGCCCTCTGTATCACTCCATCACTGACCCTGCCCTGTGCAGGGTGTAGGGTCTGTGTCCATGGTGAGTGGCCCTCTGTATCACTCCATCACTAACCCTGCCCTGTGCAGGGAGGAGGGTCTGTGTCCATGAAGTCACCTGTTTTTTCCAGTATCAATCCCACCTCCATCATCATTCAACAAACCTCTTCTGGATTTATGTGTGTGTGTGAGTAAGAAAAGTTTTTATAAAGATAAGTTATCTCTGTTATATGTTTTTGTATGCAATTTGCCAGAAATCTGTTAAGTAATTTTGCATGTCTGTTCATCAGGGATATTGGTCTCAAGTTTTCTTTCTTGATGTGTCCTTGTCTGGTGTTGGTATCAGAGTGATACTAACTTTATAGAATGAGTTTGGAATGGTTCCCTTCTTTTCTATTTCCATACTTTGAGGAGTATTGGTATTACTTCTTTAAAGTTCTTGTAGAATTTGGCTGAGACTTTTCTTGGTTGGTAGGCTTTTGATGGCTTCTTCTATTTTGGTGCTTGAAATTGATATGTTTAAATTTGTTTGTCCTCCTGATTCAGTTTGGTAGGATCATATGTCTCCAAAAATTTGTCAAATCTTCGATACTTTCTCTTTTGTTGGAGTGTAGATTTTCAAAGTAGGTCTAATTATGTTATGTATTTCAATGGTGTCTGTTGTGATCTTTCCTTTTTCATCATGAATTCTAGTCATTGGGTTTTCTCTCTCCTCTTTGTTAGTGTGGCTAAGGGTTTATCAATTTTGTTTACTTTTTCAAAGAACTAACTTTTTGTTTTGTCAATTTTTTGAATTTTTCTCATTTCAATTCATTGATTTCATATTTCATTTTAATTATTTCCTGTCTTCAACTACTTTTGCTATTGATCTGTTCTTCTATTTCTTGGGCTTTAAGATGTAATGTTAGGTCATTTATTTGTTGACTTTTTATATTTTTAATGTATGAGCTCATGCAATGAACTTTCCTCTTAGTACTGCTTTCAGAGTAAGTGGGGTTTATCCCAGGAATGCAAGGTTGGTTCAACATCTGGAAATGGATAAATGTAACTCATCACATCAATAGACTTAAAGTTAAGAATCATACAATTATTTCAATAGATGCTGAGAAAGCATTTGATAAAATACAGCATCCCTTCATGCTTGAAATACTAGAAAAAATAGGGATAATAGGAACCTATCTCAACCTTATGAAGGCTATCTATGCTAAGCCCAGGGACAACATCATTCTAAAGGAAGAAAAACTAAAAGCATTCCCTCTAAAAACTGGAACAATACAGGGTTGCCCTCTTTCACCACTTCTATTCAACATTGTCCTTGAAACAGAGCAATTAGATTGACTAAAGGAATTAAAGGGATACCACTAGGAAAAAAACTCAAACTATTACTATTACTATTTGCCGATGACATGATGCTATATTTAGTGGAGCCCCTCAGCACTGGTGGCCTCTCCTGCCTGTCTGGAGCCTCCCCACCTGGTGCAGTTTCTGAAGGAGGCCTGCTGGCCCTGAAGGATCGCCTTGTGCCCTGCTGCAAGCTTACTATAAATTTAAGTGTGTATTCATTTTTGTCTTTCCTGGAACTTGTTTTCTTCCTAAACAACGACTTGATTTTTTCTTACTTCTGTGTAGTTGTAGTTACTGTCTGTCAAATATTTCCTTTTCTCTATTCTCACTGTTCTTCCCTTCTCACTTCATCAGGCGACTGTGGACTCAGTCTGTGGTCTAAATTCCTTTCCCATTTTCATCTCTCAGCTCCAGAGCCCTGCTCTGAATGCCTTCTTCATATCTGATTTCCAGTTTGCTGATCATCTCTTCAGCCATTTCCAGTCAGCTCTTGCTCCACGGACTGAATGTTTATGTTCAATGTCTTTAATTTTCATTTCTGGTAGTACTTTTTAAATGAACAGCTTATTCTTTGGCTATGTTCCTAATAATTTAAATCATCTTAAAACTACAGAGTACTATTAGGTACACTGCTCTAAGAGTCTTGGGACTCTGTTTCTGCCTTGTGATGTGCCAACCGACTCTGATTCATGGAGATACACCTAGGGATGGCCACTGGCAGGCTCGCCCTTGGGATGCTGTGTGGCCTTCTGGAGGGGTCTCAGGTTCCTTTTGATAGATACTCCAGGGACACTTGTCACCAAGGCCACCTTTTGTTGCTGTTAGTTACTTGGCTTGGGACATGCGTCCTGCTTATGTAGAAACTGGAACCTCTCCTTAGGCTCAGGGTAGACCTTACGGGGGACTTTCCCTTCTCTGGGTGAGGCAGGAGGCACTGTGTCACAGGCTTGGGTGGCTCCCCTGGCCTGCTGTCTCACTCAGACTGTGCTGTGAGAACCCAGGTCCTCCTTACAAGAGCCGAGCGTTCAGGCAGGCAGACACAGTGGCATGCACACTCGTGGCTCTGGCCCTGCCTCTTGTTGCATTTTTGCCCCTTTTCTTGCGAGCTCAGTCAGATATGTCGATGAGTCCTGTCCTCAAGGTGGCGTGTCCTCTTCAGTGCAAACTGCCCCAGCATGCGGAGTGCCCAGTCAGGGCTTTTGTCTGTGGGGACATCCTGGGTTTATTTTAGGACAGGAATTGAACCTGTCCCTGTTTTCTTTCAGTTTTACTCCTTTTCTGGGAAACTCCACCTTCCCCATGTGACCATAGGAGCACCTGCTGTCTGACCCCACCCTGCCTGCTGCACCAGATTTTGAAATTGAAAATGGGAGGTGCAGAGGCCAGAGCCGAAACCTGGAAGCTGATCTGCCCAGGTCTTCGGCTGCTGTGAGCTGCGTGTCTGCTTGTTTACTCTGGACTTGTGCTTCCCAGAATCAGGAGCACATGGTTTCCAAAGAGGAGGAGGGACAGGAAGACGCATCCGGAAGCAGATGCTGATGAACACTGAGCCCCGCAGTTTCTAGGCCTGACCCTGGCTGGTCCTGGCCAGGCTTCATGTTGTCCTTCAGCTCACAGGACGTTGGAGAGTCCATTCTGCCACACTGATGCCAGAGTCCTCTGTGCTGCCAGAGCCTCGTCACTGGTGGCAGCCACACTCTGTCCCTTGGCTGTGGAGGACCTGCCAGTGTCCCATGCCTGTAGGGACACCCACACACTTGCTGCCCTCCTGCAGCTCCGTGTGCCCAGACAGAGCCCGCCACTGGTTCCCGAGCGCAGCTGCAGCAGCCCCTGGCGGCCCTTCCCCTCAGCCCCCGTGCTTACCTCGGCCACCTGCAGCTTCCTCCCCATGGAGCCACCGATGCAGACACAGGGCAGGGTCCTCGTGCCCTGCTCATCTCCACACGACCATGTGTGGACGGCTGAGGCTCCAGTAGAACCCATTCTGAATCCAGATCCCCCCACGGGACTGTATTGCCTTTTCTTGTTGATTTCCCCCTTTTTAAAGGCTCAGACCTTTGGAAGCAGAGGTGCCATGGTGCTGACCGGCATTTCTCTTGTCCAGGAACCACCCTCAGCCAGTCCTGTCCATCCCAAGATAGTATCAGTCTGAAATTTTGATGATGTTTTGCAGACTGAGTTATTTAGAACAGATACACCTCACTTAAAAAACATCAGAATGCATGTGGTCTAACATTCTCTCAGATACGATCCAGATAAGACAAATTTCAAAGTAAATATGACACATGCTTATGAGTGTAAAATCATTTTTGGCTTGACAAATAAGAGCAATTTCATTTGAACATGAAATCTGATTTCTTTAGCCTTTGAAATAAGCATTGAGTTCTCCCTCCTGAGCAGTGTGCCCTCGGGCCAGGCCCTGCTCTCCTAGGAACTGTGGGTTATTGCTAGGATTGTGCAGTTTGCACACTCTGAAGTCAGTAGGTTTCCTCACGTCTCCCTCTGGAGAGGTGTCAGTGAGTTTCTGGGGCCAGGGGCCTGTGTCCGGTGCCGAAGGGAAGCATAGGTGCCCACTGTGCGCTGTGCCTCGTCTGGGCTCTGCCTCTGCTCCTTGGCCACCACTACACACAGGCCCCCTTGGGCCAGGTCAGGCCAGTCTCCAAGCGTCTTTGGGCCCAGGGGTAGGGGACGGGTTTTGAGTGCTCCCACACTACTCATGACTTTGGCCTCCATGGACAGGGCAGCAGCCCCCTGTTGAGGGCACTGAGGTGTGGAGTGACCGTCTGTGCCTCCAGGCCCAGCTCAGGAAGCCATGAGCAGAGATGAGGTGCCTGGGCCAGGCAGGGGCCTGAGGGCAGGGCTCTGGACATCCTCCCCTCCAGCCAGACTTCTAGAGCAGACCACGCGTGTGCACCACCGTGGGGGGGGGCAGGCCGCTCTTCCTTCCCGCTTGACTCCAGCTGCTTCGCTCACTCCACAGAACTGGGATTTTAAGGGTCGAAGATCACGACTTGGGCTTTTTCTTGCCGGGCGTCTTGTTCCTGTGTCTATCTGGGCTGGTAGAGGTGCTGTGCCTGAGCTCAGACCTCCTGAGGTTGATAGGTCAGACCTTTGATCAGGTGTCAAAGCAGGTTGCTTCGGCATGAGAAGTCGTCTTCTTGCTTGTTCTAACATATTTTTTGTGGAATTTTTAGGGTTTTCTCTTTATAAAATCATATAATCTGTTATTTATTTTCTTTACAGTTTGAATGATATTTTTCTTTCTTTTACAAAATCATGTTTGTAAGTGTTAAATGTAATTATAAAAATTGAAATGTCCATTATATATTTAATATAGTATAGGTAGTAACTAGCAGATGCGGAAAAAGTATTCAATGAAATACATTTCTCATTTGTAATAATAATTTGAAAAATTTTAAATAAGAAACAAAAAGAACTGCCATAATTGAGTAAGGAGTTGTATCAAAGACTAATAGTAATCATCAGTTTGCTGGCAAAACTTTAGAAGCATTTCCCTTGAAGCCAGAAATGAGGTTAGGATGGTCGCCATCCTGTGTTTTTTAACACTATGTTATTGATCCAGTTCATTGAAATGAGACAAGGAAAATAAATGAGAGGAATAAGATTTGGAAAAGTAGAAATAAAGTGTACATATTGGTGAGTGCCATTCAATATTCCAGAAAATCTACAAATAATTAAAATTAATGACAATTCAGCAAAATTTCTGGTGACAGGTTTAAGTTTACAGATAGTATCATTTTTTTTGCAATAAAAACAAAACAAAGAACAAATCAAATCCCTGGTACCATTTTGTAGCCAACTCTTCCTTCAACTTTAGTCCCTGAAAGGTACTGATTTGCTTTCTGTGATTCTGCTTTTTCCAAAAAGTCACAACACAGGGAAACATAGTCTTAGTGCTTTGAGTCTGTTTTGTTCAGTTTCCCTGTTGCACTGGACATTTACCCACAGTGCTGCATGTGCTGGCCAGCATTCTACTGTTGGATGCATCATGACTCGTATCCATTAAAAGACATTGGTTTTCTCCCAGTCTTTTTGTTTCTTTTTTATCTTTTTTATCTGTTCTTTTTACATATACATGCAGTGGAGTGTATTTTGACATATTGTACATGCATGGAGCATAACTTGTTCTAATTAGGATCCCACACTTGTGGTTGTACATGATGTGGAGTTTCACTGGGTGAGTATTCATATACGATGATAGAAAAGTATTGTCCAATCCATTCTACTGTCTTTCCTGTTCCCATCCCTTCTCACTTCCCTTCATTCCCATTTGTCTAATTCAGGGAACTAATAATCGTCCCTCCCCCATGCGTTATTTTATGTTAGCATCCACATATCAGAGAGAAATTCAACCTTTGGTTTTTGGGACTGGTTCATTTCTCTTAGCATGATAGTCTCCAGACCCATCCATTTACCTGCAAATGCCAGAATTTCATTCTTATTTAAGCCTGAGTAATACTCCATTGTGTGTGTGTGTGTGTGTGTGTGTGTGTGTGTGTGTATATATATATATATATATATATATCACATTTTCTTTATCCGTTCATCTGTTGAAGGGCACCTAGGTTGGCTCCGTAGCTCTGCTATTGTAAATGGAACTGTTATAAACATTGATGTGGCTGTGTCACTGTAGTGGTGATTTTAAGTCCTTTGGGTATAATCTGAAGAGTGGAATAACTGAGTCAATTGGTGGTTCTATTTCAAGTTTTGTCCGAAATCTCCACACTGCTTTCCAGAATGAAAGTGCACAAATTTGCACTCCCACCAGCAATGTGTGAGCATACGTTTTCCCCACATCCTCACAACATGTATTGTTACTTGTATTCTTGATGATTGCTGTTCTGGAGTGAGGTGGAATCTCAGTGTAGTTTTAATTTGCATTTCTGTAATTTCTAGAGATGTTGAACATTTTTTCATATATATTTTGGTCATTCATATTTCTTCTTCTGTTCAGTTTCTTTGCCCATTTATTGATTGGGTTATTTGGGGTTTTTTTGGTGTTAAGTTTTTTTGAGTTCTTTATATATCCTGGAGATTAATGCTCTATCTGAGGTACAGGTGGCAACGATTTCTCATTCTGTAGGCTTTCTGTTCTCATTCTTGATTGTTTTCTTTGCTGTGAAGAAGCTTTTAAATTTGATACCATCCCATTTATTGATTCTTGATTTTACTTTTTGTGCTTTAGGAGTCTTGTTGAGGAAGTCAGTTCCTGAGCCAATATGATAAGGAGTTGGGCCTACATTTTCTTCTAGAAGGGGCAGGGTCTCTGGTCCAATGCCTAGGTCCTCAATCCACTTTTTAGTTGTGTTTTGTGCAGGGTGAGAGATAGGGATTAAATTTCATTCTACTACATATAGATTTCCTGTTTTCCTAGTACCATTTGTTGAATAGACTATCTTTTCTTCAATGTATATTTATGGCACTTTTGTCTAGTATGAGATACCTGTATTTATGTAGATTTGTCTCTGTGACTTCTATTCGGTTACATTGGTCTTCATGTCTATTTCAGTGCCAATACCATGCTGTTTTTGTTACTATAGCTCTGTAGTATAATTTAAGATATGGTATTATGATTGATGCCTCCTGCTTCACTTTTCTTGCTGAGGATTCCTTTGGCTATTCTTGGCCTCTTATTTTACCAAATGAATTTCATGACTGCTTTCTCTATGAAGAATGTCATTGGCATTTTAATAAGAATTGCATTAAATATGTATAGCACTGACAATATTAATTTTGACAATATTAATTCTGCCTATCCAAGAACATGGGAGATTTTTCTATCTTCTAAGGTCTTCTTCAATTTCTTTCTTTAGTGTTATATAGTTTTCATTGTAGAGGTCTTTATCCTCATTTGCTAGATTGATCCCAAGTACTTTATATTTTTTGAGGTTATTGTGAATGGAATAGTTCTAATTTCTCTTTCAATTGATTCATCATTTGTGTATAGGAATGCAAGTGATTTATTGGTGTCAATTTTATATTCTGCTACTTTGCTGAATTCATTTATGAGTTCTAGAGGCTTTCTGGGGGAGTTTTTTGGGTCTTCTTAATATAGAATCTTGTCATTGGCAAAGAGGGATAGTTTGAGCTCTTCTTTTCCTATTTACATCCCTTTAATTTCTTTATGTTGTGTAATTGCTCTGGCCAGAGTTTTAAGAACTGTATTGAATAGAAGTGATGAAAGAGGGCATTCCTGTCTTGTTCTAATTTTTAGAGGGAATGCTTTCAGTTTTTCTCCATTTAGAATGAGGTTGGCCTTGGGTTTAATGTATAAGGCTTTTATAATGTTGAGTGGTCTAGTTTTTATAATATTGACGTATGTTCTACTATTCCTTGTTTTCCTATTATTTTGAGCATGAATGGATGCTGCATTTTGTCAAATGCTTTTCCTGCATGTTTAGAAATAATGATGTGATTCTTATCTTCAAGTCTATTGATGTGATGAATTATATTTATTGATTTCTGTATATTGAACCAACCTTGCATCCCTGAAATGAATCCCACTTGATCATGGTGCACTATGTTGTTAATATACTTTTGTATGTGATTTGTCAGAATTTTATTAAGAAATTTTGCATCTATGTTCATCAGGGATATTGGTCTGAAGTTTTCTTTCCTTGATGTGTCTTTGGTTTTGATATCAGGGAGATACTAATTTCATAGAATGAGTGTGGAAGGGTTCCCTCTTTTTCTATTTCATGGAATAAATTGAGGAGTATTGTGTAAATTTTTATTTGAAAGTCTGGTAGAACTTGGCTGAGAATCCATCTGGTCCTAGGCTTTTCTTTGTTGGTAGACTTTTGATGGTATCTTCAATTTCATTGCTTGAAATTGATATGTTTAATTTTTATATGTCCTCCTGATTCAATGTGGGTAGGTAATATGTCTCTAGAAATCTGTTGATGTCTTCATGATTTTCTATTGTATTGAAGTATAGATTTTCAAAAGTGTGATTATTGTCTGTGTTTATATAGTGTCCATGGTGATATTTCCTTTTTCATTATGAATTTTAGTAATTGGAGTTTTTTTTTTCTCTCTTTTTCTTGGTTAACTTCACTAAGGGATAGTCAATATTATTTATTTTTTCAAAGAATCAACTTATTGTTTCATTGATTTTTTTGATTTTTTTTGTTTCAATTTCATTGATTTCATCAGATTTTAATTATTTTCTGTCTTCTGCTTTTGGTGTTGGCTTGTTCTTCTTTTTCTAGGGTTTTGAGATGTAATGTTAGGTCATTTATTTGTTGACTTTCTATTTTTTAATGAATGATCTCGATGCAGTGAACTTTTAGAATTTTCTTCATATTGAGCATGTTTTGTAGTTCAGGCTTTCTAATTGTGAATTTTTTTTAACTTTTGTTTATCATGGAAGATTTTTATTTCATCATCAATTCTGAAACTTAATTTTTCTGGGTATATCTGTATTGACATCCATTTTCTCTCAGAGCTTGTTAAATGTTATTAAGACCTCCTAACTTTTGAGGTTCTAGATTGAGAAATCAGCTGAGATCTGGATTGGTTTCCTTCTAAACCTGACCTGTTGTTTTTCTCTGGCAGCTTTTATCATTCTATCCTTATTCTGTACATTAGGCATTTCCTGGTGTTTCCTGGTGCAGATCTGTTGTAATTTTATATGTTTGGGGTCCCAAAATCCTCCTGTATTTGATTTTCCATTTTATTCTTAGGTTTGGGAAATTTTCAGATATTATTTCAATGAAAAGATTATGCATTCTTGGGGTTTGGATCTCCAAGCCTTCATCTATCCTGATAAATCTTAAGTTTGTTCTTTTCATGTTATCCCATATATCTTAGAATTTCTGTTATGGTCTCTTAATATCTTTTCTCCATGGTTAACTCTCTTGTCTCTTCTTTTCTGCCCTGTGAAGACTGGTGTTGTTAGCACAAAAAGACTGGGAAGGATGCAGACCTCAAGAATCATCTCAGCTGTTTGCTCAGGAACAAAGTTTCACATAGGAACAGGGATACAGGGATGAAATGGTACCAGTGGACCCACTTTCCTGGTGGAAAATGAACCACTGATCAAAGCAAGGGACTGGGTTTATATAGGGTATTTTGAGGAGTGGTCTAGCGTGCATATCAGTTTTCTTGGGCACTCTGGAATTTGAACTTTTTGGGTCAGGGATCTGTGGGCAGTGTCTGTAGAGGATTTACTTTGAAGGAGATTAATGCCTCCTAGAGATGTTTCTTTAGGGGTAAATAAACACCTCCTCCCCCTCTGCATCCGGCACCTGGAGAATATTTCTCTTGGGAGATGGATGCTGTCAGTGCATGGCCTTATTTTCATTCCTTTTCCCAGACCACATTATCTTGGGGATTTTTTCAATTTCCATATCTATTATTCCAGACTCTGAAAGAAAGAAATGAATTCAGGTGATGACATCTCAAACTTCTTGGAGTTGGGAGTGGGTAATCTGGGGGAAGGGGCTTCCTTTCAGAGTTCTGGAAGTGAATATGGGGGCATGCAGAGGGGTATGTGTGAGGGAAGTCCTGAGGTCATCTGAGTGATGCTATCTCTCTTCATGTTGCTCCAGGGGTTCCGGCAGTGAGTGGTGGGAGGAGGGATGTTCTGGGATGTTTCCTGGAAGTTGTGACTGAGCTGATCACTCTATTGAAAAATTGAAAAACTAAAATAAGGAGAAGAAAAACTTTACAGTAGTATGTGAAGGTTAACTAGTTTATTAGGTTAGGTGAAACAATTGTGGTATATAGAATGAAGACTAATTAGTTTACTAATGTTAAGGGTATAGTTCTAGCACGGAAGACTAATATTTTAGTGTTAAGAAAATGATTTCAGCATGTAACTTAATTGAGAGCTCTGCTATTTCTAGTCAAGACCCATATTTAATGTAACATGTGTTTTGTGGGGCATTATATTGTACTTGAATAGGTTCAGACAATAAACCATAGGGATTTGATGCATATGCTGCAAGGAAGAATTCTTTAATCCTGGTGGATGTTTCCAGCCTTATTAGTAAGGGTGGAAGCTCCTCTAGTCTAGTTGTGCTGTTATTGGAATGGGTAGGCTTTGGTTATGGGGTTAAATGTCAGTTTGGGGACTAAGGAAAACTAAGGTACAGAGGCTAGTTTGATTTTGGCAGGCAGGGATAAATATGAGCCTCACAAAGAAAAAACTCAGAAGTTTTGGGGCATCAGGGCTGTGGGGCTGACACAAGTGCACATTTTAAGTTTTATCCAAAATAACCATTGTTTTCTTCTAAATGCCCAGATATGGCTGTGCTTTGGTCATAACTATGTTTTGCTAGGTGTTTAAGATCAAGCTGGTGAAACTGACCTTGTTCCTATCTGCTGTTAAGAGTCAGCTGAGTTATCATGGGGGTTATTTTTAGGGAACTTAAGAGCAGCTTCTCAGCTCTTTTGGTGCCATCTGCTTGCTAGAATGGATTAGAGTCTCCTAAAAGAGGTGGCTTCTCTTGGAAGCATCAGGGATGTCTCCCTTCTCTGGTGACCCTTCTCTTTGCAGCAGGTGCACTGAGCAGCTTTTCATTCTCCAGTGGTCCCATTAATCTCCCTGATTAGGAGGTCATGTGACCCAGAGTTGCAAAACTCCTTAGAGAAGTTCTCTAGTTCCCTGGGTTCAGACTGACTCAGAGGACAAGAGCCAAATATTGGTTTATTTGACTCTTTTATTTTAACTTTGATTTTTTTAAGCCTTGCTGTTAAACATCTAGCAAGTCAGTCTCACCAGGTTTAAAGTAAGAGTACTGGACTTTAACTTCAACATCCATAATCTTACAGTCATTTACCCCTTATATTTAATTGGGTTCTGTATTAGCACTATAAGTTAGCTTTCTATCCTATCTGTCTTGTAGGTGATGGCTTATTATCTCAAATTAGCCTAGGTTGTGTGTTCTTGAAGCAGTATCTCTGTAAAATATTAACAAGCAATAGTTATAGAGATTACAAGGAAAATATAAGATGAAATTAACAAGAGTAAAAACATGTTTGTGTTATAATGATTTTGAATTTTGGGCAGCATCATACATTATATCCCTGTTTCAAATCACAGTAATCTTTACAACAATCATCAATCTTCTGAACACAACTTTAAATGAGCTGAAGTCTGGCCTATTTTGGAGCCATTCTAACATGTAGTGAGTTGGGAGGCAGAGCCTTATCTCAGGTAAGGTGGGGCTCTTATTGAATTTTAGGTAAAGTGTTCTAGTTTTGGAGCTGATCTTTGCCTCTTTCTTAAATGTCATTTTACAAAATTTGCATATATTGTTTCCTGAGTCCAAATGAACTTTAGTTACTATACTATAACATTACATTTAAAGCATGAATCAAAGAAAGGCTGAGAGAACTTTTAACTTTTTCTTTTGTGTGGAAAAGTGGTAAAATGCTTTCATGTTTCATGATACTAACCTTTCAGTAGATTAGATTCTTACTATCTTTTAGAAATACATTTATATTTTATCCCAGCGTAGAAAGTAACATGAGACTTAGTTTCAGTTACAGAACATTAAATGAAATGAATAAATCCCAATTAAATTTGTTATTCTTATAAGTTTAAAATCACCATTCCAGACAACTTTAAACAGCATCTTGGTAAGTTATGAACACATTCAATATATAAAGAAGAGTAATAGTGCCACAATTACATTTATGTTTTTATATTAACCAAGTTTAACTTTTAGAGAATTTAGACTCTGTAGTGTAGTGTAATACTTGAAACAATTATTATTTAGAGTTGTATAAAGCCCTAATGTCTTCAAGACTGGTTACTGTACAGAATAAAATTTAACAGACATAATGCTAAGAGTAAATTAATGTTTGAAGGCATTCTTGTCAATTTAACATATAGATTAAACCTTTGTTTTATATCAGTACATTAGTATTTGACCTTAGGGAAAAAGTTTAAAATAATTTAACTGATGGTTTCACATACATATAACCATTCTTAGTTACACATAAACTGGTTGAAAGTTGCCCTTTACTTACATAGACCCTCATGTTGTTCATTTTATCACTTACAGACTTTCTTACCCAGAAACATTTCCCCTTCTATTAAATATATATTTTATATTTAGAACCTTCAAATTTCTTTAGCTGTTGAGCCCCTTTCTAAATTTATGTTCTGAAAAAACCCTTATGAAATTTCTGAATTTGAATAAATTATTCTGTTTTGATAAGAGGAAATGCTTTATGTTATAGTACTCTAATTAAAAACACAGTTGAAATTTTTGGACCCTTTGTGCATAGAATTATATCACATTGTTTACCAATTTATGAAAATACAGTGTTCAAGTATATCATCCCATGGAATTCAAGAAGTTAGGAGTACTTGATGTTATATTAACCCTTAGAATTTTAACTTTGTAAATTAATTAGATGTCTCTAACAAATATAGTCATGTTAAATCCAATTACATGTTAAATCCAATCTGCTTATTTTGTAAAAACCAAGATATCAGACAAGTGCACTGAACAGTATTTGTCATCTCTTCCTTGTTGAAGAAAAGTCCTAGAAACAATGAATATTAGACATTTTATAATAAACATTGTATTACTTTGACCACCCAGAGAAACTTGTGAGTTAGTAATTTTTTAAAGACATCTTTACCTTTATTTGAAGCTTTTAAATCACATGAGTTAAAGGTATTTGGATGCATATTTTTGAATTTTGATTCATGAGTGCTCATTATCTATATGCCAATTTTGATATCATGTACATGACATGTGGGTGCATGCACATATATAGATAGAAAACATGATATACACATAACACAAAAGCAAAGGGCTTGTAGCTTTTTGTAGATGAATCTCCATTGCAATGTTATAGATGTTTAAAAAACTTCACAGTTGAATAAAATAGGACTGATCAGAAAAACATTAACCTAGGTATGTAGGATCAAAATCATGAGCTCCAAAAATATGGAATTTAAGAAAAAATAAGAGTCCTAGAAAAAAAAATGGCACAGCTGTTGATTATTTAAGTAAAGCAGTATGAGAAAGAGAGAGAGAGGGAGAGAGAGAGAGAGAGAGAGAGATTCTTAAAACTTTTTCTGCATTGCAGCCCAGGAGTTAAAATGGACAGTTTTTACCTTTTGTCTTGGCTTGGTCCCCCATTGGGCAGCTGGTTTTCACAGTTTGCATTCCAATGCACTTTGGTGTGACCTGGGCAGGGAAATTGCTGCCCAGGACTTGTTACACCCCCCACCCCCTGGTTGGTAATTAGGCCAGGTTAGGATGCAGACAATTCCAACACATCATCATGCTCCTTACTGGGACATGCCATTGGCTGCTGGGTCTGTCAGGGTTAAGGGAGGATATTTACCAGTTAGTTGTGCCCTTAAAAGCTCTTCAGAAGGGGAACTTTTGCCTGTTGCTTGGCCTCTCACCACCCCTGTAACCTAGGGTTCCTTGGAGCTATTAGGGGACTTGGGAAGCTGGCTGCACCAAGGAGAGGGGTGTTTTTCCATGGGGACAGTCCACCTTCCAGTGTCCCCAGTGCCCACATTTGGGATACAGCTTGGTGGAGGGCCTTGGATTCCAACAAGTTCTTACCCAATGTCCAGTTTGCCCACATTGGAAGCAGGACGCTTCTTTCCTTCCTTTCTTCCTCCATTTTTAAGTATTTCCCTGACTTTGGAATCAGGATAATGCTGGTCTCATACAATCAGTGAGGAAGTATTTCTTGTTTAGTTTCTTGCACGAGTTTGAGAAGGATTCGGATTAGTTCTTTAAATGTTTGGTAGGATTCAGCAGTGAAGTAATCAGGTCCAGGGATTTTCTTTGTTAAAAGATTTTTGATTACAGATTCAATCTTACTAGTTATAGGTATATTAACATTGTGTTCATTGCTTTTGGTCTTGGTAGGTTTATGTTTCTGAGAAGTTGTCTCCATGTTAATTTTTTTCCCACCATGTAAGTATTTATTGATTGCCTGTAAAATCAGCAAAGTATGTTCAGTAAGTACAAGTGTGCATATATTATATATAATCACACATTTGAGCCACACACAGTTGTTTATGTTACTTTATAATCATGCTAATAATTACCAAACATCTGCATTATTCAGTAAACTATCAGCATTTTATTTCTGTACTATCAGGGTCCTGTCACTCACTTTCACATCTGATTGTAAATAATTTGAATCTTTTTTATTTTTCTTAGCTAACTTAAAGATTTGTCACTTTTGTTGATCTTTTCAAAGAACCAACTTTTGGTCTCATTGATTTTTCCCTATTGTTTTTGTGTTTTCATTTTATTTATCTTTACTTGAATCTTTAAAAATGTCCTTCCCCCTGATGGCCCTGGGTTTTAGTTTGCTCTTACTTTCTTCTTCCTAAGCTGGAGCTTAGTTTGGATAAGTGGAGCTGGTTTGGATCTGGCCTTCAGATGTGCATCTGTAGCTGTGTACCTCCCCTCTGCCCTGCTTCACATGCGGCCTGGGTTGTGCCATGTGGTCTCGCTCTTCTCTCATTTCTTCTTTGATGCATTGGTTGCACAAGAATACCACATTTAATTTCCACAATTCTGTGAACTTTCAAGTTTTACTTTTATTATTGACTTCCTTACTTTATCCTATGAGGTCAGAAAATTTACTTCTTAAGATTTTTATCTTCTTTCTTTTCTTTTCTTTTCTTTCTTTTGTACTGGGAATTGAACCCAGGGCCTCGTGCTTGAGAGGAAAGCACTCTACCAACTGAGCTATATCCCCAACCCCTCTACCTTTTTTCAAAATATTGAAGCCTTATTTGTGGCTGAATATATACTCTATCCTGGAAAATGTCCTGTGTGCAGCTGAGAAGAATGTGCTTGCAGCTCGTGTTTGGTAGAGTGCTCTGCACATGCCTTTTGGATCCAGCCAGTTACTCTGTCAAGTAACTTCCCTTCCCACTCCCCAGTATCTCTTTGGTTATCCCATTCATCATTGAGAGGATGGTATCAAAATCTCCAACACTTATTTCAATACTATGTCTTCTTTTAATCTGTCAGTTTCTCCTTGATATATTTTGATAGTCTATTAGGTATGTAAATGTTTATAGTTCATATATCTTCTTGCTTCATTGAAATTTTTAAACATACAATGTACTTTTTTGTTTGTAGTAAGCTTTTGATTTAAAGTCTATTTCTTCTGATATGATATACTTGCTCTCTTTTGATTATTATTTGCGTGGAATATCTACTTTTAATTCTTTCAGTTTCAACTTACATGTGTCTTTGGATCTAAAATGCATTTCTTGTAGACAGCATGTAGTGGGATCATGTGCGTTTTTAATCCATTTTGCCAATCTCTGAGTTCTTTGGAGAATTTAATACACTTACATTTAAAGTAATCATAGATAAGGAAGGCCCTATTTCTGTTTGGTTACGATGTGTCTTAGTGTGGATCGCTCTGTTCCTGTTACCTGGAGTTCTTTGAGCTTCTGGGATGTTTACATTCATGTCTTTCATCAAGTTTGGGGGGTTTTCAGCTTTTATTTAAATATTCTGTCTGCTTCTTTTTCTCTCTTCTCCTTCTGAGACTCTTTCCTTTATATCCCTCAGACTTGACTTCTCTTGCCTTATCTTCAGGTTTGCTGACTTTCTTTTGCTCCTCAAATCTGTCTTTGTCTCCTTAAAGATCTTTTTATTTTGGTTATTATGGTTCCTCAGCTTTAGGGTTTCTACTTGGATTCATGTTTGTGCTCTATCTTTGTTGCTATTTCAATTTCATTAATACATCATTTAAAAACATTATCCACATTTTCCTTTAATTCTTTAAACATCTTTAAAGTAGTTGTGTTCAAGGTGTAATGTTGTAAATCCATCATTGGGTCTTTTTCAGGAGCAGTTTCTGTTTATTTTTTTCCTTATAATGGGCTATATTTTCCTACTTCTTTGTATGCACTATGGTTTTTTTTGAAAACTGGACTTTTTAATGTACTAATATGTTAACTCTGGAAATCAAGTTCTCCCCTGCCGGAGGGTTTGATCTTTGCTGCTGTTTTGTCTGCTTTGCCGTTGTGACCTGCCTCTGTGCCCAGAAGGACCCTAAGATGCGAGCCTGTAGTCTTCCCAGGTCCTTTCTGAGTCTTTCTTCAGTGGACGTAGGCCGATTCTAATTTCTCCGATTATGTAGTTGCTTTTCAGTGTCGTACTCTTCAGCATGTAGCTTCCAAAGGGGACGAATAAAAAAATGAGCTGATTCAAAAGCACCTGCTCTGACTCTCTTGGAGGCTCCCATTCCCAGAGGGAGGGCTCACGTGATGTGGGGGCCCAACAGCGGTCGCTGCCTCTGCCATCTGAAACAGGACGGGGTGCCTTCACCTGCCAGCTCTGTGCAGGTTGCTCCTGAAACGTGTGACGTGGGGCTGGGGTAGGGAAGGCTAGTTTCTACCCTGCCAGGCCAGAAGTTGACAAAAATCGACTGGAGTTTGCAGCCCAAGCCTCCCCTGGAAGTTGCCTGCTTCAGCAGACTGCATCAGATGGTTCTTTCAGAGTGGTCCAGGTGGGAGCCTGGGTGCCGTGCCTCCTGCCCTCCGTCTTCCCTCTCCTGTGGTTTGCTCTTTGCCTCTTGTCATTGGTTGACATTCAGTTATTACAAAGTGCATGTTACGACTCCCATTTAACACAGAGGGTTAGCTCCAGCAGGCCTCAGCCACATGAGGCAGCCTGCAATATTGCTGGACTGGTCAAGGCAGGGGTGGCACCTGTGCACTTGTATACTTACTGTTTTAGCAGGTTGTGGGCTCTCTCTTCTTACAGGGCACCCATTAATGAAGGGGAACTTGTGTTCCTTCACAGCTCGCCACAGCCACCGTGGATGGGAAACTGCAGCTCTTCATGGCTGAGTGACTGGTGCTGGGCGGTGCCTGGACCTGCGACCAGAGCGGGAAGCCAGCACACATCCCTGTGGGCCGGGGCAGGGAGGTTTCTGTTGTTAGATTTCCCCTCACACAGGCCTTCTGCCCTGGGGGCTGCACTCAGTTTGGTGAGTCTCCTTGCTCCTTGGGCCCTCACCAGAAAATGGAAATAGCACCCATTACTTCTGCACAGAGCCGGTAAAGTTAAAGCAGAACACTCTTCAATAAAGGGTTGCCTGGCACTTGTTTCATGACTGGACTTTGGAGGGTCTTTGGAGGGGGGAGAGGGCTATCCGTCTCTGTCTGTCTCTGTCTATATCTATATGTCTGTGTCTATGTGTCTATGTCTGTGTCTATGTCTATGTCTGTGTCTGTGTGTCTATATCTGTGTCTATATGTCTGTGTCTATGTCTGTGTCTATATCTATATGTCTGTGTCTGTGTCTATGTCTGTGTCTATATCTATATGTCTGTGTCTATGTGTCTATATGTCTGTGTCTATGTCTATGTCTGTGTCTGTGTGTCTATATCTGTGTCTATATGTCTGTGTCTATGTCTGTATCTATATCTATATGTCTGTGTCTATGTCTGTGTCTATGTGTCTATGTCTGTGTCTATATCTATATGTCTGTGTCTATATCTATATGTCTGTGTCTATGTCTATGTCTGTGTCTATGTGTCTATGTCTGTGTCTATATCTATATGTCTGTGTCTGTGTCTATGTCTGTGTCTATATCTATATGTCTGTGTCTATGTCTATGTCTGTGTCTATGTGTCTATATCTGTGTCTATATGTCTGTGTCTATGTCTGTGTCTATGTGTCTATGTCTGTGTCTATATCTATATGTCTGTGTCTATATCTATATGTCTGTGTCTATGTCTGTGTCTATGTGTCTATGTCTGTGTCTATATCTATATGTCTGTGTCTGTGTCTATGTCTGTGTCTATATCTATATGTCTGTGTCTATGTCTATGTGTCTATGTCTGTGTCTATATCTATATGTCTGTGTCTGTGTCTATGTCTGTGTCTATATGTGTATGTCTGTGTCTACATCTATATGTCTGTGTCTATGTCTATGTCTGTGTCTTTGTGTCTATATTTGTGTCTATATGTCTGTGTCTATGTCTGTGTCTATATCTATGTGTCTGTGTCTATGTCTATGTCTATGTGTCTATGTCTGTGTCTATATCTATGTGTCTGTGTCTATGTCTATGTCTATGTGTCTATGTCTGTATCTATATCTATATGTCTATGTCTATGTCTGTGTGTGTCTATATCTGTGTCTATATGTCTGTGTCTATGTCTGTATCTATATCTATATGTCTGTGTCTATGTCTATGTCTATGTGTCTATGTCTGTGTCTATATGTCTGTGTCTATGTCTGTATCTATATCTATATGTCTGTGTCTATGTCTATGTCTATGTGTCTATGTCTGTGTCTATATCTATATGTCTGTGTCTGTGTCTATGTCTGTGTCTATATCTATATGTCTGTGTCTATGTCTATGTCTATGAGTCTATGTCTGTGTCTATATCTATATGTCTGTGTCTATGTCTGTGTCTATGTCTATGTCTGTGTCTATGTGTCTATGTCTGTGTCTATATGTCTGTGTCTATGTCTGTATCTATATCTATATGTCTGTGTCTATGTCTATGTGTCTATGTCTGTGTCTATATCTATATGTCTGTGTCTGTGTCTATGTCTGTGTCTATATGTGTATGTCTGTGTCTACATCTATATGTCTGTGTCTATGTCTATGTCTGTGTCTTTGTGTCTATATTTGTGTCTATATGTCTGTGTCTATGTCTGTGTCTATATCTATGTGTCTGTGTCTATGTCTGTGTCTATATGTGTATGTCTGTGTCTATATCTATATGTCTGTGTCTATGTCTATGTCTGTGTCTTTGTGTCTATATTTGTGTCTATATGTCTGTGTCTATGTCTGTGTCTATATCTATGTGTCTGTGTCTGTGTCTATATCTATATGTGTATGTCTGTGTCTATATCTATATGTCTATGTCTATGTGTCTATATCTATATGTCTATGTCTGTGTCTATATCTATATGTCTGTGTCTATGTCTGTGTCTATGTGTCTATATCTGTGTCTATATGTCTGTGTCTATGTCTATATCTATGTCTGTGTCTATGTTTATGTCTGTGTCTATATGTCTGTGTCTGTATCTATGTTTATACCTGTGTCTATATGTCTATATGTATGTCTGTGTCTGTGTCTATGTTTATGTCTGTATTTATATGTCTGTACATATATATGTCTGTGTCTCTGTCTATATGTGTGTGTCTATGTGTCTATGTTAGTGTCTATATCAATATCTATATGTGTATTTCTATGTCTGTATCTGTATGTCTGTGTCTATACATGTGCATGTCTGTCTCTGTCTATGTATCTGTCTATGTCTGTCTATATCTATGCATGTCTATACACATATGTCTGTGTTTATATCTATCTCTGTGTCATTCAGTTATGGAATGAGTAAATGAACAGCCTCTTCTGAGTGTTGATAAGCAGTTGCAGCCAGTCCTCACCAGCTCCAGCCTGCTGATTAGTGTACCCAGGCTGTGCTTGGGGTGCCAAGACCTCACCCTGACCCATCATGGCTTTTCCTCCTGTGATTGATGATGGATGCCTGCGGCAGAGGCCCCTTTCCTGGACAAGTTCCTCAGAGCCATAGCTGTCCTGGGAATCCACTCCACATGTGTCAGACTCCAGAGGTTCCAGAACCACATCCTTGCAGGTTCCTAGAAGAGTTGGGAGCTTCCAGACCACTCCTGATTCCAGGTGACCCCGCAGTGTGACCCTGCCACAGGAGGGTTCCAAGGGGTAGCCTGGGGATGCCCTGACTTGGCAAGACTTGGTCATCCCCTGCAGCCCTGCTGTCCTCTGAGTGTCCTGGTGTCTCCTGAGAGAGCAGAGTGTGACTTCACCTGCTGAGGTCAGGCACACCTGGTCTTCACTGGAACTGGCCTTCTCCAGCATGCCCGAGGTGCGTTTCTACCTACTTCCCACTGAGTCATCTCCACACTGTCGCCCGAGTGCCCTAGCCCTGCGGTGCCTTTGTGGTGAGTGACGCAGTTCCAGGGCCAGCCAGCACAGAACATCGTTTGATGTTTTCAATTTCAGTACGTCCCTTAGCGTCCACTTCTACTTCAGTATGTCCCTTAGCGTCCACTTCTACTTCAGTGCATCCTTAGTGTTCACTTCTACTTTGTTTGAAGTTGCACTGGGAGGCACATGACTTGACATTTGTGTTTGTGACTGAGATGTCGGTGGTCTCGGACACATCAGGGCCTGTGCAGCCCTCGCCACCCACCTCAAGACACGCTTGGCTTTCTAGGTGGCCAGCCTAGGCCCACTCCATGTGGTCTCCTTTGCCTGGGCCTTGGGGACCTCAGGCAAGTAAGTCACCATGCTGTCCTTTTGCCCGACGGGCTCAGGGGGCAGTGCCCTGGGTGCGTCCGGAGGCAGCATGCTGCAGGATCTCCTTCCTGTGGCGTGCTGAGCAGCTCCCCACTGAGCGGAAATCCACATCCGCTTGCCCACCACCCACCGAGGCCACGGATGCTGCCCTCCCGTCTGTTGTAAGCGTGGCTGTGGATGCTCTTCCAGGCTCAGGACCTGGAAGTTGCCGCAGAGCCGGTAGTTCTATTCCAGGGTCTCTAGAGGTCTCCATGCTGTCATCCAAAGCAACTCTACGAGTCTCCTTTCCCGCTGACAGCACACATCTGTGCAGTGCTGCCGTGGCCCTGCACAGCTGGCTCGGACGCCGCGGTCTCCGCACCCACAGCAGGGCAGAGCAGGGCGGCAGCTGCTGGCGCCCACCCTCTGCCTCGCTGGTGCTGGCTTCCACCAGCCTCAGGTGGCAGGCAGCACTTCTCAGGGCCTGTGTGGTCCCACAGACACCCTGGTTGGGGAGAGTGAGAAGACTGCATGTTGTGAGGACTTGGCTTCACCTCCTCCCCCTTCGCAGTGACTGGAGTCTGCTGGACTTTGTGGTCGTCACCCTGGTCCTCATGGGGACCCAGGGATGGGAGTCCAGTGTCCTTTCTGACACAACATCTGCAGGCCACACCAGGGCAAGGGGAGCCAGCCTTCCCAGGGCTCAGGGAAGGATTCTGCGGCCCTGCTCCACTAGGGCAGAGGCAACTGGAGCCAGTGGGCGAGCTCGGCTGGGCACCCCAGCCAGGTGTCTGGGAAGGCACAGATCTCGACACTGATGGGCCACTCATTTCATGCCCTCCAGCTGCTGCTTCACATCAGTCACCTGCAGAAGCAGGGCTAGTGGATGCAGGACAGTGAGGAGGCCCTGGCCAGGAGCTGTCCACCTCATGTCCACTTCATCTCCAAGGTGAGAGCTAACCATGGAGGAGAGGACAAGTCGTGGCTCAGTCTGGCCTTCTTGGTCTCTAAGGGGTGCACTAAGATTCCTTCTGGTGTTTGAATGGCAAATGATCCATGTTCTGAACTTAATCATGCTGTGTTTTCCAAGCAATGGTGTGACTGTGGTCCCAGGCCTGGTCACAGAGCGGGTGGTCTCACCCTTCTGGAGTAAGCATTTGCTGTTCATTTTTGACATTCTGTTTAAAGGTTTCATGCTGAATTAGAGAATTAGGGGCTCATTTTCTCCTTAGTGGACCCCAGGCCTGAGGAAGAGGATGCCTAGTGTGTTCTGTGGTAGGGGCCTGTCTTAGCTGTGCCTGTGACTGGCAGCAGGTGGAGAGCCAGGCCAGGTGTAGACAGGCACAGCTCCAGGTCCTGGGCATGGCCAGCATGTGCCAGCAGCCTCGTCCGTGGTGTCAGATGGAACCATTTGAAATGGTCCACCTTCAGCTGTGTTTGACCCCCAGGAGTGGCAGTGTTGCAGGGTCCATCTGAATATGTTCACGACAGACCACAGACCCTGCCTCCTGTGCTCCCTCCTCTCTCCCTCTTTTCTTTTCCTTTCTTCTTCCTGACAAAAGCCTCCTTGGTGCTGGCGAAGCTGGACTCTGTTGGGAACAGTGTACCTCAGGTGTGTTGTGGGTACTCTCCAGCTTGCTTCAGACTGGACCCCGTGATGGTCCTTGACACCCGCTCAGCACCCCAGAGGTGGGTTATACAGCTGTTCAACGCACACCGGGGAGCGCAGCCCTGGCTTTATTGCTTGCCAGGGCTTCTCTCAGGGCGCTTACTGACCGTGGTGTCTGCTTCCTGTGGGACGCAAGCCCTGGGCTGTGGCCTCAGGCTGGGGAGCAGCGCAGAGCTGTACACTAGTGTGAGATTCCAACTCAGCGTTTAAGAGATGGCCTGGTAACATCAATCACTTCTTTTTTTTTTGGCCTAAGATGAAGGCAAAGATCCCAGTACAGACTGGGTGGGTGTGGGCGGGTGGCATGGAGGAGGGGGCACCTGTCCTGGCTGGGAGCAGGACGGTCTGTGTGGACTGAAGCTACCGATGAGAACCTGAACTTGTGTGGAAGGTGGCCTCTCAGGAGTGTGCTCAGGACAGGTGACAGGAGCAGAGGACACCTCCAGAGAGGTGCAGGCTGCCTGGGCCTGGTCCCAGCGAGCTGCCCCCTAGGTAGCCATGGAACAACCCCATGAGGCCAGGGAGGGAAGAGCCTTCCCAGACTGACCGTGGCCAGCAGAAGCTGGCCACTCGACCTTGACTTTCTGGTTGCTTTGGTACAGTGTGCACTCTTGTCACAAGCACTGCATTCCTCTGGGCTCCATCCCAACTTCGCCCGCACGAGGGCCCAGGGAGGCCGCCCAGCCCAGCCTGCAGGGACTTCCCGCAGGGAGCCGTGGTGCCAGGCTGCTCATCTCTGCTCTCAGCCAGCTGCTCACTCAGAAGCCAGGTCGGGGTGAGGGGATGAAGAAAAGACAGACACGAGAGGAGCAGGCGGGGCCCGGTGGGCGGCCCAGCCCCAGTGGAGTCTGGCCCAGCACACTTGTTACGCAGGTTCCATCATCACAGTTTCTTCGTGCGAACGTCTCAGCAGAGCCGGCTGAGGGACAGGACTGGAGAGACGCGAGCGTCATCTTGTTTTGCTGAGACTTCTCTGTCCCTGGGAGTTAGTGTCTGAGCTCAGGTCCTGACTGAGAGCTGCTGCCTGCCTTTGCACACAGCCTCCCTGGCCCAGTGTCACCATAGCAACTGGGCCAGGTCGACCTGCACTTTTGCACGGGTGGTTCCCAGCACAAACGCAGCACGAGAGTCAGAAAGACTGCGATTCAATCACCGTTCTCCACTGAGCGGGCTCTGGAGGGGCCATTCCAGGGCTGGTGCTGAGATGGCTTCTGGGTCAGGAGAGTGAGCGGCAGTTCCTGGCAGGTCTTGACCGACACGGGGGCTGCTGTGCCTCTTCCTCCTCTGCTCTCTGGCCGCCACCTTTTCTTACAGAATGGTCTGCACAGAGACGCTCAACACCCTGTCATGCAGGAGGTGTCATTCCCGCTTATCACCAGCGCCCCACCAGGAAAGCACTGGCCTCTCCCCAAACGCTGGGAACTTTGCTTGCTGGAGAGCCACGGGACCGAGCTCACACCGTCTGCAGGGGGAAGGCCACGGCTCAAGGGCACAGCAGGGGTGAGGAGGGGAACCGAGGCCTCCCTGGGAGACGGGCTGTTTCTTGTCCATGAAGGAGACGGTGGCGTTTTCTTTCAGAGACCTGGAATGAATCCACATGGCGTGTGTGGTTATGCTGCAGGAAATAGACTGTTGAGTTCTGGGTTAACTAAGCGAACTGTCTTGTCTCTGTGATGGAGAACAAAAGCCTTCTGTCCTTTGACGTCAGGGCGGAAGGCTGGTGTTGAGGTAGCAGGAAGAACCCACAGCGCAGAGCGTGAGAGGGTGTCCTTCCCAGGGAGGGCCCCCGGAGGCCAGGCCCCAGGGGAAGGCTGCACGCCCCTCCCTGCTGGGAAGACGTAATCAAAACCACGGGGGCTGCCGCCGCCCTCCCCAGAAGGTGATGGTAAGACCCTGACTTGCCGGAGGTTGCCTGAGAAGTTCAGCCCCAGCTGGCCTGCGCTGAGGTATGAGTGTAGGCAGGGGGCTCCGAGCTGAGGAGCGGGCCACCCCACCAGCGTCTGAGCAGCGCCCCTGCTCAGAGAGGAGCACCACGTCCTCAGCTGCTCTGGAGCATGTCCCTGGCAGCTTTGCTCGTCACTGCCAAAACCTGAGCCTGCTTGTGCCTGCCACTGGAGAGCAGGTGACGGTGGCTGGCTTGGGCTGGGACAGTGGGCAGCAAGGGCAGGAGCACCTGCTGTTGAGAGTGGAGGAACACGGAGCAGGGCTGGCTCAGACAGGTCCAGGGCGGCCTTGAGCAGATGGCAGGGTGCCAGCCTGTGCACCTGTGGCAAACGGAGCTGCCAGCCCGCACAGATCCTGAGACCTCAGGAGAGCGCCACGCCATGTGCTTCTGGTGCTGTTGCCTGACGGCTGTCAGCTCGTGCTGTGTGGTGGGCAGCAGGGCCCCAGGGCCACCCCAGCACTGCAGAGCTTCTTCCAGGGCATCACCCTGGCCTCCTTCCCTGGAGACCTGATGTCATGGCAAGCTGCCCTCGCAGGGCCCGGGACCACGCTGCCCTGTGCTTGTGGCCGTGGTCTGCTTCCCAAGAGCCTCCTCAGAACCTGGACGGAGTCCGAGACCGCAGCTCCGGTTCCTCCTGACCTGAGTGTGGTGCGGGATGTGGAGGTCCGTGACCCTGCTGCCCGTAAGCCTGCGACCCGGCCCTCCCACTGCAGCTGGAGCCTGCTTCTCTCCTCAGCGCTGGACACAGAGCCTTCCCAGTGACCTTCATTGACTGGGCCACCATGGACCCCAGGGCAGGTACCATGGGGCCCTGAGCCCGAGTCCGAGCCGAGGCCTTCGTCCCACCTTCCCTGCCTGCTCTGCTCCACCAGACCGCCACTTTGTGTTCTTTGGCCTTGACAGACTCAAATGTGAGAATCTCAAGACGTGCTTCGCAGTTTGTGCGAGGTCTGCAGAGTTTTTCCTCCCTGTCAGGCAGCGTCTCTGAGGTGGACCACTTGGAGGCTGGCAGCAGGACAGAGGTGAGGAGCGGCACTTTCCCCCAGGGAGAGACAGCTTCCGAAAGTGGCCTGTGCCTGCACTCACCTGCGGCATGCAGGCTGCAGGCGGGTCCCGTGACGGCTTCCAGCCAGGCACCTGGTGCACAGGGTGCCTGAGGCTGGGGCTTGGGAGAAGCCCCGGCCTGCCCTGGAAACAGCACCAACTGCAGGCAGACTCCATTGACAGCATGGACCTCAGGTCCGGTGCTCACAGTCTTGGGTCCTGGCTATGATTTCACAGGAGGAATTTGGGGAAGTGGAGGAGAGCACAGCTCTTGGTGCAGAGGAAACTGAATGTGGTTTATTCTGAGCTGCGTGTGGGTGGATTCAGGTCACCTGGGTAACGTGCTCCACTGTGGAAGAGGCTGCTGATGTCTACAGTCCTAGGACCAGGAGAGTCGTCCGTCTGCCGTGGGCCTTCGGGCAGCCTTGGCAGAGTGGGCAGTCAGGGCTGCTGGAGGCTGGAGGTCTGTGAAGCACAGGGGCATGTCCAGCACTCCTGCCTGGCCACATGCAGATGCTGGTGAATGGTCACTTTGAGGGACCAGGACATTCCACGATGGGCTGGCGCTCGACCTGCGGCATCCCATCTCTCATAGCCGCAGGCGCTGCTCAACCGGCCTACAGGATCTCCACCCAGATGTGGCTTCCGCAGCAAGTGTCTGCTCACAGGAGTCGGAGCCTGTGAGCGCTGACCAAGCCTTCACAGGGCTGCCTCTTGCCCATCCTTGTCCCGGGGGCTGCCGCCTCCCTGCACCAGGGGCAGTCCTCCCCACCACCTGGCCCTAGCTTTGCCACATGCTCACTGCTCATGGGCCCTGGACCCAGCTGCCTGCTGTGTTCAGAGTGGAGCTCAGGCCTGTGCCGAGGTCTCTCCCAACTCATGCCTGTGAAACCCAGGGACCATTTCAACATGGTGGTTCCTTCTGCTGCTGCGACTGATGTGCCCAGAGATGTAGAAATCAATTCTTATTTTTATTTTTAGGCCTGCCAAAGTCCTGCCTATTGATACCTGTAGCAATTCAAATGGATGCCTTAAACTGGCTCACCTTCTGTCCCCTGCAGCTGGCTGTGTCCTGGGTCCCTCCTGTTAACATCTCCCTCATCCACCCATTCCCCAAACTGAACCTCAGAGCCACATTGGGCACCTTGCCCTCAGCCCTGCTTCCTGGGTCCTTCGGGAAGTGCCCTGGCTCCCATCTGCTATCCCTCAGGCTCTCCTGGTCTGTCCCCTGACCTACTTCATTTTGGAGGTTGGTCTTTCTATTGCCCCGTTTCCAAGAACACAGCTCCTACTTGTCCTGTGCTGGCTCCAACATAACAAGGTGCCCTCTGCCTGGAGCAGCTGCCCATGACTGTCATGCCGTCCTGCTACGCTGTTTGAAAAGTGGCTGTAAGGTCACCACTTAACAGCAGGAGCTGAAGTGCCTCACACCATTATGGCCACACTACCACATTTGGGGCTAGTGACACAGGGGCTGGGAGGAGGCTGTTGTGCAGTGGTGGTGGAGGTAGGTGTCTGGGACACAGACACGGCACCAACCCTGGGCCTTCCTGAAGGAGAACTCAGTCTGCACCAGGCACGTGGACACCAGCAAGTGCCGAGGACCCAGGTGGGTCCCTGAGGAGACGTTCTGGAAGCACATCTTTTCCTAAGAAGGGCTCGCTCGACCCGGGTGTGGAGCCGTGACTGACAGGGAGCGTCTGCACAGTCCCGGGCGGCCCCAGAGGAGGCTGGGAGGGCTGCTCCAGGGTCTGCCCTGAAGCCAGACAGGCAGAGGCAAGTCACAGCAAATGAGGTCCCAGGCTAAGAGGTGCTGTCTAAACGAGGAGCCAGCAGGAGGGCGTGGACGAAATGTAGGAGAAATGTAGTCTGTTGGCCAATTAGGATTTCCCATGAAGACTCTTCACCACCAAGGAAATATTCTTTTTTTTTTTTCTTTATTGTAGTTCTTGAACATTTGCTAGAAAAAGAAAGGGCTGGAAAATAAACCAACAAAAACCCACCTTTGTGGAAGAGATTCGCTGAAGTTAGTATTGTCCTCAGAGAATAGTTCATCTTCCTGATGTGTTTGAACTCGTGATGGTGGACTTGTAAGTTTGAAGTGACGGTCGGACTCTGGAAAGGGATGCTGTGTATGGTGCCTAGCCCTTGGAGTTGGTGTCGTGATCTGAACCGCAGTGACCACAACCAGAGAAACAGCCTCAAGCTCCCCATGGAAGAATTCCACTCCCACTGGAGTGCATCGGGGAGACCTGCTCTGCGCCTCTGTCAGAAGGAAGCCTGCCCTCCTGCTGCAGGGCTCACACCACAGCTCCCTCACCCAGGTGGTGGACACTCTGTTGGCCACCTGTTCCACACTGGCCCAGCACTTTCAGGGATTGGTGGTGGACATCCCTCTCTGTGATTTGGGGCAACAACACAGCCCTCAATGAACAACAACTGGCAGGGGACTCTGTGCCTGAAGGACTCAACTTTCCTTCCAGCTGCAGCTATAGCTGACGTGTCCTTCCCAGGCCTCCTGACCCTGGCCACCTCGACACGGGTGGGTGCTGTGGTCGTTGGTCCCTCATCCCTGCTGCTAAGATGTCAGTGTGTCCTTTGTCAGCCTTGTGGCTGAGGGTCAGTCAGACAACCTCATTCTGGGGTGGTGCACTGCCTATCCAGGGGTGCAGACGGACCAGTGTCCATGTTTGGGGCAGGGACAATGTGTCCTGTGCAGGTCTGCAGTGGACTTGGCAGAGCCGGCCTTTCTGCAGGCCCCTGGTGACAGGGCAGACTTGGCTGTGCTGTGGGCGAGTGTGTCCTGGGCTGGGCCCTCTGGAGCTTGTACTGGGGACAGAATCCTGCTACAGGCCAGGTGAGGGCCCTCCTGGCCTGCGGGGTTTGATTCCTCCCTTCTGTGCCCACTGAGGGGAATCGGAGAAGCTGAAAAGAGCAGAAAGGAGCAAGAGAACTGAGTCCGCTGCTCCCCAAGGGGAAACAGCATGGGGGGCTTCCACTCCAAGTATCCAACAAGGGAAGAGAAAGCGGACATGCGCACTGCTTTCCGGATGCCCTTGTGCTTCCTCCAACCCCAGCAAGGTGAGACCCCAGTGTCTGACCCTGGCTGCAGAGATGGGAGAGAAGGCTGGCCCATGGCATTGGAAGCTCTTCCCCCAACACCTGCTGTGAGCTGGCCAAACGGCAGGGGTGAGGGAGCTCTCTTTTTCTGCTTCTGTGGACTGAGACCACTGAAGCTGTGGGCCCACTGACTTTTCTCCTCTAAGGTGTTCTTGATGGTTTTGGTCACAGTGATGATCAAGTGACCAGCCTAGTCCAGAATGTGAGCCATTGGTCCTGGTCCAGGTGTGTCTCTGTGCGCCTTCCTGCTGTTCCCCAGTAAGTTACCACCCTCTCCCATCTCTGGCCCTGTCCCACCTGCACTAAAGACCGGCCATCGGGGTCCCTGGGTGACTCTCAAGGCGACTCTGAGCAAACCTGCTGACAGCCACACAGTCTGGCCTCCGCCTCTGCCTGACCCTGCACAAGAGCTGGGCTGTGTCCCCTTGTCCATCTTCATGCCTAGCACGGTGCCCAGCATACAGTAGGCCCTCTACCAGAACTTGCCGAGTGAATGGACAGACAGGGCCATGTTCCTGACTCTGCCTGTCAGGGTGTCGGGGACAGCAAGGCCTCCTTGGCTGACAGTCACTGCAGACCCTAAAGAGACAGGTGCCTATTTCTCCAACCAGAACCTGATGGCACCCGGCAGGTGCGCTGGAGCACGCGTGAGGGGTGGCACTTTGAGGGAGGAGATCCTGGGGTCTTTGGAGGGTCCCAGCCCTGGCACAGGAAACGCAGGGTGGTACAGGGGACAGCTGGCTGTCAGGAGGAGGCTAAGATTGGGCACCATGGAGTGCCAGGCAGAGGGAGGGCCTGGCGGGACTGCAGGCTCCAGGGCATCTGGTGGACACTCTGTCTCTGGTTCTGTGAGGGGTAGAGAGGGTGGAGGGTGGGATGGAGGGGAGTCCGGAGGCCAATAGGGCTGTGGTCTGGTGGGGAGGGCGTCCTACTGACGGGCTGTGGCGCCGTGGGCCCCTGGGCGTTTGGGAGCTTCCAGTGCTTTGGACTACTCTGCTAGCCCCCTGGGCCATTGAAGGGAGAGAGGGGCAGGGAGTGAGCCCAAGAGAGCTTCCACCCAGGGAGCTGCTGGGCCCGGGCATCCTCGTCCTTGCTCCTGGGGTGTACGAGGCCCTGCTCAGCACCCGACACGCTGCCGGGGGCAGGAGCACTTTCCAGGAGGACTGGAGGAGTGAGAGGAAACGGGGCCTTGGGCTGGGTGTCCTGACTGGAGAACCAGCCACACCCACCTGCCTTTCACGAGTGATCTTCAGGTGTGGGACTGGGTGGGCAGTGTCCGTGACGGGTGGTGCAGGTAAGAGGCAGCACCACTGGCGCCCCAGAGGCGTGGTTGGTAAGGGTGGTGCCAGAAGGGCCCCATCAGAAGCAGCAGAGCGGCCTGAGGCTGGCGGCCGGTGTGGAGGGTGGCGGGCGGAGGGTCTGGAGGTGCAGTCGCAGTGAGCACGCCTGGAGAGTGTCCTTCTCTGTGACAGAGCGTGCAGGGCAAGCCCCTGACCTGGTTGGTGGCCCATCTCCCCAAAGCTGCACCACTTCAGCGCTTCCCTGGTGGGAAGGCCCTAGCGCAGGTGTGAGCGTTCCTGGCCACAGGGACCCTCAGGAGGCCGGGGCTGGCAGCAAGGTTCGCGCGGGCAGCAGGAGGCCTACCCCTGCTGTGCGGCTGGGTGGTCTGAGTGCAGCCGGGTCCCCCTGCCCCATCTCTTGCCAGACCTCAGATGCGGCTCCTCTTCTTTGTGCTGCCCTAAGGGATCTCTTTCCAAGACAAACCGAGGGATGAATTGCATGATTGCAGGGAATAAAAATTGTCAGGAATTTTTCATGGAATTCCTTTAAGTTTTCTACTACGTTGCTCCAGAGAAACTGAAGCTGCTTTCACTTGATGATAGAAAGCTTAATTATCATTTAAAAAATTCTGCTGTATTCACCATTTCTGATTTTCACGTTTGATTCAAACACCTGGTTCATCCCCTTCCAGTCCCACGTCCTCAGGGCTGTGGGAGGAGGGCACCAGCTCCCTGGGCGCCCACGCTGTCCTGACGCCTCTGCTGGCCTTGGCATGCTCCCAGGATCCCACTTTCAACACCAGACTTCAGACTCCAACTCACTGGGGCACTTGGCACTGAGCACCTGAGACCAGTCAGCTCCGTGCTCAGTACCCCACCCCCAGTACCCGGCGTGGGCACCAAGTGTGCTCCCACCAGGTTCTCGTCTTACAGTCCTGTGTGCAGAAGTGGACAGACACACAGGGCTTCACAGAGCAGGCACAGAGCAGGCACTGAGCAGTCAGAGAGTTTGGGGAAAACCAACAGGAGAAGTCCAGGAAGCGTGGGGGAGTCTGTTCAGGAGGCACATCAGGGCCTCAGGGCTGGGAAGAGCATCCATGCAGAGCACAGGTGCACAGGTGACAAGTAAGAGCCTTAAAGGTGCAGCTGGGCAAGCTGGGCAAATGGGGATGAGCCACCGTGTGAACATTTCAGAGGGAGGTCACAGGGGGATGAGCCAGGGTGTGAGCTGTCGGAGGATGGTGCAAGCTCGCAATGGAGACATCAATTTGTCTTGATCCAGAAAAACCCAACTTTACTCAATGTAGTTGTGAAATGTTTTCCTCCTTTCTGGAGTTCAGACAGATGAGAAGTAGAACCCTAACATAGACTACCTTCCATCTGGCCACACCTGCAGGTCAGGGCTGCCCACAGCTGCACAACCTGGCCCTAGGACCCACAAGAGGCCCAGTAGGTATCTGGGAAAGCCTCTTGAGATTGTGACTGAGTGTGTGACATAGTTTTGAATCATGGAGGTTTGGGCAGGTTCAGGAGGACTGGTTCATCCCAGCCCCTGGGTTCTGGAGCATGGAGGGTTAGGCAGGTCCTCGAGGACTGGTTTGTTGGAGCCCCTGACAGTACTTGTTTCACCCATTCTCAGTGCTGGGTCACTTCCCTTCCTGGAGGGAGATAGGGCACTTGGGCTATCATCTTGGGTCCTGGTGTGCACTTTCCAAGCACTTGTAGACCACAGTAGCTGGAGTTGTGGGTGAATGTCTGATGTTACTGGAGCATTAAAATGTCCCAAATGCTCTCCACCTTGCTGCAGTACTGGAGCTCGTGAGTAAAGGGCTTCCTCTACAGTGTGAGGGAAGCTGCTTTTATGGCAGCTCATGGCCATGGCCTGCTGGGCTCCTCTCAGGGCACCGGAGTTCATGGGGACAGGGAGCTGACAAGCAGGTGAGTGCAGAGACGGCAGGGCCTCCTGGTGGCAATGCCAGCAGGTCTGCAAGTGACAGGGTTTCAGGTGGAGCATGGAGGTGGGGCTTGCTGGTCCTCAGGACAGAGGACCCGAGGCTGCAGAACTGGGAGGACAGTGGGCTCTGGGTAGAAGTCAGATCCCTCTTCTGGGCAGGGTGTAGCTTCCCATTCCCATGAGCAGCAGGAGCTTGGCCTAGGCGTTGGAGACTGGCATCTGACTAGGGAGGTGCACGTGGAAACCTCTCCTCTGCTTCCTCTTTCCTGTGGACATTCCCGTCCAGTTCCCAGGCTGCCATATTTCAAACTGAATCTTCAGTGGTTGCTGGACGCATAGTGAGGAAGGGAGGCTGGGGCTGTGTTCCCCACCCCACAGGTGCATGGCTGGCAAAAGCTCCTCGAGAAGCTTCCAGACAAGCAGTGTTGGTCAACGTGCAGTGCTGGACACACGCCCCTTGGAAGGCAGTGTCGCTGCTGGAATCCCACACAGACGAGGTTGTAAGATCCCTTACTTCCCAGGGAAACCAGACGCACATCTCCAAATCCCATATCCTGAGCAAAGTCCGCTCTGCCACGGACCCCGCCTCCTGGCTCCCAGGTCCCCTCCTGGGGATGGCGCTGCTGCTCCTGGTGACGGTGGTGGCCAGCAATGCCCTTGGA
The DNA here is from genome assembly GCF_902686445.1 of Sciurus carolinensis. Lineage (NCBI taxonomy): Eukaryota > Metazoa > Chordata > Mammalia > Rodentia > Sciuridae > Sciurus > Sciurus carolinensis. Next base: position 898,742 of record NC_062219.1, read on the forward strand.
AGGCTGCAGCCTGTGGGATCTCACTGGAGCCCCTCTCTCGCGTTCCTGGAGAGAACGCCGCTGCCAGAGCCGCAGTCCCCGTGAGCCCGAGTCGTGACTCCCTCGCATGGGCAGTCCTGGCCCAGTGTCCGTGTCTGCACGGTGGTCCTTCCTTGGAATTCTAGGTCTTACAAACCCAAGTTTGCCTGAGCAGAGGGACAACCTACGTCCACGTTTGTCGCTCAACCACCGGTACTTGGCTCTTGTGGAATCCAGTGTTTGCCGATGAGCTGCCCGTGACCCTTCCTGCTGCGGTGGCGATGGTGCCCTGTGGTGAGGCAGCCTCACCTCTTCAGGCATCTGGGGCACAGGGTGCTCCACGCCTGCGAGGCGGCCGAGGCTCTGGCTCCGCACTGCTCCCGGATGTGTTCAGTTTTAAATGACTGGGTGGTTCCTGACAGCTGGTGAGTGACTTTCTCCCAGTAACCTGGGCATGGGGTCTGTGTGTTCCCTCGCGGCAGCTCCCACTGGCCGCTGGCATCTCTCTCAAGGGCCAGGAGAGATCCTGGCGCTCGGGCAAGAGCTGCCCAGGGCTGACAGAGGTGGCAAGTGGCAGCTCCTGGGAGTCAGGGCTCAGAGTGTTGCACGAGGTCAGAAGAGGGGACAAGGAGGGTCTCCCCAGCCCATGCTCTCACAGAGGAGCCAGCTGACACGAGTTTTGTCTCCATGGTGTGCTCTGAGCACGTTGGTCGCTGTCCAGAGGCTTCCGGCTCCTGCTCAGCACCTGCATCAGCCACACCTGAACCTCTGGCTCACTGTGCTGGTGCTGCCTCCACTGCCTGCCTGGGAGGGGATCTGGAGAGGTACCTGTGACTCACCTTCCAGAGGGGATGCCAAGGCAAGCCCACGGTGTCACTGAGGAGGTGGCACACAGGACACAGGCCTGCTTGTGGTCCTTCTCCTGGACTCTTGGGCCCTGCAAGGAGACACTCGGTTCACCAGCCTGTGAGTCTGCCTGCAGGAGGCTTGGCCACAAAGATGGCAGGCAGACGATGCTATCTGGTGGACATGTGACATCCAGGACCAGGTGGCTTTGGCCCCAAGGCCTCATCCAGCCCCAGGCCTCCTAGTGCCAAGATGTTGTCATCCAGGCAGGTTGGGGGCCTGCCATCACACATGGCCATTTGGGCACGCCTGAGTGAAAGCATACATGAGACACACACAGTCACACAACAACACCCATGTGCAAGAACACAGCAGGAGACATGCATGGAGTACACAGCAGGAGCTTAGAACACACAGCAGAGAGCACATGCACAGAGTCACACCTGGGAGAACACCCGTGTGCAAGAACACAGCAGAGAGGACATGCACGGAGTCACACCTGGGAGAACACCCGTGTGCAAGAACACAGCAGAGAGGACATGCACGGAGTCACACCTGGGAGAACACCCGTGTGCAAGAACACAGCAGAGAGGACATGCACGGAGTCACACCTGGGAGAACACCCGTGTGCAAGAACACAGCAGAGAGGACATGCACGGAGTCACACCTGGGAGAACACCCGTGTGCAAGAACACAGCAGAGAGGACATGCACGGAGTCACACCTGGGAGAACACCCGTGTGCAAGAACACAGCATAGAGGACATGCACGGAGTCACACCTGGGAGAACACTGTGTGCAAGAACACAGCAGAGAGGACATGCACGGAGTCACACCTGGGAGAACACCCGTGTGCAAGAACACAGCAGAGAGGACATGCACGGAGTCACACCTGGGAGAACACCCGTGTGCAAGAACACAGCAGAGAGGACATGCACGGAGTCACACCTGGGAGAACACCTGTGTGCAAGAACACAGCAGAGAGGACACACAGGGAACACACAACAAGAGCTCATGGGTGCCAGGCCACATGTGTGGAGCACACATGGCATGGAGTGTGCCTGGGAGGACGTGCATGCAACTCTGGACCACACGTGTGGGGACGTGTGGGAACACAGTGACCCGTGGAGTGCCAGCAGGGAGAGGAGCAGCCCACGGAGGTTCCATGCATGGTTCCAGGATTCCTAGGAGCAGCTTATTCCCCTGGAGCAGCAGGGCCTGCAGCCGCCCAGTGGCCACCAGGGCTGGTCTCCAAGAGCACATGGTGTGGCCCCACGGGTGTCCCTGGGGAGGAACCCTAGATGTGTCATCAGTGGAAGCACCGGAGGGGAGCCATGGGGCAGCTGCCCTGACCTCTGCGGCCTCCTCTGGGCTGTGGGGACCCAGCAGGGAGCGAGGGTGCCATTGGGCCACTGCTCTGCGACCCACGTCACACACCGCGCTCCCAGGCTCATTGCCAAGCCCACGCCCTTTCCCGTCTTCCTAAACACACATCTCTCTTCCATGTGTTTCTGCCCTCATTTGCTCTACTAGCTGAATAACATTTGATGTGTGATGTTCTCTTTGTATTTGGCATATTTAAGAACGTAGATTTTCATGTAGATTTTTCTGAAAACTTCCAGGAACTGACAGCATGGAGCAGCTGGGGACAGCAGGTGTTAGCTGTCCGTGGCTCTGGAGGCGGACATAGAGCTCAGCCTCAGGAGGGGAGGGTCCAGCATGCATCAGGGCTTGGTGTGGATTCCGGAAGGACTGTGTCTGGGCAGGACTGGTCTAGTTCCACGTTGCCTCTGCAGTATCTGGGTGATCTGCCCATGTGCATTCACAAGAAGAAAGTTAGATCCTTCATAGACAAAGTGTCAAAAGCCAGAAAGTCAATACTTCTCATCACCAACACCCAAAACAGGACCCAAGTGACCAAGACCAGAGAGAAGTTAACAAGTGATCTTAGAGACTTCAAAATAAGTTTAATTAGTATGTTCAAACATATAGAGAATTTGAACAAAGAACTGAAATGTACAAAAGAATTTAAATGAGATCCTAGAATTAGAAATCAGCAGGTGGCCTAACAGTGGGGTGTGGAGGGGCTGTCCTCAGCAGGAGTGTGGAGGGCAACCAAGAGCCCAGTCAGCAGAGGTGCGGCTGGGTGCTGTGAGACCCTGCCTCCCACAGCTGCACTCTAGAGGGAAGATGGACCCAGACTCGGATGATTTTAGAGGAGGGCAGTGGATACTGCAGGAGTGGGCAGGTCCCACCCTTCCTTGCTCACTCTCGCCTCCTGGCCACCCAGAGCTGAGCAGAGCTGCTCCACACAAAGCTCTACATTGCCACAAGCCCAGAGTCAAGAGCCAACTGACCACTGACTGATCCTCTGAAACCATGAGCCAAAATAAATCTTTCTTCCTTCAAGTTGTTTTTCTCAGGTATTTTGTCAGAGCAACAAAAAGCTAACACAGCATATTTAAAGTGCTGAATAAAAATGACTACCAATCCAGGCTTGAATCTAGAAGAATACCTTCAAAAACAAAAAATGAGTTAGTTTTAAAATAGAATTTGAATAATTGTCATCACCAGAGCTGTAGGAAAAGAAGCACAAAGTTTTCCAGGGAGAAAGGAAACAATCCTGGAGGGAGAAAGGAAATTATCTAGAGGGGGAAAAGGATCTTTCAGAGAAATAAAAATCATCAAAAACATTACCTATGTTGATAATTCTAAATATTCATGACCAGAGAAGACTATCATTTAGATTTTAAATATATGTAGAATTGAAATATTTGTAAATAATTACAAGGTGGGGCAGTCGAGGGAGTTAATTTTCCACAAGGTTCTGTGTAGTCCTGGACACGGCAGTGTGATTAAGTATGTGTATTGCGATGTCTGCGGTGGCTACTAAGGAATGACCATATATGAAACCTTAAGCCAGTGGCAGGGTAAATTGAATAGTTAAAAATACTTGAACAATTCAAAAGAACTAATGAAAGAAGAAAAATGTGAATACGATAATAAAATCATTTTATCGTGCATCAGAATTAACATTACAACTTAAAGGTGAAAATCACCAGATTCATATGCAAGAAAAAAACTAAATATAGGTTGCAAAAATAATCAGAAATAAGCAGAGTAATCAATAATCCTCAATAACAGTGGAAGATTTCATCTTATTTGGTACCTGATTTGAATAATTTGTATAACAAATAACTTAATTGGCCTGTGTAGAATTCTATTACTAACAGCTTCAAGTCATGGTTCTTTTTATATGCACATGAAATATTTACCAGTAGTTCACATGTGGGAAAATAAAGCAAATATGCACCAATTTCAAAAAATCGAAATTACCTGAAGTATGTTTTCTGACCATGGAGAAATTACTCAAAATTGAAAACAAAGACAACTGGGAAATTCTGAAATACTTTATAAAAAAGCAGTCCTCAGTCCTATACAGTCCAAATTCAAAGTTAAAATGCAAAGGAAAGTGTAACTGCTTGTGGTATGCCGCTAGACCTCTATTTAGAGGTAAAGTCAGAGCCTCAGAAGAGTCATTAGAGAGTGGAAGGCTGAAAACCAATGGCTGAAGCTTGCCAAACCGTTTGGGGGAGAGAGTAACAAGGCAAGAGCTCACCTTGCGGCAGGTCAGTCGCTGCAGTGCAGCCCGTCCGTCTGTGGTGTTGCCCAGGGCTCTGTCTTCCCGGGCAGTGGCAGCAGCCCTGCTGAGCCCGTCCTGTGAGGCTGCTGCTGCAGGCCAGCCCCTGCACGCCAATCGGACTGCGGGTTCCTGAGGCTACCCTGGCTGCTCTCTTGTGAGGGTGTGGAGCAACCAAAATGTGCACTGATCCAGGGCCGGCCCACGGCCCGAGGGCGTTGGCTCAAGGTGTGTGCCCTGCAGCCAAAGCCCAGGTGCACCTGCACCGTGCAGTGTGTCTGTGGGGACCTCACCCAAAGAGCCCGCAGTCAGAAGCAGGCGGCACGTCCCGCAGTCCCGCAGATCCATCGAAGGCGCATGGCACCCCGGTGTGGGCCACAGGATGCTGGAGGAAGGACGCCTCAGAGCGTTGCCTACTGCCAAGCAGGACGCGGTGGAGAATGAGCACAGCGGACAGCCTGGCGCTGCGACTCGGGCCCTGGCTCCTTCAGGGCCGGGTAGGTCACCCACAAGCAGGCGGGAGGCAGCCTGCTGAGGCAGCACCCGGAACTGCGTGAGATTCCACAACTCCGCACTTCCCCGGAGAGAGACCAACTACAGAACAAACAAACCAGCGAGGACCAGCTCCTCTCCACCCCGCGCCACCCTGTTAAGTGGATGCCGGCCCTGGCTTGCTTCCCTAAAACTGCAGAGTGCACTCCTGACTCCCTGTGAGGGCAGCGGGCTGGGTCAGGGTCCCCAGGGATCCTCCAGGCTGGCTCATCACCCCCTCCTGGAGCGAGGCCTCAGCCAAGACCTCCACTCAAACCCTGCTTGTCTGGAATGTTCTCCCTGCAGCTTCTCTCACTCACATATGGACTGGGATTTGAATGCTCTTGCCAGAAGGTATTTGGGGACACAAATCAAACATTCCTTGTACAAAATGCCATAAATTGATTGGATGGCAATGTGAGTCTTTAAGTTCTCGATTACTCATTATTCAACACAGTTCAAAAGCTTCTTGGAATCCCAGTTTTGTAGCTGGTCTCGTGCACGGTCTTGTTTTGTAGATTTCCCTTCCTTCCTCCCTTTGTCCACCGTGATTCTGTCAGCTTCCTGTCACCTGGCACAGTGACTGCCAGGTGCCATTTTCCAAGTCAGACCTTCTGAAAGTCAGGGCAGACCTTGAAGCACAGGAGCAGAAAGGAGGGGGCCTCCTGGGCCGGAAGTCCCCTGGGCCGCGGGGCCCTGCCTGTGCTCTCTGCAGGGTTCTGTCACCCGGCCAGCTGTCCTGTCGGGTGGGCTCGGCCAAGCATGTCCCTGGAAATAGAGCTATGCTTTTAATGGCCAAGAGGAAAATTAAAGAAAACACTGAAGAAAAGATTTGAGGACAGTTTTAGAGGTTCTGCGAAGATTTGTTTTGTTTGGAGAGAGATGAAACATGATGCAAGTCCATTTCAAGCCCAAGCTTTAGGAGGCCGCTTGTCAGAAACCTCCAACCCAGGGCTGAAGCCTGGTCACAGCTGTGCTGGGAGCCACGGACCCTGACGGCCATAGTACAGCGGTGGGCACAGCCAGCTCCCACCCGCCTGCACCCAGGGTGGCAATCGACGGTGTTCAGTTCTGCTATTTCTTTGCAGGGAGAAGTATTATTAGACCTTTTCTCCTTCTACTCAAAATGTGACTCTCTGGTGAAGAGGAGATACTTTACTGAAAATGCTAATAGACAGGCATTTTCATTTTTGTTTGGTTCAGTTACAAACCTGAAACCCTTTCGATTCACCCTGACTTAAGAGGTCACCATATGAATGTGCAGCCCAAACACAGAGCAGAATCCTTCCTCTTCTGTAGCTTGCACAATGGAAGGAAGCAAAATATTTTCCACTTTGTAAAACCTTGAGAGCCCCCTGGGGTGATGTGCTGGGCCGAGAGGGCTTCAGCTAACCACGTGGAAAAAGCATGAGGGCCCAGATGCATCAGAACCGTGATCCAGCAAGCGCTGGGTCCTCCTTCCAGCACCAGTGGCCTCAGCAGGGATGGGTGACTTCATGCCCTGCCAAGAGTGCTATCTCTGAGCACATTAGACAGCGTAGGAATCACAGGCTTTTCCAAGTTCCCCATAAGATGGCGCTGACGTAGTTTTGTGCTGGCTGAGCAACACAACGTGGAGCCTCTTTTTCCCTGCAGGTGCCGCTCATTTGGACAAGAACCTTTTGAAGAGAGCATGACTCCAGTTGGTTCAGAATAAATCTGGTCCATCCATTCACTCAAAGCCTCGTGACTTCGTAAAGCCGAGTACTGACCGTGGATGTAGTGCTTGCTCCTGGTGGAGCTGAGCACCACGCAGCTGGGGGCACGGGTTCCCGAGCAGGGTCCCTGGCTCAGGTGGCCCTCCGCCAGTCTCCACCAGCCACCCGGCACGGCCAGCTCTCTCAGCACCTGCCCCCACAGCTGTCGGCAGGGCCACCAATAGGGCCACTTTGAGGGTTGCTTCCTGCACTGTTAGGCGGAAAACCAAGGGGGCAGCCTTCTGCCCATCAAGAGCCGCCCTTGCTCTGGGTCAGGTCTGGATAAGGAGCGCCCACCCCATTGCTGGGCATTGTCACTGCTTCAAGTCATTTTTTCTCTCTGTTCTCTGATATAGTTTTGTCGTGTTCACATCAATTATTATTCATTCTGGCTAAACAAAGCTTTGAACACGCTAGCCTGATGTTCTTACTGGCAGAATACCTGAGGGTGCTCAAGTGGCCGCACTGCCCTCGTCTTCAGACCAGATATGCCTGTATCGCATGGGGACCCTTCTGCCTTTGTGATCCCACGTGATCAAAGGAGGAAAGCTCACCTCTTGGAAACTCACCTGCTTCACGTTCCTGTGACTCCAAGGTGAATGGCGCCCTAGGAAGCAGGCTAGATCTAAAAGTGGACTTCAGGGAGGGGAGGCCGGCCTCCAGCCCCTCTGCCTGGGAAGTGCTGGATCCCTGCAGGCATCCTCTTCCCAAGAAGTCCCAGCGGAGGCAGGCGCCAGACCAGCAGGCCCCAGGCCAACCTCCACCGCAGGCGGAGCCGCGGAGGCGAGGGCGAGGAGAGCAGCCTGGCCCACCCTTCCGGGCTTGCTTCTCACTGGGCATGCCCGAACACACAGCGAGCCGCCTCCCCACCTCTGCAGGTCCCCCACGGCGGGCTGTGTGGCACCCATTTCCACGTTCGGGTTCACGAGGTGGATCTCCTGGGGGTGTCTCCCTGTTCTGCTCTCCCTCCCTCCTGGTGAGAGTCGGGGGCAGCCAGCCAGAGGGGCCAGGCCTCGCGCCACGGCCTGGGCACTGCAGCCTCCTCCAGGCCACGTGAGCACGCCAGCCGTCCCTGTCCAGGCCAGGCCCTCCCAGGACAGCAGCCCACCCGCAGCCAGCCCCGCCCAGGGACCTGTGCTCAGGGCAGCGGTGACTGCACAGGCTGTTTACCTGCAGAACCAACCGGGAGGTGCTGCTTCAGCCCAGAGCTCTGAGCCACGTCACAGCAGGTACCACAACGCGTCTCCAAGCCCCTGGGAACCCCGCGGTGCCGACGGAATTCTGAAGTGCACGGGCCTGGGCTTCCTCTCTGCCTGTCTTCTGTCCTTTTCTTAAAATCCAGGTGTAGAGAAGAAAGCCCACACCCATGACAGGAGAGCCAGGAGTGGCCCAGCACGTGGAGGCTGGGGCAGAAGACATCTGGGTGGGTTGGCGGGTGTCCAGAGTGCAGCGTCAGTTGAGGAGGAAAGAATCAGCCCTGACCCTGCTTCCCCTTCTCTCCATTGAGAGAAGATGCTAGCCTTCATGTCAAAGGGCAGAGACCCACCAGGGGACTCACTTGTTTATTGGGGGTGCTAGGGACTGAACCCAGGGGCATTCACCACTGAGCTACATCACCAGCCCTTTTATCTTTTATTTAGGCACTGGATCTTGCCAAGTTGCCTGCGCTACCTCCAACTTGCAATCCTCCTGCCTCAGCCTCCTGAGTTGTTGGGATTACCGGAACGGGGTACTATGCCCAGGGAAACTCACTTGTCCTTGCAACATGTTGTACCCCAAATGATCTTGTTTATGAAGAGGTAATTAGGAAAAAATAGTGTTATCTGCTACCTATCATAAAAAGTCTAAATGAAAATGTAAACACATAAAGCACTTTTAGAGCTAAAATACTTAAGGTACAGATGGAAAGTATGGTTTAGCTGTTCTTCAAAATGTAGAAAGCTATTTCCAGAAAGTATTTCTCGTTATTAACGAAAATGGGAAAGTGTGTTGCCCAGGGGTGTCTTGAGGCAGGGCAGCTGGTGGCAGAGGAGGCCAGGGACGAGGCCAGCATGGCTCTGAATTGCACGCTGGAGGCACAGGCCCGGCTCCCGGGAGGCCAGGCGTCAGCTGGTGGCCCACGGGTGCTGCTCAGGCTGGGGGTCAGGCAGAGGCACGAGGTGTGCAGGGCGGCCCGTGGGCCCAGCCAGTGCCCCAGAGAGGAGGCGCGTGCTCCTGAGTGGGCAGGAGCCTGTGGCCCGGCAGTGCAGGAACTCTTAGAGCAAACTGCATGCCAGCCAGGAGCATAGGCCAGAGGGTGAGGTGTCCTCAACATCTGACAGTGACCTCTGGAGGTGAAGGGGCAACGAGGTGGGACAAGGGAGAGCCTCCTGGGGAGCAGCGCCCCTCGGGGTCCTGTGGCCTCAGACAGCAGAGCCAGCTGCCCCAGAGGAGTTCCGGGGGGCCTTGCGGCCTGCATGAGGCCCTTGAAAGCAAAGGAGGATGGCCTGGGAGTCAGTGGACAGCATCTTCCAGCAAAGCACAGCCTGCCTTGGCTGGCTGCTGCCCTCCTCCGATGGGGATCTGTCCACCCGCACAGCCATCGTGGTCTCCGAAAAGCACCAGGAGGGTTTGGGCCTTGGCCACAACTCCCAGTCCTGCCCTCCTGTTTAAACAGTGTCAAAGAAAACTGAACACGTGGCTATCAGAACCCTCTCCGTGTAGACCAAGAGCTGGGGAATTCTAGCACACTGGACAAAACCAACGCAGGGAACGCAGCAGAAAGACGCAACTGGCTCCCATAGAGTCGTCCACACAGACGGCTCTGTGGGTCCAGCTGGCAGTCTTCCCAGGAAGCAGGGCGCTCAGAGACCAGCGCGAGGGGCCCGGGAGCAGGCCAGCACTCAGGGGTGGCTGCTGTGACTGAGTGCTGTGCAGGGTGCAGCTCAGCACTTGGTAGCTCGGCCAGCCCAGCTCGTTCGAATATGCATCGGGACAAAGCTGGCGCTGTGGCAGGATCAGAGGGCATTTGGTCTCAAGAAGCCTGTTGACAGAGCGCACACCCGCACACGTGCACACCCACACACCCGCACACACCCACACACCTGCACGTGCGCACACCTGCACACGCACACACCCACACACCCATACACCCGCACACATGCACAGTGGCACATGGACACACGGGCACACACGCACACCCACACACGTGCACAGCAGCATTCGCACACACCCGCACACCTGCACATGCACACACCTGCACACGTGCATACCCACACACTCACACACCCGCACACCCGCACATGTGCACAACAGCACCTGCACACACCCGCACACCTGCACATGCACACACCTACACACGTGCATACCCACACACCCACACACCCGCACACCCGCACATGTGCACAACGGTGCCCGCACACACCCGCACACCTGCACACATGCACAGTGGCACACACACACACCCGCACACCCACACACCCGCACACCCGCACACCCACACACCCGCACACCCGCACATGTGCACAACGGCACCTGCACACACCCGCACACCTGCACATGCGCACACCTGCACATGTGCATACCCGCACACCCACACACCCGCACACCCGCACATGTGCACAACGGTGCCCGCACACACCCGCACACCTGCACACATGCACAGTGGCACACGCACACACCCGCACACCCGCACACCTGTACAGTGCTGGAGATGCACTCGTGACCTCTGGAGTCGTGGTGGTTGGCATCACGAGGGCAGGCACCCCTTCATCCTCATTTCACTCTAGCTTTTCTGCACATCAGGAAAAACACTCGACCCTCGACTTTCTGAGCTGTGCATTCTCTTAGCATCTTCTCCAGTCCCATCCGCTTGCCAGCGAATGCCATGGTCTTGTTCTTCCTGGGGGCTGAGTGAAACCCTGCTGTACCTGCACCCCACTTTCCTTGCCCGTTCATCCTGCAATGGGCACCTGAGCGGGTCCCACGACTTGGCTGTTAGGATGGTCTTGTGCCGCAGTGTGCTGACCGCAGTCTTCAGGGTAGATCCCGAGGCTCGGGCAGTGCGGCGTGGGGGCCACGCCTTGGCTCTCCAGGGGTCTCCACGCTGCTTTCCACGTGCTGGCCCTGATTTGCTGTCCCCTGCAATGTCCAAGTACCTTTGGTACCACATTCTCTCCTGCAGTCGTCACTAGTTTTATCGATTTGCATTTCCCTGATTGCCAAGGATGCTGCATGATTCTTTGCATATTTTTTTGGCTGTTTGTAGTCCTTTTTTGAGAAGTGTCTACTTTTTCCTTTGTTGCATGTTGAGTGTTCAAGTGTGTATACCCTATCTTCTAGGCCTGAAGTTCTCATTTCCATGTGATCTAATTGTTCGGTGATACCTCCACAGGAAATTTTAAAAGGTTTTTTAGTTGTTGATGGACACAATATTCTGTCAATTCTTATGTGCGCTGAGGATGGAACCCGCGGCCTCACACTTGCCAGACGAGCACTCCAGCATGGGCCTCCAGCACGGGCCTCCAGCATGGGCCTCCGTCCAGCCCCCAGGAAGCGTCATTAGAGTCCTTGTGGCTTTCATTTCCAGGACACCTGAGTGAACTCTCTTCAGAACTCTCTTCACTGAGATATTCTCTCATCTTCTGTATTTGCTCTCTTAGTTCATTCCTATGATCTTCTTTTAGCTCAATAACATTTTAACAATCAATTTCATAGTCTTCCTTAGGAATGTCACCCCTTCCCATATCGTGGGCTCCTCTCTGGGGCTCGTGCACTTGGGGGCTTTTTTTGCCCACCTCCTCACCTTTCCAGAGGCCTTGGACCTCTACTTGTGAGCTCCCTTGTTACATGGTCGGCTCTTTGGTAACGAGTCCTGTGTCTGGTAGTTTTTAGCTTTAACACACAGGCTCGGCGTGATCCTATCCAGCAAGACCCCGCTGCCGGCGCCTCTCGGTTTGCTGCTGAAAGACTGAAGGGTGTGAGTCACGCTTGGAGCGCTGCGCAGTGTGTGGGTTCCTGGGCAGGCGCTGTGGACCTTCTCTGTTTTTGCTAGGAGTAGATGTTCAGTAGAGGGTCCAGCGGGCTGGTCAGGGGTCTGGGTTTCCTCTCTCCTACCCTGTGCATCCCTGCTGCAGTTCCAGCAGGGTCAGCCTGGCTGAGCCGTGGGTGGAACTTAGCAGTGGAGTCTCTGCCTGTGAGCATGAGGGTCCCTGCTGCTCCTCAGGCCCTCTCTGACCCCAGCTTAGGAGTGGAGAAGAGGGAGCTCTGCCCCCGAGCAGCCTCCCAGCTCCAGGGCGAGGGCTGCAGAGTCAGGACGTGTCCCTTCTGGGGGCAGGCCAGGCCCTCCAGGAGCTCAGCGCCCCCTCTTTCACTCCTGTCTTGGGCTGGTGAGTCTGGTCACGGTGGCCGGCAGGTGTCTTTGGCCTCAGGGGGAAGAAGACACCAGCATGTCCAGGTCAGGCCATCCTGTGCTGTGGCCCCAGACACAACGGTTCTCAAATGCTCAGTGGCTCTGCAGGGACTCTGGCCCCAGGTCAGGGCAGCGCAGGAGACAGACAGTGTGAAGACGGCCAGTCTCTTCGTCCTGCTCCAGTCCCCTGCGGGATGCCTGCAGGTCCACGTGAAGGGTCAGCGTCTTCAACCAACGTGGCTGCAGGTCCCCAAAAAGTGGCCTGGGCCACGTATCACCACAACCCACATGTCAGAGTTGTGGTCTGCAGCAAAGCCAGCGGAGCTAACGCTGCGTTGCCCACCGTGTGGTCAGCTGGCCAGGGTAAGACGAACACCAAGGACTTCCTGAGAGAGGCTCATGCAGCAGTGACACACTTAACAGAAGAGTCTCATGGGGCGTTTCACTGAATCTTTGGTTACAACTGAGGTTCTGGGGATTTGTATGTGTTCGAGGCCACAGGCTGGTAAGAAAACCAGTTCATCCACTTTGTCCTGGGCCCCACCTATTTGTTGAAGGGAAAGCACCTGTTCATCGTAGGTTGTGGGGATTTCCTTAATACCTGGCCGCGGGTGTCTTGGATCAAGACAGGCTCACAGAACCAGTGGGCAGCTGCTGCTCCTCAGGTGCCCTCTCTTTACTCTTCACGAGATTCTACAAAAGGAATTGATTTTGGTACATAAAATGATTATTTAAATGTTGGCACTGCATTTTTGCTTTCATACATATTATTGTGGCATTTACCAGGGTTAGGCAAAGTTGAACTGGAGTCTGTCATTATTCCACTTTAAATATCTGGGGCCCTACCAAAAGAAAAATCTGGAAATTTCTCCATTCACTTCTCATTCTCTCAAAAGAACAAGACAATCTGACTTAGAAAAAAGTCACTATTGAAGGGAAAAATGCAACCTGACTTCAAGATTTTGGTAATAATTTGGAGTGTGACTGCAAGAAAGGGCAAAAAGATGAGGCTGCGGAGGCGTCTGGGGTGGTCGGGGAGCCAGTGCTGCCCCTGGGCTGTGTGAGGAGCGCGACTTCACACCCAAGAAGGCCTTACGACCCCGTGACGTGACAGTCCCAGCAGTGGAGAGCAGCATGGAGCACCCCTGACGCTCTGCATCCCGAACGGTATTATCTATGGACTGAGATAAAAATAGACACAAAGCAGACAGTACTGCTGCTGCCCAGGGTTCTTCCTCCAGGCATGGCGCTGCTACACCACTACCTTTGACGAGCCTGCTGCTGCCACAAGGTCACCAGATGGTCTTCTCTCTGGGAGATGCTATTCCCACAGCCACAGTCCCACTAGAGTTGCCACTGACCCGCTGCCCGCTGATGTGGACCCACACCACTCTCACTGCCACCGCTGCCCAGAGGTCTGCTGCCTGCTGCCAGGGGCCTCCAGGTTTGCTTGCATGTGGCCACATCCATCTTGGGATACCGGCCAGGGTGGGGTGGCAGCTGATTTGCCACCACCACCATCTCAGGGTGCAGCTGCCTCTGTCTGGGGACTCCAGCCAGGACCTGGAGGTTCAGTGTCGGGGTGTCTACGGGTTTGGCTGTGCCTGAAATCTTCCTGCTGGGAGTGCTGGTGGCCGCCATCTTGCTGCTGCCTCTTAGGGTTGCTCCTTTGTGTGAGTGTATCGCTGGTGGTCTCTCTGCCAATGGGAGCAGCACTGAGATCTTGGGACTGCAGTGTGGCCGAGTCTGGGGTTTCTGAAGCCCAGATCTGTGGGATAGTGACTGGGTCTGTGAGGGCTGGTCTGGGCCTGGCAATCCCCTGAGAGGTCGTCAATCCCCTGAGAAGTCGTCAATCCCCTGAGAAGTTGTCAATCCCCTGAGAAGTCGTCGATCCCCTGAGAAGTCGTCCATCCCCTGAGAAGTCGATCCCCTGAGAAGTCGTCCATCCCCTGAGAAGTCGATCCCCTGAGAAGTCAATCCCCTGAGAAGTCGTCAATCCCCTGAGAAGTCGATCCCCTGAGAAGTTGTCAATCCACTGAGAAGTCGATCCCCTGAGAAGTCAATCCCCTGTCTCTATAGGGCTGAGAAACTTTTGAATGCTGACAGTGACAGTTCAATTTTCCATCATGATTTAATTTTTATTTTTTTTAATTCTATTCTCTAACATTGCTACCATAATTGGAGCAAGGTATTTTTTATGCATCAGTTTGTGGAAGACGGTGATATATGAATGGTTTTTTGCAGTTTTGTCGTTATCTTACATTTTAAACTTTTTTCTTTGTATCTATTCTTCCTCTCATCTGTTTTCTGGGATATCTCTTTTCTCTGACCAACGGCCAATCTCTGTCATTTCCTCTCCCACACTTCCTGTGGATTTCTACTTCTAGCTTCTCTCTTCCTCCCTCATGAACATTGCATCCCAAGCTACTTCTCTTCTCTCATTGTTCATCATTTGAAATTCTAAGCCCTTTTAGCAAATGTTCTGTTTATATTGTAGACAGAGAATGAACTCTCATCATTTCTGTTTATTGTGAGAAAGCAGTAGATGCCTTAGAGGGAGTTATTAGATTTAAGGCTGTGTCTTATTTACACTGGGTGCTGTTGATATTGGTCGCCCCCTTAAAGGCGAGGCACAGGAAACCTTCAGGGGCAATATAAGTCTACATGGTAGAATCTGTGCTACCTCAGATCCATACTGCTAGATGGAAAGACACACAAACAACATGAAAAAACAAGGGAACCTAGCATCCCAAACAAACCAAGATGCTCCAATAACAGAATCCACTGACAGCACAGTACTAGAAATGTGTGAGAAGGAGTTTAGAATGTACGTAGTTAAACTGATCTGCAAAGTAAAGGATGGTAGAAAGAGTGAAATCAAAGAGGAAACACAGAAAGTGAAAGATCACTTCAAGAAAGAGAGATTCTAAAAACAAACCCAAGCAGAAATCCTTAAAATAGAGGAATCAATAAACCAAATTACAAATTCAATGGAAAACATTACCAACAGACTAGACCACTTATAAGACATAGATTCAGACAATGAAGACAAAATATTTAGTATATTTAAAAAATTTTTGTTAGTTGTGAATGGATCTTTTATTTTTATTTATTTTTATGTGGTGCTGAGTATCAAACCCAGGGCCTCACACATGCCAGGCAAGCGCTCTACCACTGAGCCACAACTCCAGCCCCAAAATATTTAATATTGAAAATAAAGTTGACCATGCAGAGAAGATGGT
This sequence comes from Sciurus carolinensis, assembly GCF_902686445.1. Taxonomy (NCBI): domain Eukaryota; kingdom Metazoa; phylum Chordata; class Mammalia; order Rodentia; family Sciuridae; genus Sciurus; species Sciurus carolinensis. The sequence goes on from NC_062219.1 coordinate 914,142, forward strand.
AAGAGTTCATAGACAGAACTTCCAAGGATTATGAGATAACATGAAAAAACAAACTTAAGAGTTATCAGGATAGATGAAGGAGCAGAGATACAAACCAAAGAAATGCACAATCTTTTCAATGACATAATATCAGAAAATTTCCCAAACCTAAAGAATGAAACAGTAAAATCAAACACAGGAGGTTTATAGGACCCCAAAAATACAAAATTGCAGCCAACCCACACTAATGCACATTATTCTGAGAATGACTAAAATACAGAATAAGGATAAAACCATAAAGGCCCATGAGAGAAAAGAGGCAAATTACATATAAGTGAAAACCAGTTAGGATCTCAACTGACTTCTCAACCCAGACCCTCAAAGCTAGGAGGTCAGGAAGCAACATGTTTCAAGCTCTGAAAGAAAATGGATGCCAACCAAGAATTTTATGTCCTTCAAAATTAAGTTTCAGATTTGAAGATGAAATAAAAACCTTCCCTGAGAAACAAAAGTTAAAAGAATTCACAACTAGAAAACCTGCACTACAGAACATTCTCAACAAAATATTCCATGAGGATGAAGTGAAAAAAAAATCCTCAAAGGGAGGAACTACATTAAAGGAATAGTCAATCAAAGGATAAACTAAATCAAATTAAAAGTTAGAAATAAAATGACCAGGAATAGAAGTCATATCTCAGTAGTAACCTTGAATATTAATGGACCAAACTTACCTATCAAAAGACAGACTTGCAGGTTATATCAAAAAATAAGACCCAACAATATGCTGTCTCCAAGAGACTCACCTCATAGGCAAGACATCCATAGACTGAAGGAGAAAGGATGGGAAAACATATCACTTGTAAGGACTGCATAAACAAGCAGGGGTTTCCCTCCTCATATCAGAAAAAGCAGACTTCAAGTCAAAGTTAATTAGAAGGGATAAAGAAGGTCACATCATGCTACTGAAGGGAATTATACATCAGCAAGACATAACAATTGTAAATATTTATGCCTCAAACAATGGAGCACCTATGTACATCAAATAAACCCTTCTCAATTTCAAGAATCAAATAAACCACAACACAATAATACTGGGTGACTTTAATACACCTTTTTCCCTCCTGGATAGATCTTCCAAACAAAAACTAAACAAACTATGGAACTAAATAATGCAATCAATAATTTATACTTAACTGAAATATATAGAATATTCCATAAATGAGTGAATACAGTTTCTTCTCAGCAGCACTTGGATCCTTCGCTAAAATAGACCATATGTTATGCCACAAAGCTACTCTTAGTAAATAAAAAAAAAAATGGAGATAATACCCTGCATTCCATCAGATTATAATGGAATGAGATTATAAATCAATGATAAAATAAAAAAAATAAGAGCCACTCTAACACATGGAGACTAAATAATGCGCTGTTGAATGATGCATGGGTAGCAGAAGACATCAGGGAGGAGATAAAAAATACTTAGTGGTAAATAAGAATGCAACATATCAAATCTCTGGGACACTATGAAGGCAGTGCTAAGAGGAAAGTTCACTGCATGGAGCTCATTTATTAAAAGAATGAAAAGTCAACAATTAAGTAACCTAACATTGCATCTTAAAGCCCTAGTAAAAGAACAAATCAACACCAAAAACAGTAGAAGACAGGAAATCATTTAGAACAGAGCCAAAATTAATGAAATTGAACAAAAGAAATAATTGAAAAAATTGACAAAACAAAAAGTTGGTTCTTTAAAAAAATTAATAAAATTGATAAAACTTAGTTACATTAATGAAAAAAGAGAAAACCCTAATTACTGTAGTTTATGATGAAGAAGTCAGTATCAGACTGACACAGGGCACCTGTGGTTTTGAGAAGGGGGGGTGTGGGGTCTTGGCAGCACACTAGCCGCTCACCTTGGCCCTGTCCCTGCTGCCCTGACTTCCATTGCTGTGAGCAATGGGGTGTGGTCTGCCCAGCGTGGAGGCCGGAGAGCTGAGGCGACATCGGGGACGGTGTGCAGCCAAAGCTCCAAGAGGACCAGCTGGTCCCCCTGTTAGAGGAGGAATCAGGAGCAGACTCGAACTGAAGCCCAGTCGCCCACCATCCCGTCCAAAGCCCCTTCCTGGAGTAGCAGAGGACCAGTGATCCAACACGGTGTCCGGGAAGGGTCAGTGTGGACAAGACCGGACCTTGTCTCCCCCGCATGTCCACCTCTGGACGAGGCCGGGACCTCACCTCCACCGTGTGCCAAGGTGGTTTCCAGGCACGTCCAGAATCATGAGAAGGACGGGGTTGTGGCTCAGTGGTAGAGAGCTCACCTAACATGCCTGAGGCACTGGGTTCAATTTTCAGCCCCACATAAAAATAAAATACAGGTATTGTGTCCACCTACAACTCAAATATATATATATATATATTAAAAAAAGAATCACGTGAAGCTGAATTGGGAAGAAAGTGGAAATAAGTAGTGGAAGACAATGGGTTGGAACATGCATCCTCTCACCTCGCGGGCAGTGACAATAAGGCCGCACTATCATGAGGGCATTCTGTTAAGCAAAGCCCTCGGGGAAGAGATGCACAGGAGGAGGAGCCGTGAAACACTGGAAGGGCCTGCAGGTGGGTTCTGGTGACTGAGATCTCCAGGGCAGCAGTGGGAGAAGGCAGGACCTGCCTGAATTGTGGCCATAGCCTCAGACCTTGGGGCACAGACAGTGCCAACCATCCCTGGACCTGGGGCCTGGTGGACGGACCTGGGGCCTGGTGGACGGACCAGGGGTCTGGTGGACGGACCAGGGGTCTGGTGGACGGACCTGGGGCCTGGTGGACGGACCTGGGATCTGGTGGATGGACCTGGGGCCTGGTGAATGGACCTGGGGTCTGGTGGAACGACCTGGGGTCTGGTGGATGGACCTGGGGCCTGGTGGATGGACCTGGGGTCTGGTGGAAGGATCTGGGGTCTGGTGGATGGACCTGGGGCCTTGTGGATGGACCTGGGGTCTGGTGGATGGACCTGGGGTCTGGTGGAACGACCTGGGGTCTGGTGGATGGACCTGGGGCCTGGTGGATGGGCCTGGGGTCTGGTGGATGGGCCTGGGGTCTGGTGGAAGGACCTGGGGTCTGGTGGACGGATCTGGGGTCTGGTGGACGGACCTGGGGCCTGGTGGATGGGCCTGGGGTCTGGTGGATGGGCCTGGGGCCTGGTGGATGGGTCTGGGGCCTGGTGGACTTAGGAAGAAGGAATTTGAACAAGTGATGGAAAAGAAGTTCATGGGATGTCTTGGTCCCTTGCTCCAGTTCCCACCTAGGTCCATTCTCTGCAGAAACCTGGGAGGTGTGAGGACACCAAGATGTGCCCAGGCAGAAACCTGCTAACTAATGGCTCCTTTGCATATCCACTGTGGCAGATTCAGGTCCCCCTGACCACCTTGACAGCTGTGCCCAGTGTGCAGGTGGTCAGTGTATGTAGTGCTCACCAGTTTCCACAGGAGGGGTCACACTAGCCAGTGCTCCCCACAAGTTCAGGCATAACAAGGACCTCTCATCCTCAATCAGCATTTGGACCTTGGTCTTTATCAAGACCATGCAACCAGGATGGAATGAGCATCAAGCTTCAGCCTTGGAAGACAAAACCCAAAACACAAGTAGAAAAAAAAACAACTTAAGGGGACCAGATTATGCTGGCAGAAGAAAAAGATTCTTTTTGTTCACATCCATAGAGAGGTAAGGACACATCGTGTCCATGAAACAGGAACAGGGTACCACAGAAAAGGTGTAGCACAGGATGAAAGCACTCGTGAAATGTTCTTGACGCCTTTGTGGAGGGGTGCTGTGGTTCCAGCCGGGTATGACTGGCATGTGCCATGTATGTAGACATATGCATGCAATTTAGGCTCTGCATGCCTACTGCATGCCTGCTAGGATATGCATACATGGTTTAGGACACATGTACCCACGCACCAATGTTGTAAGTTGCTAATCAAACTTGAAAGGTGACTCAAAAGTAGGAGACTAATTTGTTGTAAGCTAATAGTCCTCAAAAGTCAAAATATAAATTCATTTCCAAAAAGAAAAAAACAACCCTTCTGATGCTCCAGGCTCTTTTACGATGGGTTAAAATTCTGTGTGATGATTAGAAATTAGAACTGGCTCTAAAAGTTATGCCCATTATGTTGCTTTAACTATTTCTCTGCTCATGAGCATATAATAAACCAGGTAGAAAAGTCGGGAAAAAAATTTTGACTATTAAATGAATTATTAGTGGAATTAACTGCAAAAGAAAACTGGAGAGAAAGGGAAGGGTTTGGCAAAGTCATAGTCTGACACTGCTAGCGTGCATGCACTTGGTGTCCTGAGAGTCATGACACACTCCTGGTCCAGGGGTGCACAGACACGTGACCACCCTTCAGTTGAGATGCGAGGGCCACATTTTTCTTGGGTTCTACACATGTTTATAATTAAACAAACCATTTGAAAAAAAAAATTCATTTTGGACTTATTGCCAGACATTTTTCTGCCTAGATTTTAGAGAATGGAAATTTTAAGGGAAATCTGATCCATGTGTTTGGTCAACTTAAGTTTGAAATGTTGGGTGACTTTAAAACTGCCCAGGAGGCTTGCCCCTAAGTCACCCACGCCCTGCAGCACTGTCACAGGGAGGCTAGCAGCTGTGGCTCCTTCCCTGGGCCTCCACAGAGGGCCCTTCCCTGCCTTCCGCACACTCGCGCAGGACGGGAGGCCTGTGTGGCCCCGCAGCAGGGGTGCAGGACACGCTGGGGTCAGGGTGGTGCTCCCCGGGCCCTCCTCCAACCCATGAGGATCAGAACAGCTGGGACAACCTTCCACACTGTCCAGTCCAGGGGCTCAGGGCAGCTGGGACACCCTTCCTCACTGTCCACTCCTGAGGCTCAGGAGAGCTGGGACAGTCTTCCTCACTGTCCACTCCTGAGGCTCAGGGCAGCTGGGACAGCCTTCCTCACTGTCCAGTCCTGAGGCTCAGGGCAGCTGGGACAGTCTTCCTCACTGTCCACTCCTGAGGCTCAGGGCAGCTGGGACAGCCTTCCTCACTGTCCAGTCCTGAGGCTCAGGGCAGCTGGGACAGTCTTCCTCACTGTCCACTCCTGAGGCTCAGGGCAGCTGGGACAGCCTTCCTCACTGTCCACTCCTGAGGCTCAGGGCAGCTGGGCCAGCCTTCCTCACTGTCCACTCCTGAGACTCAGGACAGCTGGGACAGCCTTCCTCACTGTCCAGTCCTGAGGCTCAGGGCAGCTGGGCCAGCCTTCCTCACTGTCCACTCCTGAGACTCAGGACAGCTGGGACAGCCTTCCTCACTGTCCACTCCTGAGACTCAGGGCAGCTGGGACAGCCTTCCTCACTGTCCACTCCTGAGACTCAGGACAGCTGGGACAGCCTTCCTCACTGTCCAGTCCTGAGGCTCAGGGCAGCTGGGACAGCCTTCCTCACGATCCAGTCCTGAGGCTCAGGGCAGCTGGGACAGCCTTCCTCACTGTCCACTCCTGAGGCTACGGCAGCAGGTACAGCCTTCCTCACTGTCCACTCCTGGGGCTCAGGGCAGCTGGGACAGCCTTCTTCACTGTCCAGTCCTGAGGTCAGGGCAGCTGGGACAGCCTTCCTCACTGTCCACTCCTGAGGCTCAGGGCAGCTGGGACAGCCTTCCTCACTGTCCACTCCTGAGGCTCAGGGCAGCTTGGACAGCCTTCCTCACTGTCCACTCCTGAGGCTCATGGCAGCTGGGACAGCCTTCCTCACTGTCCAGTCCTGAGGCTCAGGGCAGCTGGGACAGCCTTCCTTACAATCCAGTCCTGAGGCTCAGGACAGCTGGGACAGCCTTCCTCACTGTCCACTCCTGAGGCTCAGGGCAGCTGGGACAGCCTTCCTCACTGTCCAGTCCTGAGGCTCAGGGCAGCTGGGACAGCCTTCCTCACGATCCAGTCCTGAGGCTCAGGGCAGCTGGGACAGCCTTCCTCACTGTCCACTCCTGAGGCTACGGCAGCAGGTACAGCCTTCCTCACTGTCCACTCCTGGGGCTCAGGGCAGCTGGGACAGCCTTCTTCACTGTCCAGTCCTGAGGTCAGGGCAGCTGGGACAGCCTTCCTCACTGTCCACTCCTGAGGCTCAGGGCAGCTGGGACAGCCTTCCTCACTGTCCACTCCTGAGGCTCAGGGCAGCTTGGACAGCCTTCCTCACTGTCCACTCCTGAGGCTCATGGCAGCTGGGACAGCCTTCCTCACTGTCCAGTCCTGAGGCTCAGGACAGCTGGGACAGCCTTCCTCACTGTCCACTCCTGAGGCTCAGGGCAGCTGGGACAGCCTTCCTCACTGTCCACTCCTGAGGCTCAGGACAGCAGGGACAGCCTTCCTCACTGTCCAGTCCTGAGGCTCAGGGCAGCTGGGACAGCCTCCCTCACTGTCCACTCCTGAGGCTCAGGGCAGCTGGGACAGCCTTCCTCACTGTCCACTCCTGAGGCTAGGGCAGCAGGTACAGCCTTCCTCACTGTCCACTCCTGGGGCTCAGGGCAGCTGGGACAGCCTTCTTCACTGTCCAGTCCTGAGGTCAGGGCAGCTGGGACAGCCTTCCTCACTGTCCACTCCTGAGGCTCAGGGCAGCTGGGACAGCCTTCCTCACTGTCCAGTCCTGAGGCTCAGGGCAGCTGGGACAGCCTTCCTCACTGTCCAGTCCTGAGGCTCAAGGCAGCTGGGACAGCCTTCCTCACTGTCCACTCCTGAGGCTCAGGGCAGCTGGGACAGCCTTCCTCACTGTCCACTCCTGAGACTCAGGACAGCTGGGACAGCCTTCCTCACTGTCCAGTCCTGAGGCTCAGGGCAGCTGGGACAGCCTTCCTCACTGTCCAGTCCTGAGGCTCAGGACAGCTGGGACAGCCTTCCTCACTGTCCACTCCTGAGGCTCAGGGCAGCTGGGACAGCCTTCCTCACTGTCCAGTCCTGAGGCTCAGGACAGCTGGGACAGCCTTCCTCACTGTCCACTCCTGAGGCTCAGGGCAGCTGGGACAGCCTTCCTCACTGTCCAGTCCTGAGGCTCAGGACAGCAGGGACAGCCTTCCTCACTGTCCACTCCTGAGGCTCAGGGCAGCTTGGACAGCCTTCCTCAGTGTCCACTCCTGAGGCTCATGGCAGCTGGGACAGCCTTCCTCACTGTCCAGTCCTGAGGCTCAGGACAGATGGGACAGCCTTCCTCACTGTCCACTCCTGAGGCTCAGGGCAGCTGGGACAGCCTTCCTCACTGTCCAGTCCTGAGGCTCAGGACAGCAGGGACAGCCTTCCTCACTGTCCACTCCTGAGGCTCAGGGCAGCTGGGACAGCCTTCCTCACTGTCCACTCCTGAGGCTCAGGGCAGCTTGGACAGCCTTCCTCACTGTCCACTCCTGAGGCTCATGGCAGCTGGGACAGCCTTCCTCACTGTCCAGTCCTGAGGCTCAGGACAGCTGGGACAGCCTTCCTCACTGTCCACTCCTGAGGCTCAGGGCAGCTGGGACAGCCTTCCTCACTGTCCACTCCTGAGGCTCAGGACAGCAGGGACAGCCTTCCTCACTGTCCAGTCCTGAGGCTCAGGGCAGCTGGGACAGCCTTCCTCACTGTCCACTCCTGAGGCTCAGGGCAGCTGGGACAGCCTTCCTCACTGTCCACTCCTGAGGCTCAGGGCAGCTGGGACAGCCTTCCTCACTGTCCAGTCCTGAGGCTCAGGGCAGCTAGGACAGCCTTCCTCACTGTCCACTCCTGAGGCTCAGGACAGCTGGGAAAGCGTTCCTCACTGTCCACTCTGAGGCTCAGGGCAGCTGGGACAGCCTTCCTCACTGTCCACTCCTGAGGCTCAGGGCAGCTGGGACAGCCTTCCTCACTGTCCACTCCTGAGGCTCATGGCAGCTGGGACAGCCTTCCTCACTGTCCAGTCCTGAGGCTCAGGGCAGCTAGGACAGCCTTCCTCACTGTCCACTCCTGAGGCTCAGGACAGCTGGGAAAGCGTTCCTCACTGTCCACTCTGAGGCTCAGGGCAGCTGGGACAGCCTTCCTCACTGTCCACTCCTGAGGCTCAGGACAGCAGGGACAGCCTTCCTCACTGTCCAGTCCTGAAGCTCAGGGCAGCTCGGACAGCCTTCCTCACTGTCCACTCCTGAGGCTCAGGGCAGCTGGGACAGTCTTCCTCACTGTCCAGTCCTGAGGCTCAGGGGAGCTGGTACAGCCTTCCTCACTGTCCAGTCCTGATGCTCATGGCAGCTGGGACAGCCTTCCTCACTGTCCACTCCTGAGGCTCAGGACAGCTGGGACAGCCTTCCTCACTGTCCACCCCTGAGGCTCAGGGCAGCTGTGACAGCCTTCCTCACTGTCCAGTCCTGAGGCTCAGGGCAGCTGGGATAGCCTTCCTCACTGTCCACTCCTGAGGCTCAGGGCAGCAGGGACAGCCTTCCTCACTGTCCAGTCCTGAGGCTCAGGGCAGGTGGGACAGCCTTCCTCACTGTCCACTCCTGAGGCTCAGGGCAGCTGGGACAGCCTTCCTCACTGTCCACTCCTGAGGCTAATGGCAGCAGGGACAGCCTTCCTCACAGTCCAGTCCTGAGGCTCAGGGCAGCTGGGACAGCCTTCCTCACTGTGCAGTCCTGAGGCTCAGGACAGCAGGGACAGCCTTCCTCACTGTCCACTCCTGAGACTCAAGGCAGCTGGGACAGCCTTCCTCACTGTCCACTCCTGAGGCTCAGGACAGCTGGGCCAGCCTTCCTCACTGTCCACTCCTGAGGCTCATGGCAGCTGGGACAGCCTTCCTCACTGTCCACTCCTGAGGCTCAGGGCAGCTGGGACAGCCTTCCTCACTGTCCACTCCTGAGGCTCAGGACAGCTGGGACAGCCTTCCTCACTGTCCACTCCTGAGGCTCAGGACAGCTGGGACAGCCTTCCTCACTGTCCACTCCTGAGGCTCAGGGCAGCTGGGACAGCCTTCCTCACTGTCCAGTCCTGAGGCTCATGGCAGCTGGGACAGCCTTCCTCACTGTCCACTCCTGAGGCTCAGGACAGCTGGGACAGTCTTCTTCACTGTCCACTCCTGAGGCTCAGGGCAGCTGGGACAGCCTTCCTCACTGTCCACTCCTGAGGCTCAGGGCAGCTGGGACAGCCTTCCTCACTGTCCACTCCTGAGGCTCATGGCAGCTGGGACAGCCTTCCTCACTGTCCAGTCCTGAGGCTCAGGGCAGCTGGGACAGCCTTCCTCACTGTCCACTCCTGAGGCTCAGGGCAGCTGGGACAGTCTTCCTCACTGTCCAGTCCTGAGGCTCAGGGCAGCTGGGACAGCCTTCCTCACTGTCCAGTCCTGAGGCTCAGGGCAGCTGGGACAGCCTTCCTGGGTCTCCAGCTTGCCCTGCAGACCTCAGACTTACAAAGCCCCAAATGCCTGGGCAGCTGCTTACCACAGCCTCCTGCTGCCCACACCCCTCTCCCTGCTCCTGCCCGAGGACGGAGAATGTGCTTGGGGCCTGCAGCCACAGCCATCAGACCTGCAGGAAGGGAGGAGCCCGTGGGGGTGGCCACGCTGCAGACTCCTCAGCCCAGGGCTGCCTGGGTGGCTCTGGGGCTCCCGAGGATCAGCCCCGCAGCCCAGCAGGGAGGGCAGAGTGAGGATACGTGGTCCTGGGGACGCTGCAACCCTCCAGGAGCCGGTAGAAGTCTCAGGAGAGAGGAAGACGGTGAACAAGAGGGGAACATTGGATGAGGATGCGAGGCCAGGGTCACGGAGAGGAGCAGTTGCCCAGCCCCCAGGCAGCTGGTGTCGCCGCTGTGGAGGGAAAGCATCTTCACGGGAAGGGCGGCTCTGGAAGGGAGCAGCACGGCTTGCCACAGGGCGAGGGGCTGAGCAGAGGGACACAGGAGGCGTGTGGAACAGGCACAGAGGGCCGCAGCTGGAATGTGCATGTCACAGTCTCCGACACCACAGGAGCCAGGGTGCTGACACACGCTGGTGACGCCGAGATGCCAGAATTAAAACCAGGTCCCCGTGGTGGAAAAAAGACTAAAATCCCGACCCAAGACATGTTGAGATCACTCAGAAGCAGTTGTCGGGTGAGGACTGCACACGTGCATTTGCTGAAGCGTGACGTGCCCAGGAGGCAGCTCTGCCTGGTTTGGAGGAGAGGTGAATGGACTGTGTGTGTTTTGAATACTGAGCAAGACACTTTAAGGCCACGTGAGAACTCCTTGACAAAAGCTATTGGTGAAAAGGAGAACCAGGACAAGAAGGCATTTTAGTTTAAAGTGCCCGTGCAGTTCCCAGAAGTTGCTGTCAGGAGACCCCGAGGTCCTCCCTGTGTGCAGAAGGGCCTGAGGACAGGACAACTGGGCTTGGGTAGAGAGCCCTGGGTTTCTCTGTCTGCCCTGGAATGTGGGCTGCAATCACAGCAAAAACTCAGTAAGATTAACTGTCTGTTCAAATTTTCATCACCAGAAATCGAAGTCTTTCCTTTTGCAAGGAAACAATAACAGTGGCGTGTGTTCTGAGGTTGGAGAGAAAAGAAGAGCAGCTCAGAGGTGAGCTGGTCTCAGCTCGCAGGGTGGAGGCTGGAATGTCACAGGCTGGCCTGGCCGGCGCTCCTGGCCGGGGTGTGGGTGTTTGTGCCAGGCTGGAGAAGTCAACTTGAACTCATGCCCTTTGCTGAACAACTTTTATGAGACCTGCATAAATCATCTCCGCAAGAGTGGCACCTGGGTGTGGAGATGGCCGGATACCAGGAACTGAACGCACCGCGGCCCTTCTGCAGAAGGAGCCTCCGCTTCTGTTTCCTCTGCCCTCCACCCTGCAAACTCCCGTCAACTTCTTAGACACTCTAGCCTTTACCCCCACTACCTTTTAGACCAAGAGTAAAACTAAATAAATGAGATGAAAAGGACATAACTTGCTTTAATCTCCTACTTGTTCCTCACATCTCCGCCAGTCGAATGTGACCACTGCCTTTAGAATTGTCTAACAAATATTTTCATTGTCTTCAAGGAGCAGAAATATCTTCATATGGAAAACCACTAAAATAATAATGAAAGGAGAAGTCGGTCTTTGGCAAAACCTAGAATTTCCTTCTCCCAGAGACCACTGAGGATGGGGGAAGAGGTGGCTCTCACTTGCATCTGCAGTGCAGGAAGGGCGTAGAGGCAACCAGGAAGAGCCCAACACCCCAACTGAGGGTTGAGTACCAATGTCCATGGCCAGCCGAGGTGCAGGTGGAGTGACCAGGAGCCTCAGTTACCAGGAAAACACAAGTTAAATCCTCAGGAGGTCTGAGCCTAAAACCCGGAAGTACCAGGTGCTGGAGAGGACAGACACAGGAGAGCCCCTCAGCCATGCTGGGGCATGAAGGGGGGCAGCCACTGGGGACATTCCTCATGCCTACCTACCTGTGTCCCGTGGTTCCACACCCAGTGTGCCTAGTGGAGGGGTGAGCCTGGTCCTCAGCGAGCACATCCTCAGCAGCTTCATTCATGATGGACCTGAGTGGCAGCTCGAGGGCCACTGGCAAGAGAAAGCAGAAGTGAGTGAGTGCGGCCTTGTGCTGGAGAGTGAGCATGGCAAGACGTCTGCCCCTGGCGTTCTGAGTCTGGCTCACGTCACCTGCATGGTGTCCTCCTGTCCACTTACTTTCCTGCAGATGACATAGCACACTGTGGTGTATCTGTGCCATGTCTCCTGATGTCACTGACAGGGACAGGACCTATGGATCATAATGTGGTCTGAATGCTTCCTAATTGCTCAATGCTCTGAGTGAGGGGGACTGAGGACTAGGGAGCCTATGGACTGCCCCAAGGACCGTGGGAGAGCTTAGAAATAGTGCTGGCTCTGAGAGGGCCATCAGGAAGCTTGGAAATAGCTCCGGGCACCGGCCCTGTCATTAGCAGGTTTAGGCAGGGGTGCATTATGCTGGGATTGTTGTCGCCGCCCGCAGCAACAATTGCGCAGGTATTTATCAGAGGGGCCTGGAAATAAACTCTTTTTCCTATATTCACTAATTCATAGAGGAAGAGAGACCCTGAGAGAAAGATAGGCTTTGCTTAGAGGAAGAGAAACTTTGCTTATCAGGAAGAGAGACTTTGCTTAGAGAGAAAGTTTTAGAGAAAGAGAGGCTTCTACGCTTATCAGAGATCTACTTCTTCTTAGTTCTGCTGCTTCTTCTTAAAGGTGCATCCTGCATCCTGTGAACTAAGGGTGCGTCTATCTGAGGTGCTTCTTTTCAGAGGTGCTTTCTATCTGCTTGCTGCTTCTTCTTCTTCCTTTCTGCTAATGGCTTCTACTCCGCTTCTTTCTGCTAACTGCTGTTCTAACTCTCGCTGCTGCTTACTCTCGCGCCCCTGCCCATTGCCCGCTTATATTCCCTCCAGGAGGCAGAGGGCGGGGCCACGCCAGTTGCAATCAGGCGAGGAGCCAGCTGCCCCATCACAGCAAGGGTCAAAATGAGCAGGCCCAAGCAGGTGCGCTCGGGAACACCTGTGCATGCATTGTGTGCATGGACTTAACTGAATAGGGCCAGTGATAAATCTCCTGAGTGCGCTTATGTCAATTAACCTCCTCACTGCCGATGTGATCAGGCGCTGTTCTGGCTGGCGCAGTCCCCAACAGATTGTACAGTGACCTGTGAGGTCATCATGAGAGCAGCTCACCAAACATGGCTGTTTCCTGTTTCTGGATATCACTGCAAATCTCTGCCGGGAGTTTTATGAGACAAGAAAGAAGCTTCCTGCAATGTCACACGATTTGGTTGAATTTGCACTTTTTCTGAAAAGCTGACCTTCACTTAGCAACCTGGGCAGTGTCCTACTTCGCACCAGTTAGCGGGTACCCTAGCGGGGGGCTATGAGAGGCGAGCTTCACACACAAGCAGAAACCACACATGGTGCAGCAGGTGCTTAGCTCTTGACCATGAGCCTGGGGCCTGTTTCCTAGAAGACTACCTGTATGACCTAGGACAGCTCCCCAAAGACCACTTCCTGCTTTTCCCCCACCCACTTGCCAGAGCACAGGCTGCATCAAAGATCCAGTTAGTGCTGGAGTTGCCGAATCCACAACACATCCATCTCTTTATGCACAAAGGTTTCCTCCCCCCAGGCCAGAGGGGCCTCCTCAGTGCAAACACACAAAGACAGGATATGGCCATCACTAACATTCACCAGGAGGGTGCTGAATTCAGGCCAAGGAAAATCTTAAATTTGGGGAGAGTTTCTATGGCCAGTCTGCTCACGCTCAACCACAGAATAAAACCTGGACCTGCTTTACCAAGGTAGCCATCAGTGTTCCTCTGAGTAGTGTCTCTGCTGGATACCTGCAGAGCTGGAGAGCTGCAGAGTTGGAGAGCTGGAGAGCTGGAGAGCTGCAGAACAGGAGAGCTGGAGAGCTGCAGAGTTGGAGAGCTGGAGAGCTGGAGAGCTGGAGAGCTGCAGAGTTGGAGAGCTGGAGAACTGGAGAGCTGGAGAGCTGCAGAACAGGAGAGCTGGAGAGCTGCAGAGTTGGAGAGCTGGAGAACTGGAGAGCTGGAGAGCTGCAGAACAGGAGAGCTGGAGAGCTGGAGAGTTGCAGAGGTGGAGAACTGGAGAGCTGGAGAGCTGGAGAGTTGCAGAGGTGGAGAACTGGAGAGCTGGAGAGCTGCAGAACAGGAGAGCTGGAGAGCTGGAGAACAGGAGAGCTTGGGAACAGGAGAGCTGGAGAACAGGAGAGCTGCAGAACAGGAGAGCTGCAGAACAGGAGAGCTGCAGAACAGGAGAGCTGGAGAGCTGGAGAGCTGGAGAGCTGGAGAACAGGAGAGCTGGAGAGCTGGAGAACAGGAGAGCTGGAGAACAGGAGAGCTGCAGAACAGGAGAGCTGGAGAGCTGGAGAACAGGAGAGCTGGAGAGCTGGAGAGCTGGAGAGCTGGAGAACAGGAGAACTGGAGAGCTGGAGAGCTGGAGAACAGGAGAGCTGGAGAGCTGGAGAGCTGGTGCCTTGGCTGGGGTTTCCGTGGAGCACCTGCTTATTATACCGCAGCAGGTTAGCAGTGCTGACACCCCCAGGTGAAGGGGTCTATTCCCATCTGGCTGAGAAGGCAATGGCCACTCTGCACCAGTTTCCAAGAGCAGAGGAATCTTATTTTGGACTCATGGCTCGCTGAGCTGTCTCTCTGGCTAAGGAGGCAGCTCACCTGGCATGGGGGCATTTAGCTCTGCAGCTGGCCATGAGCCCACAGGCCAGCACCCCTGAAGGAAGCTGGGGTCCATGTGTGCTGGGCTGGCAATGAGGTGCTCTGCCAAGCTTCCTCCATCCTTTATGAGATTCCCTGTATTCTGTAGTCACATGCATCCTGATTATGCTTCAACTGTTAGGAACCACTGGATTAGTGGGTCATCCATCATCAAAGTCAGCCTTCCCAGCCAGTCCTTGAGAAGCTGAGTTCAATACCTGACTCAGCCCTGTGCTTCATCCCAGTGGATGTGAAATTAACTGTTTGTACAAAACTTTATTTTTTGCAGACCACATGAGTTGGGAATTAATACCAATGCAGACATATTTATTTCATCACTGGGGTATAATTTCAATTCTCAGATTCCTCCTCAGGGAAGAAAGCAATCTGGCCCCTGGGGGGTTTTAATAAACCAGCTCCACTGGCTCATCTGCTTCTGCCTGGAGGGTGTGCGGGTCCCAGCTCTGCAGGCCTGTACTGACTGAGCTTCACCTTTGACACAGCTGTAAGACCATGAGAGAAAGGAATCTTACTTCCTCTGAACCGAGGTTGAGCATTCGCGGTATTTTATAACGCACCACACTTGCCAAATTTTCAGGTGTCAAGCTTCTGCTTAGCCATAGGTTTTCAATAATCACCACTAGTTAGCATTCTAACATTTTTTCAGTCTGATTTTGTTTTGATTTTGCCTAGCTGTGTTTGTGAGAAGGCATTGAGCTGCAGGTGGCCCAGCCTGTGCATTCTCCTGACTAGTAGGGAGCTAACCAGAGATGGTAGGAAAGTTGCTTTAAGAGTCGTGAAATGACCCCTCAACAGCCACACCAGCAGGGGTGATGTCCTTATCTTCCTGCTGCAACTGTTACTGAACAGTAACCCAAACAGAGTCAGGTGCAGGGACACCCTCTCGGTGGCTTTGGCATGTCTGAGGACAAGAGGGGCGGGGAAGGTTTGGCCCACCCAGGGAGGCAGGGCTGGCTCCTTACAGGGTTGCTGTTTCCTGTCCACATGGCCAGTTAAGTTTCCCAAGCTCTGTGCCCACCACCAAGGTATCAAGTCCTAACCCATATGCGTTGGTGCAACACAGTCAACTCTGCAAATATAAATCCACACTGTCCAGAGAAGCGTCCGTCGGTGAGTCGCCCAAGCCCTCACTGAGGGCTCTGTCCAAAAGAAGGAAGGAGGGAAGAAGGGCAGGAGGAAGAGGGGTGAGGGAGGAAAAGAGGGCAGGAAAGAGGAGGAAGGAGAGGGCAGGCTCTTGTTGGGCTTTCTCCAAACCCTGCTGAGGGTCAATGTCCCTCAAACAACCCTTGGATGCCTGCCAAGTGCCACACATCACCCTCATTAAAGGGTCTGTGTTGAGTGACCGAGTTTGATGAATAGACAGTGACTGAGGGAGAGGCTGGTCTCTGGGCTTTGCAGGAGGTTCTAACCCATCAGCCCCCTTCTAGCCTCGAGCTCTTTAGCCTCAACCTCTGCTTCCTCATCTGTAGAACAGACACAGCAGTGAGGACACTCCTCTGCAGTGGTCCTGAGGTCCCTACACCTCTTCGAGTCACAGGACCGTGGGAGTGTGTTCTACAAGACTCTGCAGGCTGCTTCCTGTGAGTGTCTGCTGAGTGTTCCCTGTGAGTGTGACCACTGTGTGCAGCACTCAGCACAGCGGGCGAGGACACCGAGGCTGCCGCTTCTCACACCAGGGTGGAGGTGAGGATGGACTGCAGGTGGACATCCATGCAGGGATCCAGAGAGTGATGGTCCAGGGTCTCACAGGAGGGTGGAGCTGAGGGTGGACTGCAGGTGGGTGTCCAAGCAGGATCCAGAGAGTGATGGTCCAGGGTCTCACAGGAGGGTGGAGCTGAGGGTGGACTGCAAGTGGTCATCCACACAGGAATCCAGATAGTGACGGTCCAGGGTTCTCACACATGGTGGAACTGAGGGCAGCATGCAGGTGGACATCCATGCAGGCATCTAGATAGTGATGGTCCAGGGTTCTCACACATGGTGGAGCTGGGCGGCCTGCAGGTGGGCGTCCATGCAGGGATCCAGATAGTGACAGTTCAGGGTCTCACACATGGTGGAGCTGAGGCGGCCTGCAGGTGGACGTCCATGCAGGGATCCAGATAGTGACGGTCCAGGGTTCTCACACATGGTGGAGGTGAGGGCAGCAGGCAGGTGGGCGTCCATGCAGGGATCTAGATAGTGATGGTCCAGGGTCTCACACATGGTGGAGGTGAGGGCAGCCTGCAGGTGGGCGTCCATGCAGGGATCCAGATAGTGACGGTCCAGGGTCTCACACATGGTGGAGCTGAGGGCGGCCTGCAGGTGGCCTTTGTCACCACCCAGTCCGTTTGAACCTGGCGGGGCCCAAGGTCACAGGGCTCATGATCCTTGATCTCCCCTCTGGACACCCTCGCCCTCTGGGCCTCAGGTGCCCCACCAGGGCAGTGCTGCCCACCCCAGTTCTTTCTGGTGTTTGACGGATGCTGATTGAATTCTTAGTCATCTACCTGTCTCTCAGGGAGGCTTTGTGGCGGCTTAGCTCCCTCTCTGGGGATAGAGTGTCCCTGGGAGTCTGGCCTGGCGGCACCACCTGCTGTCCTGTGTGGGGTCATCGTGGCAACGCCTTGCGCCCCCAGGGAGACCACTCTGCATGCCTGGCCCCCGTGTGGGCTGGAGCGTGGGAAGGCTGGTGGGTGATACTGAAGGAGGCGGCGTGGCCCTGGGAGGATGTCTAAGGTGAGCACTCTCCTGGAAGCCTACCACTGCTCCAGGGCTGCTGCTGGGACAGCCAAGCCCAGGGGCGGCTCCAGGGTGCCCAGGCCTGGAGGAAAGAGGCACGAGGCTCTTGGCAAAGCCAGTTCTCAGGGCCATTACTCGTGAGAAGCGCATTCGCCACGTCGCTAATGGAGCTGAAGCTCTGAGCTGCAGAGCTGCGGGCTCATGTCTCTGAGGGGCTTTGTGAGATTTTCAGATGAAGAGGAGCTGCAGTCAGCAGGGGCCGCGTCCTTTCGGTCCGACTCCTTGTCCACACCTCCCAGGCTCCAGTGATGCTGGGCACACTGCAGCACCTCTGGGTCTGCCCAGGGACGTCTGCCAGGGTGCCTGTGGTGCAGGTCCTGTGTGCCACTGTGTCCCCACGGTGGCCCGGCTCCACACACCCCAGCCGCCAGGTCGAAGGTGCCCAGTGATGGAGCAGAGCCCATGCTGTGCAGCCAGACAAGCTTTTTAGGAGGGTTACACTTTTGGATTTTGATATCAGATAGTAAGTGAAAGTAATTTTCATGTTTAAATGCTTAATTCGTTATAAATTATTTTTTATTCTAAACTAATATTCTCAATTGTTCTGAATTTTGGGTCTATAAAATTTTCTTAAGAGTAGAAACCCCACATCGCCTGGGAATCTCATTCCCATTAGAAATCATAAAAATTTAGTCTTTGTAACCTCTCTCTCCACCCACGTGTGCACACACACATGCACACGCACTCACACAGGTTGTACAGAATAAAAGACAAAAACCAGAAGGGAAAACAGAAACATTAATAATCACCAGGCTAGGGGTCGACCTAAATCGAGTCTTATCAGCAACTCTATGAAATGTGACCATCTACACGCTCATTAGAAGACAGATAAACGCCAGGCCAACTGTAGACCACCGGTGGAAGACAGGGCGGCAGAAGGTGGACGGATGAGGAGAAGGTGGGCGGCTGCCCGGTCGGGTAGGACAGGCACGCCAGGCACTGGGCAGTGACAGGCAGGCGTGGGCACGGGGTGAAGCTGGTCGCTCGCAGGTCTTCATGGCTGTGAAAGTCCATGTATCTAGTGAACAGGAAGCAAAACGCACACATTATATAGGGATATTCCACAATCAGAGCGGGATTTCCAGTCCCTTCCTGGAAGCTGACAGGAAAACCAGGAAAGAAACGTGAGTCAGTGGAGCAGAACCAGTCCTCCACCATCCCTCTGGTGGCCTGCCCGGGCCCACCTGGATGCACGGTGGGCAGTCAGGGCAGCGGACCGTCAGCGGGAGCCGATCTCTTCTGTGCAGCACCACGTGGGTGCAGGCAACTGCCCGGGGCCTCCCTCCCGCATGGCAGAGGGGCAGCTGAGGTGCCCACCTGTGTAGGGGTCTCCTCTGCTCAGAGGCCCTGTCGTGAGCAGCCATGGAAGACAATGTGGGACCCTCAGGGTAGGTCAGGTGCCAGGGCCAAGGCTGGCCTCAGAGCCTGGCCTCCAGGTGCCTGGGCACCCCTCAGGGACATCCAGCAGGTAAGAAGGGCGAAGCCACCTTAAAACTGCGTTCGCTGCTTTAGCTGTTCTTAGTGAGCGATGCTGAGGAAAGAGTCTGGCACAGGGCAGAAGAGAGAGCTGCCGTGAGATCCGTGGCAGAGTCGGTGGGCGGTCACAGTGCTGGCCACGATGGCCTGTGTCCGCAGCAGAAGGTGGTGTGACCTGTGGGGCCAGCAGGGCACTGGCGTCCTTGAGCGTGGCTTCTGGACACTTAGGGGTGTGCAGGAGGAGAGGCACGAAGCACATGTGACCGGGCGCCCAGGACCAGCTGCGCCTTCCTCTGTGCTGCGGCCACTGCTCTCGGTGACCGTCTGTGAGGATCGCCCGGTGCCCTGGAGCCCGTGCTGCCTGCGGGGAACTGAGGCGCCCAGACCCACAGCCGCCTGCACGGTCGCCAGGCTGACCCTGATATCCTCCCATGCCCACCCCAGGTGCTCCCTTCCTGGCTCTGCACCAGCATACGTGGGCAACCTCCTTTGTACGCTCTGCACCAGGACCATGGGTTGAAGGTGAAGGTTGTTAGGCAGATGTCAGGGGCAGTTTTGGTTCGGCGATAACTCCCGGAAAAACGCTCTGCAGACACAGGTCCCACACGAGGAACTTTATTTTATGCGGACGATTCATGCCTGCTGGGGGAAAAAGGGAAAAGGAAAAGAAGAAAATGGTGCAGGGTTTCTCCTCAGATATCGGAATTTCGCGGGCTGGGAGGAACCAATCGCGGAGGAGAATTATTATAGACTGACTGATGGACCAATGACATATTAGAACGTAATGTGGGAGGCAGGAAGATTACGGCAACGTAAGCCAGAAATTCCTGTAACCGGAGAGGCAGGCGTAGGAGGCCGGGTTCCTCTAACGGAGAGGTGGGCGTAATGCAGATTGACAGGTGGTACCTGTAGCGGGAGAGAAAGGAGGTTTTATACCTTACAAAGGTGGCCTCAGCCTCACGGGCAAGGCTGTAATCAAACGCAGCCCTTGGAGGGTCAAGATGCCTGGCGGCCTTGAATGGCACAAGGCCCCGGAATTCTGAGCAGCAGGGGGACCACGTCTCCTCCTTCCCTTCTCCTTGAACGTGGCAGATTCAGTTCTGGTTGAGTCCGTCCAGGTTTGGAGACTTGGCAGTGGTCGACCCTCCTGCTACCGCAAAGGCTCTGATGACAACCAGCTGCCTCCGAGTGCATTCAGACTTAGAAAACAGACCTGTGCTCTGCGTGGCGTGGCCCGCCGCCCGGCCGCTGTCAGGAGCAGGACCTGGAGTTTGGCGTGCCAGGGCCTCCTCAGTCCGACCTGGTGAGGCAGCCTGCAGCATGCCGGGCTGGGCACAGGGTCCGCCAGGGGCAGCGGGGGCCGGGGGACACAGCAGCACAGTCTGTCGAGGTCGGTGTTTGAAGCCAGTGTACTTCTTGATAATATGAATGGAAGACAAAAGGACGGTCAGCAGTCCATCCAGACTTCCATCACCCCTCAGCTCAGCAAAATCCTACCCCCAAAACAGACAGGTTCAAGGCCAGTACGACATGGCCAGTCTTCACCTCCACCAAGTGCCCCTAGCCAATGGATTTCCTAGATGTGAATGTGGCGAGGCGGCTCGGCCTGTGGTCTGAAGGCAGGGCTCTGGGAACCCCTCTGCCGCCTGGCTCACACTGGGACACTCGGCTCCTGACCCCTGACTCAGGCATGACTTGCTTATTTGAAAGGTCACTTCTGGATATTCCTGACGGGGGAGCTGGGAGCACGGTGGGAATGGTTCCGAGGCAGCGTTCCACAGAACGCTCTCAGGCTGCGAGCTCAGGAGGGCTCTCTCCAGCCCTGTTAGCCACGCCAGCTTCCCAGACCAGTTGCCCCACGGGGTTTGTGGCCTGTGATAGCCACAGCAGTGACCCACGAATCCAACAAGAGCCTGCGAATGGGGCCCCTGCAGTAGAGCAGGTGGGCACCCGAGACTCAGCAGCATGCTGTCAGCTCTGTGTCGTGGGGGCCAAAAGGTTGGCAAGAACAGTGCAGAGGAGGCCAAGTCTACGCTGGCCCATAGATTCAGACTCCATAGGTCTGGGCCCAAGGAGAGGCAGAGCATCATGGCAGAGGGAAACGGCGCAGGAAAGCAGCTGCGGACATGACAGTCAGAAATCTGAGAGCGCCACTCACCAGGGACAAAACACAAACCCCAAAGATTTGCTCCCTCCCGGTGGCCCACCGCCTCCAGCCATACCCGCCTGCTCCAGTCTCCACCCAGTTGATCCATATCCGTAGGTTCAGGCACGGATCAGGTTAAGGATCTCCCAGCCCAGTCAATTCTCCTCCGAACACCCCTGCATCGTCTCATGCGTGAGCTTCTGGAGACACCTCACATCTGTGCTCATGTGACCTTCCACCCCTCATGCCATGTCCGTCTTCTGATGAGATGACGGAGGCTTCCTGTGAGAACTCTAGATGAACACATGCTGGTGATCGGCGTGGCCGTCCTCAGCACCCTGGGTGAGTGTCCCCGTCCCGCGGGATGCCCAAATCCCGGAAGATCAGGCCCCCCTTCGAGACGGGCTGGGGCTTGCAGGTGCCCCTTCACATCTCCCAAGTGCAGGACGTCCTCTCTAGAGGACGGCAATACCAGTAGGGTCTCTATGGTAAATGACTGCCACACTGGACTGCTTAGGGACCAAGGCAACAGCCGTCCATGCAGTTGGGTGCAGACGGGATTCTTGGAGAACAGTCTTTAGTCTCTGGTTGGTGGAACTGTGGTCTGCGGCCTCTGCGGGTGCTGAGGGTGGGAGTGTGGACCTTCAGGAAGAGCTTTCTCTCCCTTGCGTCCTCTAAGGGTGGGTGTGCGGGGAGGAGTCCCCAGAGGTTCCGCCCTGCTCTGCCCCCTGGGTCCTGGCCTGTTCTTGCGCCTGTCAAATCTCCACTAAAACAGATGGAGAATCCACACACATGCTCAAGTACTCAGAGCGTCAGCTTCTGGCCCAGGGCGTGGTCCCAGTGGGGACCTGGGGAGGGCATGGGTGTCCTCCAGTCGTCCTGTCCTCTTGCCAACAGCTTCCGCCCACGTGCTTCAGCCTTGCTTTCACGGCACCTTCGGGCAAGACCTCAGAGGGTTTCCCAGGGTGTCCTTGGCAGACTGCAGGCCCCTGACTGTTTTCAGTCTGTGGAGATGGCCTTTAATTTCTCCCTGGGGGCTGGGCCTCCTCCAAGGAGTGGGCGGCCCTGCCTCTCTGTTAGGCTTGGTGCTGGGGTCCCTTTGTTGTGGGCTGTGCCTGGTGAGCAGCTACAAGGACCGCCCAGCTTCTGCACACCCAGTTAGAAGCAGCAGTGATGGGCAGCTCTGGACACTCCTCTCACCTCCACCAGCCTCTTCAGTGCTGGCTCACAGGCGGCCAGCCTCCACCCTTCGTGACTCTTCTGGGTCCACGCAGCCCTCTGGAAGCAGGGTGCTCCCTGGGTGGGCGCGTTCTCCTGGGTTTCTGTCACTGGGGGCGCCTGGACGTAGCTTTCTGCGGGTTTGGATCTATAGGACCTCCTGCCCCTTGTGCAGGCGGTGCAGCTCCGCCCTCGGAGTCTCTGACCCCGCCACCCTTGTTTCCAGCTCCTTCTTGCTTTCTGGTGCTGCGGGCTCCTGCAGGCTTCCTGCCCCAGTCCTGGAACCCACTGTCCCAGGCAGACCAGGTCCGGAGTGCGCTCCTCTCTGCCGGGTGCTGCTCGGAGCAGCAAGGTGCGTGGGGAAAGCCGCGCGGGACGCGTCAGCGGGGGCAGCCGCCTGCAGCCCTCTCGGTTCCGCCGAGTCTGCCCCGAGTGGACCGCGCTCCCCTGACGGCTGCCCTGGTGCAGCGCCTGCTTCCTTCCGCCGTCACTTCGTGACTTCGCATCTCCGGTTTACTTAGCAAGGAACACATCGCCGTTCGATTTTTGTTACCTAAAAAATTAAGGAACATAAATTCGTCTAAAACTGACACTTTTAAGGGACATTTTGGTTATTAAAATGTGCATTTTTATCATTTTAATTTTTATTAATTTTTATTGTGGTTTGAATTAATCCTTGTCATTCAAACCTTGGAAGATAGTATTTGGGCTTTTTTAATGGACAGCTAACTGTGCATGTTTCTGGGCACAGTGTGATGTCAGTGCGCATGGGCGATGCGCACCGCAGCGCTCACACAAACTCTAGGAACTGTCTGGAACATTCTGTCAGCCAAGCCGTCGTGGCTGCCCACCAGGTGCGCAGCCTTAGAAACCACTGCGCCCCCAGCGCGCCTGGGCCCGCCCCTGTCCCGCCCGCCTCCCCCGCTGGGCTCTGGGGCCACTGCTCCCTGCGCCCTTCCAGGAGGTCACCTGGGGCTGCCACAGCCGCGTGGGTCTGTCTCTCCGCCCTGGACTTACCTCACTGGACGTGCCCTCTTCAGGTCCCTTACTGTGCGGCCGCCTGCGGGGCGCTCCTCTGAAGGAGCGCGTGGGAGCGCCTAGGGCTTCTCCTGGCCGTCGCTGCAGCGCGCACTGGCGACTGGACCCGGGTCTTGGCGCCGTGCCCTGCCCTCCTGGCCACTGCGTCCCCTCCCCTGGTGCCGCCCTGGGGTGGGTTGCTGGACCGAGGGAGGTCCGCCCTGGGCTTCCAGGGGCTCAGGCCGTCGTCCAGGGGCGTGCGCACGTTCCCACTGGCCGTCACCTGAGGCCCCCTTCCCTCCCGTTCTCGCCAGCCTTTGCCATTTTTGCCTTTTTTACTGTAGTTGTTCTAACTCACTCCGATTTCAGTTTGCACCTCTTTGATGATTAGTGATGTTGAAATGTTTTTTCCTCTACTTGTTGACCAGTTTTATGTTTTATTTTGAGAACTGTCTATTCATACAATTTTCCCATTTTTAGATTGGCTTTTTTTTTTTTTTAAATATGCTGTTGAGTCCTCTTGTTTATTTGTGCAAAGCTTTTATTTTGCTGATTTCACTTTTAAATTTTGCTTTTGTTGCCAGTGATTTTGAGGTTATATTAAAAGCAGAACAAGACAGAACCATTTTCCCAGACTGACATTTGGAAACCATTTCCTTTTGTTTCTTTCCAGCAGTTTCAGTGTCAGGGCTTGTGTTTACGTTTTTGATCCATTTTGAGCTGGTCTGTGTGTTGGGAGGTGGTGCCTCCTCTCACTTCCCCAGACATGCTGTTGGAGGTGGCCCTTCTCCCAGTGTGTGCTTTGTCCCTTCGCTGACCATCAGTGGGCTGTAAACTAGTGGGCTTACTTCTGAATGTTCTGTTCTGCTCCACTGGTCTGTCGGACTGTATTTATGTCAGTACTGTGCTGTTTGGATCACAATAGTCTTGTAAGATATTTTGAAGTCCACTTTGCTCATTGTCATCGGGTTTACTCTAACTAGTCAGGGTCTTTTGTAGTTCCACACAACTTTAAGAGTGCCTTTTCTATTTATGTGAAGAGTGCCATTTGTATTTTGGTAGGGATTATATTGTATCTATAGATCACGTTGGGTTGTGTGGACATTTTTATCTATACCAATTCTTCCGATCCATGAACATGGGCTATCTTTCCATTTTTTTTTTGTTTCCTCTTCAGCTTCTCTTATCAGTATTTTATAATTTTTATTGAGAGGGTCTTTCACCTCCTTGATTAAATTTGTTGCTAGGTATTTTTATGTAGCTATTATAAATGAGATTGCTTTCTCAACTTCTTTATCAGCTAGTTCATCATCAGTGTATAGAAATTTTACTGATTTTTGCATGTTGATCATGAATCTTGCAAATTTACTGAATTCATTTATAAGTGTTAATAGCTTTCTGGTAGAGTCTTTAGGGTTTTCTCTACAGAAGATTGTGTCTTTTGTAAACTGGAATAGTTTGTTTCCAATTTGGATGCCCCAAATTTCTTTGCCTTGCCTGGTTGCTATGACTCAGACCCCAAGGACTATGTTGAAGATTGTAGCAAAATTGAGTGTTCTTGTCTTGTTCCATATCCTAGAGGAGAAACCTTAAACTTACCTGTTCAGTATGATGTTAGCTGTGGGTTTGCCATATTTTGCCTTAATTGTGTTGGGATATGGTCCTTGTATACATAATTTGTTCAGAGTGTTTTTTTTTAATTGTGAAGGAATCTTAAATTTTAGCAAATATTTTTCTGAATGTGAGATCATATGGCTTGTATCCTTCATTCTACTGACAAGATATATCTCACTTACTGATTTGCACATGTTGGACCATTCTTTACACTCCTGAGATAAATCCCACTTGATCATAGTGTTTGTTCTTTTGATGTGCTATTGAATTCAATTTGTTAGTATTTTCTTGAGAATTTTTGCATCTACATTCATAAAGTATATTGGTGAGTGATTTTCTTTTGGTCAGTAATTTTCTTTATCATATATGACTTGGTATCAGGGCCATGCTGGTCTTAAATTTGGAAGAATTTCCTTGCTTTTACTATTTTGGAATAGTTTGAGAAAAATCGGCGTTACTGTTTCTTTAAAAATGTGGCGGAATTCAGCAGTGGACCATGCAGTCCTGTGTCTTCCATAATTGGGAGATTTTTAATTGCTGATTCAGCTTTGTTGCTCATTATTGGTATATTTTCTGTTTCTTCATGATCCAATCTTGCTAGGTTATATGTGTCCAGGAGTTGATCAGTTTCTTTAGATTTTCCAGTTTGCTAATGTACAGTTGTTTGTGGTAATCCCTAATGATCTTTTATATTTCTGTGGTATCACTTGTAAAGTTTTCAGTATCTGATTTTATTTGATTCAGTCTTCCCTCTTTTTTCTTAGTGTCTGTAAAAAAGTTTGCTGATTTTATTTATATTTTCAAGAAACCAAATTTTCATTCTGTTGATCTTTTACATTATTATGCAGTCTCATTTTTTAAAATTTCTGCTCTTCTCCGAATCTTTCCTTTTTTTGTCTTTTTTTTCTTTCCTAATTTTGGACTTCATTTGTTCTTGCTTTTATAGTTCTTTGCATTTCTGGGTTACTTTAGATGCACTTTTTCAGCATAGAGGTTTGTTGCTGCGAATCCCCCTGAGTGCTGCTTCTGCCATGTCCTACTGGTTTTGGCATTTCTGCTTCCATTTTCATTTGTCCTGTTACACTTTTAAATTTACTTCTAAATCTCTTCACTGATCCATTGGTCACTCGGGGTCACACGGTCCAATTTCCATGTATTTGACAATTCCCATAGTCCCTCTTGTGGCTGTTTTGTGGTTTTATTCTGCTGTGGTCAGAGAAGATGCATGATTTGATTTTGAATTTCTAAAATTTGTTGAGACTCATTTCATGTCCTATCATATGGTCTATTCAGGACAGAGTTCTGTGTACAGCTCTTGGGTAATGTGTTCTGTGAAGTCTGTCAGGCCCATTTGGCTCATACTGGGTTTTAACCTTGGTGTTTCTTTCTTGGTTTTCTGTCTGCATAATGTGAACATCAGTGAAAGTGGGTACGGAAGTCTCCATCTGTTATTGTATTGGAGTATTTCTCTCCCTTTAGATGTAATAAGGCTTGCTTTACATATTTATTTATATTTATATTTGCTTTGGGTATATGAGCATTCTGATACTGGATGCATATGAGTACATGTAGGTATTTACAATCATTACTTCCTCTTGTTAAATAGATCTTTTTATTATACGGTAACCACCTATACCTGTTTTTTACAAATTTTTTGTCTGAACTCTCTTTTAGCTAACGGGATAGCTGTTTCTGCTCATCCTCAACTTCTGTCTGTGTGGAATACCTCTTTTCCTCCACTACTTCACTTTCAGTTTATATGCTTTCCCGAATGAAATGGGTTTCTCCTAGACAGCATGTATTAGGGTCTTGTTTTTACCCATTTAGCCAATCTTTATCTTTAAATTTTTGAATTCCTGGTTATGATGGGAAGGGAACAGCCTAGTCCTGCATCCTGTACGGGTAACTGCACTTTGAGTGAAACAGCTCCTCCCATTCTTTTGGAGGTTATTCTTGAGGGATACACTTTCCCCTGTGGGTGGGTATTAGGGAGTCACTGGGACGGCATGTTAGCTTTGATGCTGGATGGACTCGGAAGCACGGTTTCTGTGCATTTCATCAGCTATAATCCTTGCCAGTGACATCTGACTCAACATTGGTGACAGGCTGTGGCTGTTGGTGACTGACTGGTGGTTGTTGGAGCAAGTGCTGGCAACGGAGGTGCCGTGGGCTGGCTGGCAGGTGGCAGGCTCTCTGTGGGGCAGGGCTGCTGCGGGTCTGGCAGTTGGGGCTCAGGTGCACTCAGGTGCTGTGGTCAGCTGTGCTGTCCCCACTCTGGAGGGGCAGGGCTGCCACCGGGCTCTCGAGCAGGTTGCAGGTGGGCATGGACGTGTCAGGCCACGGCCTGTGTGTTGGCCGGCCCTCTGCTCAAGTCTTCTGTTCCCTGGGGATTAGGAATCCAGGGTTTGGCCTTCCTGCTGGGCCGCGGCTCTGGGTCTGGCGCGATGGGATGGTCTTCGGCTTTCCGCAGGAGTGTGCGTCCGTGCTGGAAGGGGCTGAGTGTGGAGGTGATGCGCCTCTGTGGCCACTCCCAGGACAGGATGCCCTCTTGCATGGGTCCAGCAGCTCGTGTAATGGGGGCTGGGCAGGGTGGAGCACGAGCCCCCTTGTGGGCACCTGGGCTGTGTGAGCCCCGGGAAGCTGGCCCAAGCAGGCGCAGGGTCTGGCGGCCGTGGTGGAGGCTGCAGATGCCCGCCGAGGCGGTGGGCTTGGGCACCCAGCCACTGTGGCCCCTGTACGGGAAGCCGACCTTGGCCAGTCTGAGCGGGCCTCGGGTGGAGAGGCAGAGGCTCTGGCCCCTCTGTGCTGTGCGGGTCTCCCTCCCCGGGGCCTCGTCACTTCCTGGCTTACTTATGTCCTCAGTGGCTCCAGGCAGAGCAGAGTTGCTTATTGTTGTGGTTCCTTACCTTGCGAGTGGCGGTTAGGAGGATTCAGGACCCTGTGCCGATGTCCTCTCTGGACTCTGTTTTCAGTCTCTGCGTTCCTCGGGGGACCTGGCGTGGGTCCTCAGTTCTAGCTCCCCTCCCGCACCTGTGCTTCAGGACCTAGCGCCCCTCAGCCGGGGCTGCTGGTGCTCCCGAACACACTGCCTCTATCTGCACTTAGAGGAGACGCCAGTACTTCCAAGCCATCCAGGAGCAACTGCCCCTGACCAGAAAAGTGAGGCCTACTCTTTTCAGCTCATGGGTCTCAAGCTGGTGTCCTCTCTGCCATTAACAGGTTATCCACTTTGACAACAGCATTGAGGTACTTAAGAGGAAAGGGTTCCTTTTTTGGGGATAATGGGATTCGAAAATTTGAGAAGGATTTGTGTGTGTGAGACTGACTTTCATTTCTGGACAAGTCACTATGGGGAGAGTTATAAGAAGCCACATCATGAGAGGAAAAGGACCGGCTGCCATGGGGTGAGCTCGTGCAAACAACAGCAAGGGTGGAACTGAAAACAGGGAGAAGAGCGAGGGCCAGCAGAACCACGGTCCATGGTCAGCGCCAGAAGCTTCCCTGAGCGTCCCTGAGCGGAGTGTGACCCGTGATCCCCTGTGCTCATTCCACAGTATGCTTCTGTGTGACTGTCTCCACTTTCCCCCAACGCGCAAAGGGAGGTTTGCTCCACAGCTTAAGGGTAAAAGGACAGCCAGTACATTCCTTCTGAGTCACAGTGAAGACTTGGGACCTTTATCTTCTGCTTACAGGCTTATGATCACAGTCACTCACAGCCGGTCCAAAACTGGGCTGTGCCATGGAGTCAGAGGCTCCTTCTGATGGACCAGCCTGGCCTCACTTCTTCATCCACCACCTCTGTTCCTAAACCACTCATGCGGCTGTGGTTTATTGACCATTATGCCAAGTGTAGCTCTTCTGAAAAAAGTCGAGGCTCATAATGTCGACAGCAACGGCGATAAAGAAATGCTGTGTTCTGTCCTCAATAGGAGGTAGCAGTGTGTAAGGTGCTGTAAGCAGGGTGACCATGTAATTGTCGTCCAGACTGAGGGTTCTGACAGTGGCCGAGCCTTCAATGAATACTCCCCCTTCTCCCAGGCCTAAACAGGCAGGACCTGGAACAGAGGGGTGGTCACTGTCTCCCAGGTCTAAACAGGCAGGACCTGGAACAGAGGGGTGGTCACTGTCTCCCAGGTCTAAACAGGGCAGGTCCTGGACAGGTGGGGTGGTCACTGTCTCCCAGGCCTAAACAGGCAGGACCTGGAACAGAGGGGTGGTCACTGTGTCCCAGGTTTAAACAGGACAAGACCTGGAACAGAGGGGTGGTCACTGTCTCCCAGGTCTAAATAGGGCAGGACCTGGATAGGAGTGGTGGTCATGCTCGGAATAGGTCTACTTGGAAATATGAGGAATAGTTTGTTTTGTTTTTTCCTGAATTTGCATCCCGTTCCTCCACCATCTGAGGCCTCAGGCAAAGCCGGTCCAAGGGACCAGGTGAGTCTGTGGCAGGCCTCTTGGCTCAGCCTCCGTGACGGGGCTCGCCGCTCACGCTGTGTGCGCTCCACCTTTCCAGTGCTCTGCTTCTCCGAGTAGATACCAGTTTTCTCAGAAGACTCTCCCTGATTGTTATTCAGGTCGACACACTTGGTGTCTGCGGGGATCTGAAGCGAGTCCACCTTGCGGGGAGCGGGGACCCTGGGAAGTTTGTGGTGCTGGAACTGCCCTGGTCTCTCCGTTTCCATGGTTAGCCTTTCTCTGCTCTGGAGACTCTTCTGGGAGGCCAAGGCTTCTCCTTTCTGGTAGATTCTCCTGCTGACTTTACTTGAGATCCAGTGTGGATAATAAACCTCAGATCGGGGCTTCTCTCCCCTTGGGTCCTCGAACGGCCCGTCCTCTCTGGAAAGTGCTGTAGGACCCTGTCCTGGTATGTGCTCAGCTTTCACAGAACGCTCATCCTGTGAGGACTTTGTATCTTTCCTGGTAATTTATCTTTTGGTTTTACATCCCTAGCTTAATATTTGGTTTGATCTGCATGCCTGATTTAAATTTTACTATGAATCTTTTATTTTGGTTCCATTTTGGTTTGGTTATGTGTGTTTGTAAATGTTTGGAATTTTTATTATTTTCCCCTGTTTATTTCTGAAAATCCTCTGACAGAAACAAACATTCTAAGTGGTGATCATGAGGGAGCTAATTAATAGCCAGTTGGGTGGTCACCCCCAGTTATGAGAGAGTTAGTCTCTGGAGACAAAGTTGGCCATGTGAAGATTGGTCGGCCGTGGGCAGGCAGGATCATGTGGACACTGCCAGGATAAGACATTCCTGTGCAGTGGTGAGCTCTCCGTCAGACACGCGAGGGCAGAATCCATCCGCCAAGTTCAAGGTTCCCGGGCCGGTACACTTGCCAGCCGCAGTGCTTCGCTGAGACGCCTCCGTGTCTCGTGCTGGGCTTACAGGACTTCTTTGCTCCTGAGAGACTGATAAGAAGTACGACAGGGTTTCCAGATTCTGGAACTTGCGTCAGAGGCCTCCTGGGAGGCTCTTCGGATGGTCCCATGCACATTGTCCCTTGTCAACAGACGGTGACTCCTAAGCCACAGTGATAGGTCAGCTTGGCAGGGATTTGGGGCTCTTCTTGACTCTTTCTGCCCATTTTTTTTTTTTTTTTGCCCATTTTGAATCTGTTGACTTTCCCACTTATGTTAAGATAAAGAAAAATTAAAACGAATACAGGAAAAAGTCTGCTAAAACGCTGTTTCTGTGGCATTGCAGCCTGAGGAGGAAAAGAAAAAAAAACTTTCTAAGAACTTAGAAAACTTAATACCAAAAAAGAGACAATAGTAACCCGATTGATGAATGGGAAAATGAACTAGACATTTTTCAAAGTAAGAAGTATAGCAGTCAAAATATCTATGAAAAATGTTCAACATTCTTAGTAATCATGGAAAAGCAAACTAAAACTACACTGAGATTTCATCCCACCTCCGAATGGCAAGCATCAGTATATAGATAATAATAAGTGCTGGGAAGGACGTGGGAGGAAGGAACGTTGCTCGGAGGACCACTTTGGAAAGCAGTATGGAGCGTCCTCAGAAGGCAAGGGTTGGCGCCACCATAGGACCAGCTCCGTGGTACCAAGACAGCTGAAGTAGGCACCCCAGCCCGGTCCAGGCATGTCGTGTTTAGGCCAGCAGGATCCACACTGCCGAGACGTGGAACCAGCCCAGGCGTCTGCACACGGATGGTGGATGGACACACAGTGGAGATCCACCCCGCCAGGAAGCAGGGGAGGTTTCCATTTGCTGGTCAGTGGATGGAACTGGAGAAGAACATGCTCAGTGAGATGAGGCAGACCCAGGGGGTCAAGGGTCACATGTTCCCTTTCACATGCAGAAGCCAGAGAGAAAGGAGGACTAGAGGGATCTCAAGAAAAGAACAGCAGTGGAGTGGGGAGGACAGGAGAGGGCGGAGGGCGGGGGGGATGGAACTGTGGAGCGGCCCTGGACACTGTGGCGTGAGCCTCACCGTCAGCCCTGCGTCCTGAGGAATTCAAAGCACCAGCTAAGAACAGGGAATCAACAGGAGGAAGACCCGCAGAGCAGAGGCAGGGGTCTGAGGAGGGACGGGGAAGCAGGATCTGGGGATTGGTGTGGAGCGGATGGCACGGGAGGCCGTCGAGCAGAGGCCAGAGTGGACGCCACCATCACACCTGACGGCGACACACGGACAGAAACGGAAGAACTTGAATCAAAGGTTCTGACGTGGGCCGGGCTCGTGCTACCTCCAGGGTAAGAGTCGCTCATTTTGGAAATGAAGATCTTTCTGGCTGACGACGGCTTGGGCTGGTGGAATCGGAACACCTCGGCCTTGGCACCTGGACTCACTTGCGATGTAAAATGAGAGCGAAGCGGGGAAGAGGGTTTGGAGGCAGACTCCTAGGGAGCCACTGGCCCAGCGGGTCCACGGCCTCCATAAGACCTCCAGGGAGCGCCAGGGCAACCTCGAGATCTGGCCTGCGAGCGGAGCCTCAGCAGCCTCCTCTGGCCAGACACTGTGGATCCAGCTGTCGCCTGATGCACAGGTGAGTCCGGGGCTCTGCCCTGCCCTGTGCCAGGCACCTACAGAAGAGGCTGTGAGCTCGCTACACGTGCGTGTGCTCCGGAGGTCAGTGTGGGTCCATGTGCTGTGCCGCGTCCACGGGAAAGGACCCTCAGGGAACTCTGCCTCGCTGGGTTGCCGAAAAGCCTGTGTCCACGCGGAGATGTCAAATGGCATCGACCAATGCCTTCCAGCTGGAGGGCAGCCATGAGGGTGTGACAGCAGGGTGCTCCAAGGGACCAGGTGAGTCTGCACAGGTGAGATGGTCCAGGTGACCAAGGTGACCAAAGTGAGTCGCGACAGGTGAGCTGCTCCAAGGGACCAGGTGAGTCTGTGACAGGTGAGCTGCTCCAAGGGACCAGGTGAGTCTGTGACAGGTGAGCTGCTCCAAGGGACCAGGTGAGTCTGTGACAGGTGAGATGGACCAGGTGACCAAAGTAAATCTGCGACAGGTGAGCTGCTCTAAGGGACCAGGTGAGTCAGTGGCAGGTGAGTTGCTCTAAGGGACCAGGTGAGTCTGTGGGAGGTGAGTTGGTCCAAGTGACCAGGTGAGTACATGACAGGAGAGCTGGTCCAAGTGATCAGGTGAGTCTGTGGCAGGTGAACTGGTCCAAGCAACCAGGTGAGTCTGTGGCAGGTGAATTGGTCCAAGGGAGCAGGTGAGTCTGTGGCAGGTGAGCTGGTCCTAGTGACTAAAGTGAGCCTGTGGCAGGTGAGTTGGTACAAGGGACCAGGTGAGACTGTGGCAGGTGAGCTGGACCAAGGGAGCAGGTGAGTCTGTGGCAGGTGAGCTGTTCCAAGGGACTAGGTGAGTCTGTGGCAGGTGAGCTGGTCCAAGTGACCAGGTGAGTCTGTGGCAGGTGAGCTGGTCCTAGTGACTAAAGTGAGCCTGTGGCAGGTGAGCTGGTCCAAGTGACCAGGTGAGTCTGTGGCAGGTGAGCTGTTCCAAGGGACTAGGTGAGTCTGTGGCAGGTGAGCTGTTCCAAGTGACCAGGTGAGTCTGTGGCAGGTGAGCTGGTCCTAGTGACTAAAGTGAGCCTGTGGCAGGTAAGCTGGTCCAAGTGACCAGGTGAGTCTGTGGCAGGTGAGCTGGTCCAAGTGACCAGGTGAGTCTGTGGCAGGTGAGCTGTTCCAAGGGACTAGGTGAGTCTGTGGCAGGTAGCTGTTTCGAGTTCCTTAGTTTAATGACAAGGAAGATGCCATCAGAGATGCAGCATGCACGTCACACGGTTTTGAAGTCCACGCAGAGTTTTCTACCTAGTGCTATGATTTTTTTGTGAGTTGTCCCCCAGAGCTCAGGTATGAGACAGGACAGGAAGGTTCAGAGGAGAAATGACTGGGTTTTGAGAGTCTTAATCAGGGAATTAATCCTGATGGGATTAAGTGGGTGGTGAGTGGAGGCAGCCGGGGTGCGGGTGGTGAGTGGAGGCAGCCGGGGTGCGGGTGGTGAGTGGAGGCAGCCGGGTGTGGCGGAGGCAGCGGGAGTGGGGCGTGGCTTTGGGTACATGTATCTGTATCTGGCAGTGGAGTCTCTCTCTCTGCTTCCCTCTGCCAAGCTCTTCCCCCGTGTTGCTCAGCCCCACCTGGAGCCCCGCGGAGTGGGGCTGGCCTTCTATGAACTGAGGTCTGTGGAACTGCAAGCCCTCAGGTAAACCTTTCCTGCCCCGCAATTGTGCTGGTCAGACCCTTTTAGTCACAGCAGCGAATAGCTGACTAAAACATTGACATGTGTCTGTTATTTGTTCAAAGTACAGATTCAGCTTAATAAGAAACAAGCAGGAGAACACTCCTGAGTGCTGGCTGCTGGCCACACACAGCAGTTTGATGTGCAGGGCCTTTTCTGACTATTAAGTAATTTGAAATGGTAAGCGTGCATGTTGGATATGCCAGTTTTCACCACTAATCTAGGTATAGCCACCAGAAATAAATCAGGTGAACGTCAATGAGAAATATTTATAAGTGCACTTCTTATATAAACCCTTAAAGTTCTGTTGAATTAAAATTAGTAACAGGTGCTCATAAGACATCTGAACCATTTCTAAATAATATACTAAAAAATCAATTGCTAAACATAAATTCAAGCTTACTATGGTTCTCTTAAAATCTATAGAAAACAATGTATATTTTTGCTTATTACTAAATCTGACCTGTTCTAAATTAAATTTTTCTATGAGAAGCAAGCCTTTCTAGATGTTATAAGTAAGTGTGCATAATGGCAAGCAATTCAAGACTTCTTTCTTCCAGAGCCTTCACCAGAAATGAAGGTCCCAAAGAGTTAAGTTCCAATCCAGAAATTAACATTATAAGCAAAGACTATAAGAAGAAAACTAGATTTTAATGGGAAAAACTGTAAGGAAGACATAAAATATCCTTTCTGGAGAAAAAAATAAGTTTGTCTAATTCAGAGATGTGTAAAAGGATTGTTTTATGCCCCGAGTTTGCCTCATTGAGCCTCCACAGAAAGGCCGTGAGCTCCGTGTCCTCCCTCGGAGCAGGAGAGGCCCTCAGCACGACTGGGACCCGCCTCGGCCTCTGGGCCTGCAGAGTCCTCTCGCTTGCTCTGCCTCAGGACCCGTGGCCTGTGTCAGCGGTCGCCATGCGGCCGGGCCCTGACTCGCGGGGTCGGCTGGGATCTTCAGCGCCAGGTTGTGCAGGAGTCTGTCTCTTCACTCGGTGGGGAATCCCGTGACTCACGCGAGACGGCGGGAACGTCACAGGACAGACCGTGTGGGCGAGTCTGCCTTCTGAGGGTGGACGTGGGGGCTGGGCACACCCTCGGCAGCTGGGCCGTGGCTGTGAGCGAGGGGCCTGTGCGGCGATGGGACCCCCCAGCCGTGGCGCTCCTTGCCCCCGCCTCCTGAGGACAGGCTCCTCGCTCTTCTTTCTTCTTCCTTTTTATGAAAGGCAGCTAGTTCTGAAAACTTGGAATGACTTCCCGACCTTTTTAGGAAGAAAGCAAACAGGCAGCACACTGACCCTGAAGGGAGAGCTCCTGCTGGGACAGCTCAGCCGCTCGACCCAGGAGCCAGGCCACTTCCAGGGCAGTGTCCAGGTAGGCCTCAGGTGAGCTCTCCACACTCACCGGTCTCGTGGGGCAGAGGCACCCTGGGCCCGAGCTTCTCCGGGGCGGCGTCGATGGGGGAGACGCCATAGGTCTCTGGGCAGCTGTGCCAACTGGAGTTGCCCAGGACGAGGGCGCATCCCATGGCCTCCACCGCAGGCCACGTAGAGCCCACGTGTGGGTGTCCTGGGATCCTGGGGTCCACACTGTGGAACCGCATGAAAGGAGCAGACTTGGATGTCTAACGAATAAGCCTTAGTGGACGGCCAAAAAAAAAAGTCGTAAGTGTCAGAGCGCTGCACCAGGGAGAGGAGCCACGTCCGCACCAGAGCTGGAAACAGCCAGGAGGAAGGGTACGTAAGCCCCTCTCAGACGGCTCCCCGCTCAGCCCAGATCCCCTGACAAACCACGTCAGCCAGGCTCGCGAGCCCCATCCACCATCCACCCGCCGAGACTGCTGAGACTCCGCTGCTCTGACGGCCTCACGGCCAGCGGAGACCTGCCTGTCCTTGATCCGCGGACCATCGGCCGGAGAGAGTTCCGAGGCCCGCCGTCGTCTGCTCTCCGACTAAGATAACGTCACATTTGGGGTTGTCGGAACAAGGCAGAGAGCACTTTGGACTATTTGACTGAGGTGTGTTTATTTGCCATTCGATTTGATTGAAGTGTGATATTAGAAAGATGAAGGTTTGTGTTGTCCCGAGTGTATCAGATAAAGCCAGTTCGTTTGGAACCAAATTCTAGTCACTGGCCTCTCTGCCGCTCGCGACACCGCAGCTTGGGGCCCCTCTGAGGTCCTCTCCCTCCTCACGGCTCTTACGCTGCCCTCTGACGCAGACGCCTGCCCACACCCAGCCCACCCCAGTCTGCTGCCTGCCGCTGCCGTGCTGGTGGGCTCAGCATGATCATTTTCAAGTTATTCTAAAAAATACCCTATTAATCGTTCAACCAGGTTTAATGAGTGTCAAATGCTTTAAAACCCAGCCAACCCCTGTGTGAGCGTCTTGGGCTCCTCTCCTGGAGTCCTCTCCGCTCCTCAGTCTGGCTTCCCAGTGCCTCCCTGGAATCCCTCCAGCCTCTCCCTCCTCGCAACCTGCCCCAGCCGCACTGCTCAGAGGCTGGCGGCCTCGTGGAGGCTAATTCGGTTTAGTGGACAGCACTGTTGGCCTTGCTGTTTTCTTGGCACCAGAGGCAGCGTGTCTTCTTGCCTGAGCACACACAGCACCCTCCCGCACACATACCCAAGCACACACACAGTGCCCTCCCGCACACGCACCCGAGCACACACACACAGCACCCTCCTGCACACGCACCTGAGCACACACAGCACCCTCCCGCACACGCACCCGAGCACACACACAGCGCCCTCCCGCACACGCACCCGAGCACACACACACAGCGCCCTCCTGCACACGCACCTGAGCACACACAGCACCCTCCCGCACACACACCCGAGCACACACAGCACCCTCCCGCACACGCACCCGAGCACACACACAGCGCTCTGTTGCACACTCACCCGAGCACACACAGCACCCTCTTGCATACCCACCTGAGCACACACACACAGCTCCCTCCTGCACACTCATCCAAGCACACACACAGCACCCTGTTGCACACTCACCTGAGCACAGTCAACACCCTCTTGCATACCCACCTGGGCACACACTCACCCAAGCACACACAAAGCACCCTCTTGCACACTCACCTGAGCACACACAGTGCTCTGTTGCACACTCACCCGAGCACACACAGCTTGCCTTTTGTCTGGTGTTTGTCACGGCTTTTACTTTGCAGCCAGCGCATCCCTTGATGGGCCACCTCCGCCCACGCAGGAGCTGAGCGTCCCTCTTACTTGGGCTTTCCTGATTTCAACCAGAGGGAAGCGCTCGGGAAGCCCAAGGCACCCAGGACGGTGTTCTTCCTCCGTGTGTGCCGTGTGTGCCGTCTGCGGCGGGCCAGGGTGGGTGCGCGGAGGGCACTTCTGCCCTGGTCTGCTGCACTCCACATCCTGCATGTCCACAGGCGGCAGGAGTGCCTGGCGGCAGCACTGGACCAGAGGACACCGGGGTGGTGAAGGGCAGGTGGACAGCGGGAGCAGGGCATGCCAGCTGTGTCCACCAGGGCCCATGCGCTTCTCCGGTGAGGGCGGAACCCGGGAGCACAGCACTGTCCTAGGCCATGTAGTGGAAAGGAGCACGGTTCTCTCACCAAGATGGCCTCTCCCGCCCGACAGGGCTGGGAGGCCAGCAGGGGGTCACTTGCACTGGAAGCAGGGGCCTGGGCCGGGCAGCTCCTCAGAGCTGCCTGGACTCCCTGAATGTCCTTGGTTTGTCCAGGAGGTGCCCCTCACCTCAGTGGCTTACAGAGCCACCCTTGCCCTCCAGCATCCACTGCTGCAGACATGGTGGTTCCTGGCCCTGGGGTGCAGCCCTTGCTCAGAGTCCTGCCTGTGGCCGAGGACAGCTGTCCTGCAAGGCCAGTCTCCTCCTGGAGCAGCCACGTCTGCTCCTGGCTCTTTCCCTCCCTGGCCCTGTGCGGTGCATCTGGTCTGAAGCCGTGCGGGCCTCCGGCAAGCGTCCTGGCTGCTGGATTTCCTCCCCAGAGAGTTGGTCTACATTAGCTCTGAGCTCCGGAATGTGCTGGAGCAGCGGGAGCCCTGCGCCTCTGCCTGAGGGGACGCAGCCGCTGGGCCTGACGCTGCATCTCCTCTCCCACAACTGGGAAGTGCCCTGTAGACCCTGCAAGGAGCTGGCAGGGGGACCCCACCACATGGCTGTGCCGAAACCCGAGGCGCCAGGCCCGTGGCTTCTGGAGGAGCGGGAGGCAGGGCCGCGCCTCGCCTCGCCATAGCGAGGTCAGGACGGCCATCCCCCACCTCCAGCCGGGCTGCACTACCCTGCACAGCTCAACACTCAGCTCAGAGCGACCTGGTGGACCTGGGAGGCTGAGGGGGGAGCGCGGAGTCCAGGAATGTGGATTCTGATCAAATGAATATCCCTGCCTCCCTTGTGGAGTCTGGACCTCACATACGTGGGGCACAGGGCAGTGATGGACACAGTCCAACGGGGCCGGAGCAGCTCTTCACAAGAAGCCATGGAGATGCTCGACTGCACATTCCGCGTGGCCAGGGCCCTGGCAGCTGCCTGGGAGGTCAGCAGAGGCACTGTGGCTGGGCACTGCTGTCTGGAGAGGGGCTCTGGGACTCTCCTCTGGCATGTCCCCACAGTCTCCTCTCCTCGCTTCTGTAGGTCATGCTGACACGAGACCAGGGAGCCTACCACCCGGGCAGCCGTGCTGCTGGTCCACGGGGCGCAAGAGGAGGCACCCTGAGCTCCCCAGCTCCCCAGAGCTGCAGCAGAAGCAGGCGTGAGGACCAAGGGCACTGCCCCTTCTCCTGCTGGCCATGCAGTGTCTGCCTGAGGGGACGATGCCCGGGCTTGGGGCTGACCGTCCAGGCACAGTCGGTCTCCTGGTCTGCCTCACGCATGTTGATGGTTGTGAACAGATTGGTTGAGCAACCAAGAGAGCCACCGCAGCCTGAGGCGCGCGCGGGAGGCCGGGCCTGGCGCGCTCAGGACGCACCACCTACTGTGTGCATGCGGGTGTCTGGGTGAAGCTGCTGCCTCAGGTAGCTGTCTGTCTGATGGCGCTGCGGTGTGCGCATCCTCTCCCACCACAAGCCAAGGAGACGCCCAAGTCCAGCATCTTCCCTGTGGACTGGACTGAGCGCTCAGTCATCTCTGGAGGCAGCTTGGCTGCCAAGGCCTTCGATGTCACACGGTGCGTGTGCTGGGCACCTCCATCATGCTGGGTGGACCGTCCTGTCTGCAAGTCCTGGGTGTCCTGCTCACCCAGCGTGGTGATGCTGGCAGTGCAGACTGCGGCCTCGGCTGTGGCCCCAGCTCCCTCCCTGCTCCGCGGCCCCGGGTGGCCTCTGCTCCTCTGTGAGTGTGGAGACTGCGGCCTCGGCTGTGGCCCCAGCTCCCTCCCTGCTCCGCGGCCCCGGGTGGCCTCTGCTCCTCTGTAAGTGTGGGCAGTGAAGCTGCTGCCCACACACTCGTGGTACCTGAGTGGCAGGTCAGGCTGGGCCTCCCTGTTGGGAGCAGAGGCCGTGGGGGATCTGGACTCACCCGACGAGGCGCTGGACCTCGGCCGCCTAGTGCTGGGCTGGCAGACGCTCTCGCTCCCCGGCCTTTCTGTGATCTTGTGACCTCACAGTGCAAGGCTGTTGGCTTTTCTTCCTGCTCTTAAACTTGAGATGAAATCCACATGACATGAAAGCAATGGCTTTAAATGAAGCAATTTGTTGGCTTTCTGTGTGTTCACACGATATTGTGAAATCCTGGCCACTCTCTAGCTCCAAAACATTCAGTCGCCCAAAAAGGAGCCCGAGCCCGTTACGCAGTGGCTCCTCACCCGCCCTGATGCTTCCTCCTGCCTGTGGGCTTGCCACACATGTGCTGCAGTGTCTGCTGGTCACGCGGAGTGTTTTGAGGTCCATGCGCGCTGCAGAGTCCGAGCTCACTGCTTTCTGGGCCCTGTTCCCTGTTGCGGTCAGCTGCACCACGGCACGCCATCTTCTTGTGCAACCTGGGCTCTTCCATCTGGTCAGGATGCAGGCCATGCTGCCTGGAACGTGCACGCACACCGGCACCTCCGGATGGAGACTACCTTTCCAGTCAGCGCGGAGCAAGCACGGCTCGCTGACCCGTGGGAACAAGGGGCACGTGGCTGGCTCTCGATGGCCTGGGCTTCAGTGTTCACTGTCGGGAAAGACGCTGGTTATAGTTCCCCTGTGTCTGGAAACGCACTTGCCCTGAATCTTCTGGTTGCCTGGGACGAGTGGTTTGAAAGGACCCCGGCACTGCTGGTACCTGTAGGCAGGTGGAGGCTGGAGGACGGTCTTGCAAGCGGGCCTCTGGGGTTGATGTTTGTCCCTGGCACCTCACTCGCGCTCTCTGCTTCCCAGCTCCACCCACCCTTCCGCCATGACACTGCCACACACAGGCCCAGAGCACTGGACTCAGCTGACCATGGACGGAACCTCTGAAACCATGACCCCACCTCTACGCTGCTCTTCTCAGGTATTCTGGTCACAGTAATGAGGCACTGACCAACATAGCAATGGCAGCTACACAAGCACCTGGGGGACAGCCACGCTGTCAGGCCAGAAGGAGCCCCAACCCTACAATCCCACTGCCCACTGGGCAGACGGCGAAGGCTGAGGCCTATTAGGAGCCATCACGCACCTGAGTTCCGCTCCTCCTCTGTAGCAGAGCCTCTCCGCAGAGGAGGCCATGCAGGTGAGAGCGTCTTGTGTCATGAGGAAGTCTGCTCCTGTGGTCTGTGGGGCTCCAGGGGACGGGGCGCCACTCCACAGGACATGGTGACCACTCCACAGGACGTGGTGACCACTCCACACATGGTGACCACTCCACAGGACATAGTGACCACTCCACAGGACGTGGCGCCACTCCACAGGACATAGTGACCACTCCACAGGACGTGGTGACCACTCCACAAGACATGGTGACCACTCCACAGGACATGGTGACACTCCACAGGACGTGGTACCCACTCCACAGGACGTGATGACCACTCCACAGGACATAGTGACCACTCCACACATGGTGACCACTCCACACATGGTGACCACTCCACAGAACGTGGTGACCACTCCACAAGACATGGTGACCACTCCACACATGGTGACCACTCCATAGGATGTGGTGACCACTCCACAGGACATGGTGACCACTCCACAGGACGTGGTGACCACTCCACACATGGTGACCACTCTCATGGTCTATGGGGCTCCACAGGACATGGTGACCACTCCACAGGACACGGTGACCACTCCACACATGGTGACCACTCCACAGGATGTGGCGCCACTCCACACATGGTGACCACTCCACACATGGTGACCACTCCACAGGACATGGTGCTACTCCACAGGACATAGTGACCACTCCACAGGACGTGGCGCCACTCCACACATGGTGACCACTCCACACATGGTGACCACTCCACAGGACATGGTGACCACTCCACAGGACATTGTGACCACTCCATAGGACGTGGCACCACTCCACAGGATATAGTGACCACTCCACAGGACGTGGCACCACTCCACACATGGTGACCACTCCACAGGATGTGGCGCCACTCCACAGGACATAGTGACCACTCCACAGGACATGGCGCCACTCCACATATGGTGACCACTCCACACATGGCGACCACTGCACAGGATGTGGCGCCACTCCACAGGACATAGTGACCACTCCATAGGACGTGGCGCCACTCCACTGGACATGGTGACCACTCCACACATGGTGACCACTCCACAGGATGTGGTGACCACTCCACAGGACATGGTGACCACTCCACACATGGTGACCACTCCCATGGCCCATGGGGCTCCATGGGACATGGTGCCACTCCACAGGACATAGTGACCACTCCACAGGACGTGGTGCCACTGCACAGGACATGGTGCTCCTCCACACATGGTGAC
Organism: Sciurus carolinensis; assembly: GCF_902686445.1. Lineage (NCBI taxonomy): Eukaryota > Metazoa > Chordata > Mammalia > Rodentia > Sciuridae > Sciurus > Sciurus carolinensis. Next base: position 955,222 of record NC_062219.1, read on the forward strand.
CACTCCCATGGCCCATGGGGCTCCATAGGACGTGGTGCCACTCCACAGGTCATGGTGACCACTCCACACATGGTGACACTCCCATGGTCTATGGGACTCCACGGGACATGGTGCCACTCCACAGGACATGGTGCCACTCCACAGGACATGATGTCCACTCCACACAGCATGGAACCTTCATTGATTAGATTAGTGTCTTTATAAAAAGAAGACTCTAGCCCCTCCTGCATGAGGGGACACAGTGAACAGCTGCTGTGTGAGGAAGCAGGCCCTGATCAGCTCCTGAGGCTGCCAGCACCATGACCTTGTGCTGCCAGCCTCCAGAGCTGTGAGAAGTGTTCCTTGCTCATACGTCGTCTGGATTGTGGTGTTTAACTGCAGCACCCAAATGGAAGAAGACCGACAGAAGTTGGTTCTGGAGTGAGGTGCTCCTGTGACAAGCATCTAAGATACGGAGGGGTCTCTGCAAGTGCAAGCAGGTGGAGGCTAAGAGGCTGCGCACACATCTGCAGAAGTCTGTCTCGCTGGGCAGAAGGTGGTGATGGCCCTGGAGGAGAGAAAGAGCCGTGGAGGCAGCTCCGCCTTCTTGGGGGATTCCTAGGAGGCAGGTGTTGGTGGATTGAACAGCCTCTGCTCTGACAGGTCTCCATGAGGCACGTGGTGGCGTCCTCAGTACAGAGCGGCCAAGAACGTGGCTGAATTAGGCGCCTGTCCCAGTGTTTCACGGGAGACGTGGCAAAGTTGGATATTCGTCTGTGGAAGTTTCCAGACCGTGTCCACGGAGGTGCCCAACTCCTCATGACTGCCTGTAGTGACGCAGGAGAGATGACTTGGGGAGCAAATGTCAGTCAAGAGAAGAAGAAGGGAGACTCTGGAACATTCTCAGCTTACCCATATTGCAAGAAGGTAGGAAGGCTGTTTGTGGTGGGGGGTGGCAAGCAAGCTCACCAAGCGGATGGACCTGGATCGCTGGCCTCGGGGGCAGCTGTGTCCATCATGACAGTGGGAAGATGGCCGTCCAGCAGCAGCCAGCCCTCCTGCCGCAGCGTGCAGGGCGGTCTTCAGGAGTGCCCCGCCCACCCCAGGCCTGAGCGCGGGCCTGTGGTCAGAAGAGCTCGCAGGGGACCACGCAGCCAGTGCCTCCTGTTGGTCCCTCTCTCTGCAGCCTGCCACCATGCTTTCTGGTAAGAAAAAAGGGCGCTTGGCCCCTTGGAGGAGTCTTCAGAGGGGTCCTTCCAGGGCCCAGGCCTCTGGCCTTCTGCTGGGACCCCTGGTCAAAAAGGGAATTGTGGGGGAGCAAAACCTCAGGTGAGCACCTCCCTCGAGGTCGACTCCCGTGGGCTCAGCCTGGGCCGCAGCCCTGGGAGCGGACGGCCCAGGCATGTGGGTGCTGAGGGGGAGCCGGAGCAGAGGGACCCTGGCCCCGCAGCAGGGCACGTTCCCTCCAGAGCAGAAATGGTGGTCTGGGAAGCCTAGGGCCAGGCTTCTCTGATGTGGAATCAAGAACAGTTTCAAATGAAGAGGACGCAAATGAAAGGAAACGCCAGCTTTGGAGGAGGAGTGGGGCAGCGGCTGCTTGTCCTCCACCCATGGCTGCCTCTTCATGGGAGGAGGAGGGAGGGGAGGAGGGAGAGGAGGACAGGGGAGAGGAAGGGAGAGGAGGGGAGAGGAGGGGGAGAAGAAGAAGGAAGAAGAGAGGAGGAAGGAGGAAGAGGGAGAGGAAGGGGAGGGGGAAGGAGAGGGGGAAGGGGAGGGTGAGAAAGAGGAGGAGGAGGAAGGAGAAAGAGGAAGAGGAGGAGGGAGAAAGAGGAGGAGAGAGAGGAGGAGGAGGAGTTGCTGGAGGACGGCTGAGGCTGCTCTTGGTAGCCCTACCGTGAACTTGGCCTTCCCAGCCTGCGGTGCTGCAGAGGGTGGCTGGGCCCTGGCTCAGCAGGGTTGCAGGCCCTGCACTGCCCTTTTACCTTGGCTGGTTTGCAGTGGACTTTGTCATTTGAAACCATGAGTGTTAGCTATGGCAGGGGATATTCTCATGATTTGGTGCAGACAAGACAAGATGGGATCAATGACAGTTGATTCTGGTCTCCACTACTTACTGAGTACAAGGCGTCGGCACTGTGGAGGACTTGGGCTCACTTTGATGCGGTTGAGGGGCCAGAACTGTTCAGGGTCGGGAAATGCCCTGGGACGCCACCGGGTATCCCTGCCCTGGACAGAGCACTCGCTGACCCCTCCTGACAGGGGGTGCTGGGAGGGAGGAGCCTGGACTTTGAGGGTCGTGGCTGCGTGGGTCATCGTGTCCAGTGCGGTGCTCCAAGGTGGAAGGCACGCTGCTGGCACCCAGGCTGCTGCCAGGCTGTGATGTAGGGTGTGTGGCCAGAGCTCCAGCTGGGCAGCCCATTCTGCAGACCAAGAGGCCCAGAGGGAGGCCACTGCTGTCGATGCCAGGCTTCCACGATCACCCTGGAAGCAAAGTTGTGGGGAACTGCTTGCGCATCCGTGAAGGGAGAGGCTAGCCTCCGCTGTTACAGGGCTGCGGCCTTCCAGGAAACAGCAGCCCAAACCCACCCCTCAGACCCCGATTCTTGCCTGACGTTTCAGACAGGTTGCTCAGGGTAACAGGCATGAGGTTACTGAAGGAACAGGAAAAGGGAAAAGGGACAGTCCAGGGGAGAGGGGTTCCTCCAGAGGACAGGGACCGCGTGCCTCTCCTGTAGCCCAGTGTCACGGGGGATCCCAGGGAAGCTTCCAGAAAGTCCTGCCCAGGTCCCCCTCTTGACTTTTGACTGACAGCAGGATGACATCATACTTTCAAGTCCCCACTGCTATGACAACTCTGGGTTTGAGCCATGCTGACAGGTTCCATTTGGATTCTTAACCATAAGTTCTTACAGATTTCATGGTTAGGAGGAATCGTCCTTATCTCCCCGAGTTTCAGGATGTGGTCTCTGAAAAGGGTCACTCAAGTCTCCCCTTCGGGTAACGTGGGTCCCTCTTGTCCACATTATTTCAGGCCTGCATTTCTCCTGCAGCTAACGAGTAGGTTGCTGAGGAATGTGACTGACCTGTCCACGTGGGCCCCGTGGAGTGGCAGGTGAAGGGCTTCTCAGGAAAGTCAGCATGCGGGGTCAGCACACTGGGCCCAGTGTGTGGAATGTCCCCGGCCCTTGTGCTCCCTCCACTGCCTGGCTCCCCTGACACTGGCACCTCCGCCCTCCCAGCTCTGAGCCCCTCTTCCAGGAACGAGAGGCATGGGCTCAGCCTAGGAAAGCACACCTCCAGCCCAGCCTTTCCCAGTCACCTGCTTCTTGCTGTTGACCTGGGTGGCTTCCGTCTCATCAGAGCAAGGAGAGAGAAAGCGTTTGGGAGACCCTGGGGAAAGCAGATCACTGGAGATGAGGCCAGTGGAAGGAAATGGCAAACAGCACGTCTCAGCTTATCAGATGAACCCGTCAGATGAGCCACCCTCCCTCCTCCCCTCCCTGCTCCTCCCTCCCTCCCTCCTCCCTTCACCCTCCTCCCTGCTTCTCCCTCCTCCCTCCCTCCTCCCCTCTCTTCTCCTCCCTCCCTCCTCCCTTCACCCTCCTCCCTCCTCCTTTAACCCTCCTCCCTGCTCCTCTTTCCTACTCCCTCCCTCCTCCCCTCTCTTCTCCTCCCTCCCTCCTCCCTTCACCCTCCTCCCTCCTCCCTTCACCCTCCTCCCTCCTCCTTTCACCTTCCTCCCTGTTCCTCTCTCTCCCTCTCCCTCCCTCCTCCCCTCCCTACTCCTCCCTCCCTCCCTGCTCCTCTCCCTCCCTGCTCCTCCCTCCCCTCTCCCTTTATCTCCTCCTCCTTCCTCCCTTCACCCTCCTCCCTCCTCCCTTCACCCTCCTCCCTCCTCCCTTCACCCTCCTCCCTCCTCCTTTCACCTTCCTCCCTGTTCCTCTCTCTCCCTCTCCCTCCCTCCTCCCCTCCCTACTCTTCCCTCCCTCCCTGTTCCTCTCCCTCCCTGCTCCTCCCTCCCCTCTCCCTTTGTCTCCTCCCTCCTTCCTCTCTTTCTTCTATCACAGGCTATAATTTAGATTTTCAAACAAATTTTGATTATTCTTTCTTTTGCTTTGATTTTCTTCAGCCATAATTTGTAAGTCACTAGAAGTCACTTAGTGCTGTGTGTCTCCTTCTCCCTCTATTGCGGGCCAGCCCTGTTCTGTAGGGAGCAGACAGGCCCTTCCCCTGCCTCTGGGTCTCTGCTCTCTGCTGGAGGGTTTTCTCCATTCACACGTTTAGCAGGCTTCCCAGGGGAAGGGACCAGTTTTCAGGAGGAGACTTGCTGCTGGCAGGGTCCTTCCCTGCTGGGCAGCCAGGTGTCATGAGATCTTACAGACACTCCTGAATCCTATGATTCTCACCTCTTTCAGTAATGGGGGGTCCATGTTGCTCTGGCTAATAAAAACAGGAGCAAGAGTTCCTTTCTCACAGGTGGTGGTTGGAGGGAGTCACTTTTTGGAAGGCTGTAACAGCTTATTGAGCATGCTGAGCCTGAGGCTGCATCAGGTAACGTGGCCGCGTGTCCTGCGGCTGGTCCTCTGGGTGTGCCTCACTTCCCCAGGCCAGCCGCGCGTACAGACAGAGGGCAGCACTCGGCTGCCATTGGGCTGCAGTACAACTTACGTCTATCCTCTTGAGCCTCCTGTTTCCACTTTGACCAAAGGAACACACAGATGTCTCCCAGCCCAGAGCATGATTAAGGAGGAAAAAAATGGGGCACGGCCACGCCGTGAGAAGTTGCAGACGGCAAGCAAGAGAGGGGCATCGACACAGACTCCAGCGATTAGAAAGTATGAGAGCAGGGCACTGCTTTCCCTGATGGCAGAAGGCATCTGGCTATGGAGCCACAGGGAGAGGAGAAACACACACAATGAAAAGGGGCCAGCATCCAGAGACGGTGCCACTTAGACAGAACTGCCGTGGTCCCTGAGAGCTCAGAGACGAAGAAGAACACTGACCATCCTGAGGAGGTGGTGACGGATCGTCCCTCCTGTCCACAATCTCCTTTGTGGGTGTGGGAAGCAGACTGCCTGTCCTCGAAACTCCATGGTGTGCAGAGCAGCAGCTCTCAGGCTGTGCCTGTCCTCGAAAGTTCATGGTGTGCAGAGCAGCAGCTCTCAGGCTGTGCCTGTCCTCGAGAGTTCATGGTGTGCAGAGCAGCAGCTCTCAGGCTGTGCCTGTCCTCGAAAGTTCATGGTGTGCAGAGCAGCAGCTCTCAGGCTGTGCCTGTCCTCGAAAGTTCATGGTGTGCAGAGCAGCAGCTCTCAGGCTGTGCCTGTCCTCGAGAGTTCATGGTGTGCAGAGCAGCAGCTCTCAGGCTGTGCCTGTCCTCGAGAGTTCATGGTGTGCAGAGCAGCAGCTCTCAGGCTGTGCCTGTCCTCGAGAGTTCATGGTGTGCAGAGCAGCAGCTCTCAGGCTGTGCCTGTCCTCGAGAGTTCATGGTGTGCAGAGCAGCAGCTCTCAGGCTGTGCCTGTCCTCGAAAGTTCATGGTGTGCAGAGCAGCAGCTCTCAGGCTGTGCCTGTCCTCGAGAGTTCATGGTATGCAGAGCAGCAGCTCTCAGGCTGTGCCTGTCCTCGAAAGTTCATGGTGTGCAGAGCAGCAGCTCTCAGGCTGTGCCTGTCCTCGAAAGTTCATGGTGTGCAGAGCAGCAGCTCTCAGGCTGTGCCTGTCCTCGAAAGTTCATGGTGTGCAGAGCAGCAGCTCTCAGGCTGTGCCTGTCCTCGAAAGTTCATGGTGTGCAGAGCAGCAGCTCTCAGGCTGTGCCTGTCCTCGAAAGTTCATGGTGTGCAGAGCAGCAGCTCTCAGGCTGTGCCTGTACTCGAAAGTTCATGGTGTGCAGAGCAGCAGCTCTCAGGCTGTGCCTGCCCTAGTGACCCCAAGGTGTGCAGAAGAGAAGCTCTAAGTCTGTGCCTGCCCTAGTGACCACAAGGTGTGCAGAAGAGCAGCTCTCAGGCTGTGCCTGCCCTAGTGACTCCATGGTGTAGAACAGCAGATCTCAGGCTGTGCCTGACCTAGTGACTCCATGATGTAGAAAAGCAACTCTAAGACTGTGCCTGCCCTAGTGACTCCATGATGTAGAACAGCAGCTCTCAGGCTATGCCTGCCCTAGTGACTCCATGGTGTAGAACAGCAGCTCTCAGGCTGTGCCTGCCAGAGTGACTCCAAGGTATGCAGAATAGCAGCTCTCAGGCTGTGGCTGTCCTAGTGACTCCATGGTATAGAACAGCAGCTCTCAGGCTGTGCCTGCTCTAGTGACTCAATGGTGTAGAAGAGTAGCTCTCAGCCTGTGCCTGCCCTGGTGACTCCATGTTGTGCAGAACAGCAGTTCTCAGGATGTGCCTGCCCTAGTGACTCCATGGTGTAGAAGAGCAGCTCTCAGGCTTTGCCTGCCCTAGTGACTCCATGTTGTGTAGAACCGTAGCTCTAAGTCTATACCTGCCATAGTGACTCCATGATGTAGAACAGCAGCTCTCAGGCTATGCCTGCCCTAGTGACTCCATGGTGTAGAACAGCAGCTCTCAGGCTGTGCCTGCCAGAGTGACTCCAAGGTATGCAGAATAGCAGCTCTCAGGCTGTGGCTGTCCTAGTGACTCCATGGTATAGAACAGCAGCTCTCAGGCTGTGCCTGCTCTAGTGACTCAATGGTGTGCAAAAGAGCAGCTCTCAGGCTATGCCTGCCCGAGTGACCCAATGGTGTGCAGAACAGCAGATCTCAGGCTGTGCCTGCCCTAAATGACTCCATGAAGCAGAAGAGCAGCTCTCAGACTGTGCCTGCCCTAGTGACTCCATGGTGTAGAAGAGTAGCTCTCAGCCTGTGCCTGCCCTGGTGACTCCATGTTGTGCAGAACAGCAGTTCTCAGGATGTGCCTGCCCTAGTGACTCCATGGTGTAGAATAGCAGCTCTCAGGCTGTGACTACCATAGTGACTACATGGTGTAGAACAGCAGATCTCAGACTGTGCCTGCCCTGACTGACTCCATGGTGTAGAACAGCAGCTCTCAAGGTGTACCTGCTCTATTGATTCCATGGTGTATAAAACAGCAGCTCTCAGGCTGTGCCTGCCCTAGTGACTCCATGGTGTGCAGAACAGCAGCTCTCAGGCTATGGCTGCACTAGTAACTCCATGGTGTGCAAAACAGCAGCTCTTCAGGCTCTGCCTGCCCTAGTGACTCCATGGTGTGCAGAACAGCAGCTCTCAGGCTGTGCATGTCCTAGTGACTCCATGATGTAGAAAAGCAACTCTAAGGCTGTGCCTGCTGTAGTGACTCCATGGTGTAGAACAGCAGCTCTTAGACTGTGCCTGCCCTGAGTGACTCCATGGTATAGAACAGCAGCTCTCATGCTGTGCATGTCCTAGTGACTCCATGATGTAGAAAAGCAACTCTAAGGCTGTGCCTGCCGTAGTGACTCCATGGTATAGAACAGCAGCTCTCATGCTGTGCCTGCCCTGAGTGACTCCATGGTGTAGAATAGCAGATCGCAGGCTTTGCCTGTCCTAGTGACTCCATGGTGTAGTACAGCAGCTCTTAGGCTGTGCCTGCCCTACTAACTAAATGGTGTAGAACAGCAGCTCTCAGGCAGTGACTACACTAATGACTCCATGGTGTAGAACAGCAGATCTCAGGCTGTGCTTGCCCTGAATGACTCCATGGTGTAGAACAGCAGCTCTCAGGGTATTCCTGCCCTAGTGACTCCATGGTGTACAGAACAGCAGCTCTCAGGCAGTGCCTGCCCTAGTGACCCCATGGTATGCAGAATAGCAGCTCTTAGGCTGTCTCTTCCCTAGTTACTCCGTGGTGTAGAACAGCAGTTCACAGGCTGTGCCTGCGCTGAGTGACTTCATGGTGCAGAACAGCAGCTCTCAGGCTGTGCCTGTCCTGAGTGACTCCATGGTGTAGAACAGCAGCTCTCAGGCTGTGCCTGTCCTGAGTGACTCCATGGTGTAGAACAGCAGCTCTCAGACTGTGCCTGGCTTAGTGACTCCATGGTGTGCAGAACAGCAGCTCTCAGGCTCTGCCTGCCCCAGTGTCTCCATGGTGTAGAACAGCAGCTCTCAGGCTGTGCCTGCCCTGAGTGACTCCATGGTGTGCAGACCAGCTGCTCACAGGCTGTGCCTGCCCTACTGATTCCATGGTGTAGAACAGCAGCTCTCAGGCTGTGCGTGTCGTAGTGTCTCCAAGGTGTGCAGAACAGCAGCTCTCAGGCTGTGACTGCCCTAGTGACTCATGGTGTAGACAGTAGCTCTCAGGCTGTGACTGCCCTAGGTGACTCCATGGTGTAGAACAACAGCTCTCAGGCTGTGCCTGCCCTAGTGATTCCATGGTGTGCAGAATAGTAGCTCTCAGGCTGTACCTGCCATAGTGACTCCATGGTGTGCAGAACAGCAGCTCTCAGGCTGTGCCTGCCCTAGAGACTCCATGGTGTAGAACAGCAGCTCTCAGGCTGTACCTGCCCTGAGTGACTCCACAGTGTAGATCATCAGATCTCAGGCTGTGACTACCCTAGTGACTCCATGGTGTAAAACAGCAGATCTCGGGCTGTGCATGCCCTAAATAATTCCATGGCGTAGAACAGCATATCTCAGGGTATTCCTGCCCTAGTGACCCCATGGTGTGTAGAACAGCAGTTTTCAGGTTGTGCCTGCATTATTCACTCCATGGTGTGCAGAACAGCAGCTCTCAGGCTAGACCTGCCCTAGTGACTCCATGGTGTGCAGAACAGCAGCTCTCAGGCTGTGCCTACACTAGTGACTCCATGGTGTGCAAAACAGCAGCTCTCAGGCTGTGCCTGCCCTAGTGACTCCATGGTGTGCAGAACAGCAGTTTTCAGGTTGTGCCTGCCCTATTGACTCCATGGTGTGCAGAACAGCAGCTCTCAGGCTGGACCTGCCCTGGTCACTCCATGGTGTGTAAAACAGCAGCTCTCAAGCTGTGCCTGCCGTAGTGACTCCATGGTGTAGAAGAGCAGCTCTCAGGCTTTGCCTGCCCTAGTGACTCCATGTTGTGTAGAACCGTAGCTCTAAGTCTATACCTGCCATAGTGACTCCATGGTGTAGAACAGCAGATCTCACGCTGTGCCTGCCTTAGTGACTCCATGTTGTAGAAGAGCAGCTCTCAGGCTGTGCCTGTCCTAATGACTTAATGGTGTGCAGAACATCAGCTCTAAGGCTGTACCTTCCCTGGTGACTGCATGGTGTAGAAGAGCAGGTCTCAGGCTGTCCCTGTCCTAGTGTCTCCATGGTGTGCAGAACAGCATCTCTCAGGCTGTGACTGTCCTGAGTGACTCCAAGGTGTGCAGAACAGTAGCTGTCAGACTGTGTGTGCCCTAGTGACCCCATGGTTTGCAGAACAGCAGCTCTTTTCTGTGTCTGCCCTAGTTACTCCATGGTGTAGAACAGCAGCTCTCAGTCTGTGCCTGCGCTGAGTGACTCCATGGTGCAGAACAGCAGCTCTCAGGCTGTGCCTGTCCTGAGTGACTCCATGGTTTAGAACATCAGCTCTCAGGCTGTGCCTGCCCTAGAGACCCCATGGTGAAGAACAGTACTCTCAGGCTGTGCCTGCACTAGTGACTCCATGGTGTAGAACAGAAACTCCTAGGCTGTGCCTGCCTTACTGACTCCATGGTGTGCAGAACAGCAGCTCTCAGAAAGTGCCTGCCCTCGTGATTCCATGGTGTACAACAGCAGCTCTCAGGTTGTGCCTGTCCTAGGTGACTCCATGGTGTGCAGACCAGCTGCTCTCTAGGCTGTGCCTGCTCTACTGACTCCATGGTGTAGAACAGCAGCTCTCAGGCTGTCCATGCACTAGTGACTCCATGGTGTGCTGAATAGCAACTCTCAGGCTGTACCTGTCCTAGTGACTTAATGGTGTGCAGAACAGCAGCTCTAAGGCTGTACCTTCCCTGGGACTGCATGGTGTAGAACAGCAGTTCTCAGGCTGTCCATTCCCTAGTGACTCCATGGTGTAAAACAGCAGCTCTCAGGCTGTGACTACCCTAGTGTCTCCATGGTGTGCAGAACAGCAGCTCTTAGACTGTGACTGTCCTGAGTGACTCCATGGTGTAGAACAGCAGAGCTCAGGCTGTGACTGCCCTGAGTGACTCCATGATGTGCAGAACAGCAGCTGTCAGACTGTGTGTGCCCTAGTGACCCCATGGTTTTCAGAACAGCAGCTCTTAGTCTGTGCCTGCCCTAGTTACTCCATGGTGTAGAACAGTAGCTCTCAGTCTGTGCCTGTGCTGAGTGACTCCATTGTGCAGAACAGCAGCTCTCAGGCTGTGCCTGTCCTGAGTGACTCCATGGTTTAGAACATCAGCTCTTAGGCTCTGCCTGCCCTAGAGACCCCATTGTGTAGAACAGTACTCTCAGGCTGTGCCTGCACTTGTGACTCCATGGTGTAGAACAGAAACCCTTAGGCTGTGCCTGCCCTACTGACTCCATGGTGTGCAGAACAGCAGCTCTCAGACTGTGCCTGCCCTCGTGATTCCATGGTTTGCAGAATAGCAGCTCTCAGGTTGCGCCTGTCCTAGGTGACTCCTCCGTGTGCAGACCAGCTACTCTCAGGCTGTGCCTGCCCTAGTGACTCCATGGTTTGCAGAATAGCAGCTCTCAGGTTGCGCCTGCCCTAATCACTCATGGTGTGCAGAACAGCAGTTCTCAGGTTGTGCCTCCACTAGAGGTTCCATGGATGCAAAACAGCAGCTCTCAGGCTTTGCCTGCCCTGAGTGAACCCATGGTGTAGAACAGCAGATCTCAGGCTCCGCCAGCCCTAGTGACTCCATGGTGTATGGAACAGTAGCTCTCAACCTTGCTGGCCCTAGTGACTCCATGGTGTGCAGAACAGCAGCTCTCACGCTATGCCTGCCCTAGTGACCCCATGTTTTTCAGAACAGCAGCTCGCAGTCTGTGCCTGACATTGTGACTCCATGGTGTAGAACAGCAGTTCTCAGACTGTGCCTGCCCTAGTGACTCCATGGTTTAGAACAGCAGCTCTCAGGCTGTGCCTGCCCTGAGTGACTCCATGGTGTGCAGAATAGCAACTCTCAGACTGTGCCTGCCCTACTGACTCCATGGTTTAGAACAGCAGCTCTCAGGCTGTGCCTGCCCTGAGTGACTCCATGGTGTGCAGAATAGCAGCTCTCAGACTGTGCCTGCCCTAGTGACTCCATGTTGTGCACAACAGCAGCTCTCCGGCTGTTCATGCCTTAATGCCCTTAGTGACTCCATGGTGTAGAACAGCAGATCTCAGGCTGTATCTGCTCTTGTTACTCCATGGTGTAGAACAAAATCTCTCAGGCTTCTCCTGCCTTGAGTGACTCCATGATGTGCAGAACAGTAGTTATCAGGCTGTGCCTGTCCTGAGTGAATCTATGGTGTGCAGAACAGCAGCTATCAGGCTGAGACTGCCCTAGTTACTCCATGGTGTGCAGAACAGCAGCTCTCAGGCTGCCCCTGCCCTAGTGACTCCATGATGTGCAATACAACAGCTCTAGGGCTGCACCTGCCCTATGTCACTCCATGGTGTAGAACAGCAGCTCTGAGACTATGCATGCCCTAGTGACTCCATGGTGTGCAGAACAAAAGCTCTCAGGCTGTGCCTACCGTAGTGACCCCATGGTGTACAGTACAGCAGCTCTCAAGCTTTGCCTGCCCAGTGACCCCATGGTGTGCAGAACAGCAGATCTAAGGCTGTGCATGCCCTAGTGTCTCCATGGTGCAGAACAGCAGTTCCCAGGGTGTGCCTGCCCTAGTGATTACACGGTGTAGCACCGCAGCTCTCAGGCTGTGACTACCATAGTGACTACATGGTGTAGAACAGCAGATCTCAGGCTGTGCCTGCCCTGACTGACTCCATGGTGTAGAACAGCAGCTCTCAAGGTGTACATGCCCTCGTGACTCCATGGTGTGCAGAACAGTAGCTCTCAGGCTGTGCCTGCCCTAGTGACTCCATGGTGTGCAGAACAGCAGCTCTCAGGCTGTTCATGCCCTTAGTGCCCTTAGTGACTCCAAGGTGTAGAAATGCAGCTCTCAGGTTGTATCTGCCCTTTTTAATCCATGGTATAGAAGAAAAATTCTCAGGCTTCGCCTGCCTTGAGTGTCTCCATGTTGTGCAGAACAGCAGCTCTCAGGCTGTGCCTGTCCTGAGTGACTATATGGTGTGCAGACAGCAGCTATCAGGTTGAGCCTGCCCTAGTGACTCCATGGTGTGCAGAACAGCAGCTCTCAGGCTGTGCCTGCCGGGAGTGACTCCATGGTGTAGAACAGCAGCTCTCCAGCTGTGCCTGCCCTAGTGACTCCATGGTGTGCAGAACAGCAGCTCTCAGGCTGTGCCTGTCCTGAGTGACTCTATGGTGTGCAGAACAGCAGCTATCTGGCTGAACCTGCCCTAGTTACTCCATGGTGTGCAGAACAGCAGCTCTCAGGCTGTGTCTGCCGGGAGTGACTCCATGGTACAGAATAGCAGCTCTCAGACTGTGCCTGCCCTAGTGACTCCATAGTGTGCAGAACATGAGCTCTTAGGCTGTGCCTGCCGGGAGTGACTCCATGGTGCAGAATAGCAGCTCTCAGGCTGTGCCTGCCCTAGTGACTCCATAGTGTGCAGAACATGAGCTCTCAGGCTGTGCCTGCCGGGAGTGACTCTATGGTGTGCAGAACAGCAGCTCTCAGACTGTGCCTGCCCTAGTGACTCCATAGTGTGCAGAACATGAGCTCTTAGGCTGTGCCTGCCGGGAGTGACTCCATGGTGCAGAATAGCAGCTCTCAGGCTGTGCCTGCCCTAGTGACTCCATAGTGTGCAGAACATGAGCTCTCAGGCTGTGCCTGCCGGGAGTGACTCCATGGTGCAGAACAGCAGCTCTCAGTCAGTGCCTACACTGAGTGACTCCATGGTGTAGAAGAGCAGCTCTCAGGCTGTGTATTCCCTTGTTACTCCATGGTGTAGAACAAAATCTCTCAGGCTTCGCCTGCCTTGAGTGAATCCATGATGTGCAGAACAGAGGTTCTCAGGCTGTGCCTGTCCTGAGTGAATCTATGGTGTGCAGAACAGCAGCTATAGGCTGAGCCTGCTCTTTTTACTCCATGGTGTGCAGAACAGCAGTTCTCAGGCTGTGCCTGCCCTAGTGACTCCATGGTGCAGAATAGCAGCTCTCAGGCTGTGCCTGCCCTAGTGACTCCATAGTGTGCAGAACATGAGCTCTCAGGCTGTGCCTGCCGGGAGTGACTCTATGGTGTGCAGAACAGCAGCTCTCAGACTGTGCCTGCCCTAGTGACTCCATAGTGTGCAGAACATGAGCTCTTAGGCTGTGCCTGCCGGGAGTGACTCCATGGTACAGAATAGCAGCTCTCAGACTGTGCCTGCCCTAGTGACTCCATAGTGTGCAGAACATGAGCTCTCAGGCTGTGCCTGCCGGGAGTGACTCCATGGTGCAGAACAGCAGCTCTCAGTCAGTGCCTACACTGAGTGACTCCATGGTGTAGAAGAGCAGCTCTCAGGCTGTGTATTCCCTTGTTACTCCATGGTGTAGAACAAAATCTCTCAGGCTTCGCCTGCCTTGAGTGAATCCATGATGTGCAGAACAGAGGTTCTCAGGCTGTGCCTGTCCTGAGTGAATCTATGGTGTGCAGAACAGCAGCTATAGGCTGAGCCTGCTCTTTTTACTCCATGGTGTGCAGAACAGCAGTTCTCAGGCTGTGCCTGCCCTAGTGACTCCATGGTGTAGAATAGCAGCTCTTAGGCTGTGCCTGCCCTAGTGAATCCATGGTGTCAAAGTGCAACTCTCAGGCTGTGCCTGCCCTGAGTGACTCCATAGTGCAGAACAGGAGATCTCACGCTGTGCCTGCCCTTCTGACTCCATGGTGTAGAACAGTAGCTCTCAGGCTGTGCCTGCCCTGAGTGACTCCATGGTTTAGAAGAGCAGATCTTAGGCTGTGCCTACCCTGATTGGCTCCATGGTGTAGAAGAGCAGCACTCAGACTATGCCTGCTCCAGTGACTCTATGGTGTTCAGAATGGCAGCTCTCAGGCTGTGCCTGCCCTAGCGACTCCATGGTGTAGAACAGCAGCTCTCATACTGTGCCTGCCCTGATTGACTCCATGTTGTAGAAGAGATGCTCTGAGGCTGTGCCTTCCCTAGTGACTCCATGGTGTAGAACAGCAGCTCTCAGACTGTATCCGCCCTCGTTACTCCTGGTGTAGAACAAATACTCTCAAGCTGTGTAAGCCTTGAGTGACTCCATGGTGTGCAGAACAGTCGCTCTCAGGCTGTGCCTGTTCTAAGTGACTCTATGGTGTGCAGAACCGCAGCTCTCTGGATGAGCCTGCCCTAGTGACTCCATTGTTTGCAGAACAGCAGCTCTCAGGCAATCCCTGCCCTAGTGACTCCATTGTCTGCAGAATAAAAACTCTGAGGCTGAACCTGCGTATTGACCCAATGGTGTGCAGACCAGGAGCTCTGAGGATTGTCTGCCCTAGTGAATCCATGGTGTGCAGAACATCAGCTTTCAGGCTGTGCCTGCCCTGAGTGAATCCATGGTGTAGAAGAGCAGCTCTCAGGCTGTGCCCGCCCTGAGTGACTGCATGGTGTGCAGAACTTCAGCTCTCAGTCTGCGCCTGCCCTGAATGTCTCCATGGTGTGCAGAAAAGCAACTCTCAGCCTGGCCCTGGCCTTTGTGACTCCATGGTGAAGAAGAGCAGCTCTCACACTATGTGTGCCCTAGAGATTCCATGGTGTGCAGAACAGGTGCTATCAGGCTGTTCCGGCCCATAGTGACTCCATGTAGTAGAACAGGAACACTCAGACTGTGCCTACCCTAGTGACACCATGGTGTAGAACAGCAGGTCTCAGGCTGTGCCTGCCCTAGTGAATCCATGGTGTATTAGAGCAGCTCTCAGGCTGTGCCTGCCCTGAGTGACTCCATGGTGCAGAACAGCAGCTCTCAGGCTGTGCCTGCTCTACTGACTCCATGGTGTACAACAGCAACTTTTAGGCTGTGCCTTCTCTAGTGACTCCATGGTGTGCAGAACAGCAGCTCTCAGGCTGTGCCTGCCCTAGTGATTCCTGGTGTGCAAAACAGCAGCTCTAAGGCTGCACCTGTCCATTGTGACTCCATGGTATAGAACAGCAGCTCTGAGGCTATGCTTACTCCAGTGACTCCATGGTGTGCAGAACAAAAGCTCTCAGGCTTTGCCTGCCCTTTTGAACCCATGGTGTGCAGCACAGCAATCTAAAGCTTTGCTTGCCCTAGTGACCCATGGTGAGCAGAACAGCAGCTCTCAGGCTGTGCCTTTGTAAGTGACTCTATGGTGTGCAGAACAGCAGATCTCAGGCTTTGCTGCCCTGAGTGACTCTAGGGTGCAGAACAGCAGTTCCCAGGGTGTGTCTGCCTTAGTGACTCCATGGTGTAGAACAGCACATCTCAGGCTGTGCCTGCTCTACTGACTCCATGGTGTAGAACAGCAGCTCTCCAGCTGTTCCTGCCCTAGTGACTCCATGTTGTGCAGAACAGCAGCTCTCAGGCTGTGCCTGCCCTAGTGACTCCATGTTGTGCAGAACAGTAGCTCTCAGGCTGTGCCTGTCCTGAGTGACTCTATGGTGTGCAGAACAGCAGCTATGAGGCTGACCCTACCCTAGTGACTCCATGTTGTGCAGAACAGCAGCTCTCAGGCTGCCCATGCCCTAGAGACTCCATGGGGTGCAGAATAAAAGCTCTCAGGCTGTACCTGCATAGTGACCCGTGGTGTGTAGAACAGGAGCTCTCAGGCTTGACTGCCCTAGTGATTCCATGGTGTGCATAACAGTAGTTTTCAGGCTGTGCCTGCCCTGAGAGACACCATGGTGTGAAGAACAGCAGTTCTCAGGTTGTGTCTGCACTAGAGGCTCCATGGATGGAGAACAGCAGCTCTCAGGCTGTGCCTGCCCTGAGTGAATCCATGGTGAAGAACAGCAGATCTCAGGCTGTGCCTGCCTGAGTGACTCCATGGTGTAGAACAGCAGACCTCACGCTCCGCCTGCCCTAGTGAATCCACGGTGTGTGGAACAGTAGCTCTCAGTTTGCCGGCCCTAGTGACTCCATGGTGTGCAGAAAGGCAGCTCTCAGCCTGTTCCTTCCCTAGTGACTCCTTGGTGTAGAACAGCAGCTCTCAGGCTATGCCTGCCCTAGTGACTCCATGTTGTTAGAAAAGCAGCCCTAGTGAGTCCATGGTGTAGAACAGCAGTTCTCAGACTGTGCCTGCCCTAGTGACTCCATGGTGTGCAGAACAGCAGCTCTCAGGCTGTTCATGCCCTTGTTACTCCATGGTGTAGAACCAAATCTCTCAGGCTGCACCTGTCGTGAGTGACTCCATGGTGTGCAAAACAGTAGCTCTCAGGCTGTGCCTGTCCTGAGTGTCTCTATGCTGTGCAGAACAGCACGTCTCAGGCTGTGCCTGCCGTAGTGACTCCATGGTGTGCGGAAGAGTTGGTCTCAGGCTGTGCCTGCCCTGAGTGAATCCATGGTATAGAACAGCAGATCTCAGACTGTGCCTGCCCAGAGTGACTCCGCGGTGTAGAACAGCAGATTTCAGGCTGTGCCTGCCTGAGTGACTCAATGGTATAGAACAGCAGGTCTGAGGCTCCGCTTGCCCTAGTGATTCCATGGTGTGTGGAAGAGTAGCTCTCAGCCTTGCCGGACCTAGCGACTCCATGGTGTGCAGAACAGCAGCTCTCAGCCTGTTCCTGCCCTAGTGACTCCATGGTATAGAACAGAAGCTCTCAGGCTATGCCTTCCCTACTGACTCCATGTTGTTCAGAACAGCAGCTCTCAGACTGTGCCTGCCCTATTGACTCCATGGTGTGCAGAACAGCAGCTCTCAGGCTGTACATGCCCTTAGTGCCCTTAGTGACTCCATGGTGTAGAACAGCAGCTCTCAGACTGTATCTGCCCTTGTTACTCCATGGTGTAGAACCAAATCTCTCAGGCTGCGCCTGCCTTGAGTGACACCCTATTGTGCAGAACAGTAGCTCTCAGGGTGTGCCTTTCCTGAGTGACTCTATGGTGTGCAAAACATCAACTATCAGGCTGTCCCTGCCCACTGACTCCATGGTGTGCAGAATAAAAGCTCTCAGGCTGTACCTGCCTAGTGACCCATGGTGTGCAGAACAGGAGCTCTCAGGCTTTTCTGCCCTAGTGAATCCATGGTGTGCAGAACACCAGTATTCAGGCTGTGCCTGCCCAGAGAATTTCCATGGTGTGTTGAACAGCAGCTCTCAGGCTGTGCCTGCGCTGAGTGACTCCATGGTGCAGAACAGTAGCTATCAGGCTGTGTCTGCCCTGAGTGACTCCATGGTGTAGAACAGAATCTCTCAGGCTGTGCCTGCTCTAGTGAACCCATGGAGTAGAACTCAAGCTCTCAAGATTTGCCTGCCCTAGTGTCTCCATGGTGTAGAACAGCAGCTCTCAGGCTGTGTCTGCCCTAGTGATTGCATAGTGAGAACAGCAGCTCTAAGACTGTGTCTGCTCCTGTTACTCCATGGTGTGGAACGACAACTCTCAGGCTGTGCCTATCTTGAGTGACTCCATGGTGTGCAGAACCATAGCTCTCAGGCTGTGCCTGCCCTAGTGAATCCATGTTGGGCAGAACAGCAGCTGTCAGATTTTTTATGCTCTTAGGGAGTCCATGGTATGCAGAACAGCAGGTCTCAGGTTGTACCTGCCCTAGTGATTCCATGGTGTGCAAAACAGCAGCTCTCAGGCTGCGCCTGCCGTAGTAACCCCATGGTGTGCAGAACAGCAGCTCTAAGGCCGCACCTGCCCTTTGTGACTCCATGGTGTCGAACAGCAGCTCTCAGGCTTTGCCTGCCCTTGTGACCCCCTGGTGTGCAGCACAGCAGCTCTCAGGCTGTGACTGCCGTAGTGACTCCATGTTGTGCAGAACAGCAGCTCTCAGGCTCTTCATGCCCTTAGTGCCCTTAGTGACTCCATGGTGTAGAACAGCAGCTCTCAGGCTGTATCTGACCTTGTTACTCCATGGGGTAGAACAAAAACTCTCAGGCTGTGCCGGCATTGATTGACTCCATGGTGTGCAGCACAGTAGCTCTCAGGCTGTGCCTGTCCCGATTGACTCTATGGTGTGCAGAACATCAGCTGTTAGGCTGACCCTACCCTAGTGACTCCATCGTGTGTAGAATAAAAGCTCTAAGTTCGTACCTGCGTAGTGACCCAACGGTGTGCAGAACAGGAGCTCTCATGCTTGTCTGCCCTAGTGAATCCATGGTGTGCAGAACAGCAGCTCTCAGGCTGTGCCTGCCCCAGTGACTACATCGTGTGCAGGACAAATGTTCTCAGGCTTTGCCTGCCCTTTTGAACCCATGGTGTGCAGCACAGCAATCTAAAGCTTTGCCTGCCCTAGTGACCCCATGTTGAGCAGAACAGCAGCTCTCAGGCTGTTCGTGCCCTTAGTGACCTTAGTGACTCCATGGTGTAGAACAGCAGCTCTCAGGCTGTATCTGCCCTTGTTACTCCATGGTGTAGAAAAAAAACTCTCAGGCTGTGCCTTCCTTGAGTGACTCCATGGTGTGCAGAACAGCAGTTTCTCAGGCTGTCCCTGCCCTGAGTGTCTCCATGGTGTGCAGAACAGCAGCTCTCAGAATTCTCCTGGCCTGAGTGACTCCATGGTGTGCGGAAAAGCAACTCTCAGGCTGTGCCTGCCCTATGTGATTCCATGGTGTAGAACAGAAGCTCTCACGCTATGCCTGCCCTAGAGATTCCATGGTGTGCAGAACAGGTGCTTTCAGGCTGTGCCGGCCCTGAGTGACACCATGTAGTAGAACAGGAGCTCTCAGGCTGTGCCTACCCTACTGACACCATGGTGTAGAACAGCAGCTCTCAGGCTGTGCCTGCCTTAGTGACTCCATGGTGTAGAAGAGCAGTTGTCAGGCTGTGCCTGTCCTTAGTGACTCCATGGTGCAGAACAGCATATCTCAGACTGTGCCTGCCATTCTGACTCCATGGTGTAGAACAGTAGCTCTAAGGCTGTGCTGCCCTGAGTGACTCCATGGTGTGCAGAACAGCAGCTCTCAGGCTGTGCCTGCCCTAAGTGACTCCATGGTGCAGAACAGCAGGTCTCAGGATGTGCCTGTCCTGAGTGACTATATGGTGTGCAGAACAGCAGCTATCATGCTGTGATAGCCCTTAGTGACTCCATGGTGTAGAACAGCAGCTCTCAGGCTGTATCTGCCCTTGATACTCCATGGTGTAGAACAAAATATCTCAGGCTGCGCCTGCCTTGAGTGACTGCTTGGTGTGCAGAACAGTGGCTTTCACGCTGTGCCTGTCCTGAGTGACTCTATAGTGTGCAGAACAGTAGCTCTCAGGCTGCCCCTGCCCTAGTGACTCCAGGGTGTGCAGAATAAATGCTCTCAGGCTTTACCTGCCTAGTGACCCAATGGTGTGCAGTACAGGAGCTCTCGGGCTTGTCTGCGCTAGTGAATCCATGGTATGCAGAACAGCAGCTCTTAGGCTGTGCCTGCCCTAGTGTCTCAATAGGGTGCAGAAAAGCAGCTCTCAGGCTGTGCCTGCCCTAGTGACAATATGATGTAGAACAGCAGTTCTCAGGCTGAGCCTGCCCTAGTGACTCCCTGGGTCAGAACAGCAGCTCTCTGGCTGTGCCAGCCCTGAATGACTTCATGGTGTAGAACAGCATCTCTCAGGGTGTTCCTGCCCCTGACTCCATGGTGTGCAGAAGAGCAGCTCTCAGGCTTTGACTCCCCTGAGTTACTCCATGGTGTGCAGAAAAGCAACTCTCAGGCTCTGCCTGCCCTAGTGACTCCATGGTGTGCAGATCAGTAGCTCTCAGGCTGTGCCTGCACTGAGTGACTCCATGGTGTAGTAGAGCATCTCTCAGGCTGTGTCTGCCCTTGTTACTCCATGGTGTAGAACTGAAACTCTCAGGCTCTGCCTGCCTTGATTGACTTCATGGTGTGGACAATAGTAGGTCTCAGGCTGTGCCCGCCCTGAGTGACTCCATGGTGTAGAACACCAGATCTCAGGCTCTGCCTGCCCTGAGTGACTCCATGCTGTAGAACAGAATCTCTCAGGCTGTGCCTGCCCTAGTGACCCCATGGTGGGTAAACAGCAGCTCTCAGGCTCTGTCTGCCCTAGTGACTCCATGGTGTGCAGTACAGTAGCTCTCAGTCTCTGCCTGCACTGAGTGACTGCAGGGTGCAGAACACTAGCTCTCAGGCTGTGTCTGCCCTTGTTACTCCATGGTGTAGAACTAAAACTCTCAGGCTCTGCCTGCCTTGAGTGACTTCATGGTGTGCAGAACAGTAGGTCTCAGGCAGTGTCTGCCCTGAGTGACTCCATGCTGTGCAGAACAGCATTTCTCAGGCTATGCCTGCCCTAGTGACTCCATGTTCAGAACAGCAGCTCTCAGGCTGTGCCAGACCTTGTGACTCCCGGAGTAGAACAGCAGTTTTCAGACTGTGCCTGCCCTGAGTGACTCCATGGTGTAGAACAGAAGCTCTCAGGCTGTACCTGCCTAGTGACCCAATGGTGTGCAGAAGAGGAGCTCTCAGGTTTGTCTCCCCTAGTGAAGCCATGGTGTGCAGAACAGCAGTTTTCAGGCTGTGCCTGCCCTGAGTGAATCTATGGTGTAGGACAGCAGATCTCAGGCTGTGCCTGCCCTGTGTGACTCCATGGTGTGCAGAACAGCAGCTCTCAGGCTCCGCCTGCCTAGGGACTCCATGGTGTGTGGAACAGTAGCTCTCAGCCTCGCCTGCCCTAGTGACTCCATGGTGTGCAGAACATCAGCTCTCAGGATATGCCTGCCGTAGTGACACCATGGTGTAGAACAGGAGCTCTCAGTCTGTGCCTACTCTAGTGACTCCATGGTGTAGTACAGCAGATATCAGGCTGTGCCTGCTCTAGTGACTCCATGGTGTGTAGAACAAAATCTCTCAGGCTCTGCCAGCCCTAGTGACTACATGGTGTGCAGAACAGCAGATCTCATGCCGTGCCTGCCCTGAATGACTCCATGGTGCAGAACAGCTGCTCTGAGGCTATGCCTGCCTTAGTGACTCCATGGTGTGTAGAAGAAAACCTCTCAGGCTATGCCAGCAATAGTGACTCCATGGTGTGCAGAACAGCAGCTCTCAGGCTGTGCCTGCCCTACTGGCCACATGGTGTGCGGAACAGCAGCTCTCAGGTTGTGCCTGCCCTGAGTGACTCCATGGAGTACAGAACAGTATTTCTCAGGTTGTGCCTTCCCTAGTGACTCCATGTTGTTCAGAACAGCAGTTCTCAGGCTGTGCCTGCCCTAGTGGCCACATGGTGTGCAGAAAAGCAGCTCCTATGCTGTGCCTGCCATAGTGACTCCTTGGTGTGCAGAACAGCAGCTCTCAGGCTGTGCCTGCCCTGAGTGACTCCATGGTGTACAGAACAGCATTTCTCAGGCTATACCTGCCTTAGTGACTCCATGTTCAGAACAGCAGCTCTCAGGCTGTGCCTGCTTGGGGTGAGTCCATGTTGCAGAATAGTAACTCTCATGGTGTGCCTGCCCTAGTGACTCCTTGGTGTACATTACTGTAGCTCTCAGTCTGTGCCTGCGCTGAGTGACTGCATGGTGTAGAAGAGCATCTCTCAGGCTGTGTCTGCCCTTGTTACTCCATGGCGTAGTACTAAAACTCTCAGGCTCTGCCTGTCTTGAGTGACTCCATGGTGTGCAGAACAGTAGGTCTCAGGCTGGGCCCACCCTGAGTGACTCCATGGAGTGCAGAACAGCAGCTCTCAAGCTGTCCCTGCCCTACTGACTCCATGGTGTAGAACTGCAACTCTTAGGCTGTTCCTGCCTTGAGTGACTCAATGGTATAGAACAGCAGATCTCAGGCTGTGCCTGCCCTGAGTGACTCCATGGTGTAGAACAGAAGCTCTCATGCTGTGCCAGCCCTAGTGACCCCATGGTGTGTAAAACAGCAGCTCACAGGCTCTTACTGCCCTAGTGACTCCATGGTGTGCAGAATAAAAGCTCTCAGGCTGTACCTGCCTAGCACCCAATGGTGTGCAGAACAGGAGCTCTCAGGTTTGTCTGCCCTAGTGAATCCATGGTGTGCAGAACAGCAGCTCTCAGCCTGTGCCTGCCATCCTTACTCCATGGTGTGCAGAATAGCAGCTCTCAGGCTCTGCCTACTTTAGTGACTCCATGGTGTGCAGAACAGTAGCTCTCAGGCTGCCCCTGTCCTAGTGACTCCATGGTGTGCAGAATAAAAGCTCTCAGGCTGTACCTGCCTAGTGACCCAATGGTTTGTAGAACAGGAGCTCTCAGGCTTGTCTGCGCTAGTGAATCCATGGTGTGCAGAACAGCAGCTTTCAGGCTGTGCCTGCACTGAGTGACTCTATGGTGTGCAGAACCGCAGTTCTCAGGTTCTGCCTGCACTAGAGTCTTCATGGATGCAGTTCAGCAGCTCTCAGGCTGTGCCTGCCTTGAGTGAATCCATGGTGTAGAACAGCAGCTGTCAGTCTGTGCCTACTATAGTGACTCCATGGTGTAGAACAGCAGCTCTCAGGCTGTGCCTACCTGAGTGACTCCATGATGTAGGACAGCAGATCTCAGGGTGTGCCTACCCTAGTGACTCCATGGTGTAGAAGAGCAGATTTCAGGCTGTGCCTGCCCTGACTGACTCCATGGTGTAGAACAGCATCTCTCAGGGTTTTACTACCCTAGTGACTCCATGGAGTGCAGAATGGCAGCTCTCAGGCTGTGCCTGCCATAGTGACCACATGGTGTGTAGAACAGCAGTGCTCAGCTGTACCTGCCCTAGTGACCCCATGGTGTGCAGCACAGCAGCTCTCAGACTGTACCTGCCCTGAGTGATCCATGAGGTAGGACAGCAGATCTCAGGCTGTGCCTACCCTAGTGACTCTGTGGTGTAGAACAGCAGATCTCAGGCTGTGCCTGCCCTGACTGACTCCATGGTGTAGAACAGCATCTCTCAGGGTTTAGTAACCTAGTGACTCCATGGAGTGTAGAACGGAAGCTCTCAGGCTGTGCCTGACCTAGTGAGCCCATGGTGTGCAGCACATCAGCTCTCAGGCTGCACCTGCCCTGAGTGACTCCATGATGTACAACAGCAGCTCTCAGGCTGTGCGTGCCCTACTGACCCCATGGTGTAGAACAGCATTCTATGGCTTTTCCTGCCCTCGTGATTCCGTGGTGAGAACAGAGGAATCAGGCTGTGTCTGCCCTTGTTACTCCATGGGTAGAACAACAACTCTCAGGCCGTGGCTGCCTTCAGTGACTCCATGGTGTGCAGAACAGTAGCTCTCAGACTGTGCCTGCCCTGAGTGACCCCATGGTATTGAAAAGCAGATCTCAGGTTCTCCCTGCCCCAGTGATTCCATGGTGTAGAACAGCGGCTCACAGGCTGAGCATGCCCTACTAACTCAATAGTGTGCACAACAGTAGCTCTAATAGTATGCCTGCCTTGAAAGACTCCATGGTGTGCAGATCAGCAGCTGTCAGGCTGTGCCTGCCCTGAGTGAACACATGGTGCAGAACAGCAGATTTCAGGCTGTGCCTGCCCTACTGACTCCATGGTGTAGAACAGCAACTCTCAGGCTGTGCCTGCCCTAGTGACTCCATGGTGTAGAAGAGCAGCTCTCAGGCTTTGCTTGCCCTGAGTGACTCCATGGTGTAGAACAACAGCTCTCAGGCTGTGCCTTCCTAGAGTGACTTCATGGTACAGAACAGAACATCTTAGGCTGTGCCTGCCTGAGTGACTCCATGGTGCACAACAGAAGTTCTCAGCCTATGCCTGCCCTAGTAACTCGATCTTGTAGAACAGCAGCTCTCAGGCTGTGTCTGCCCTTTTTATCCCATGGTGTAGAACAACATCTCTAGACTCTGCCTGCATTGAGTGACTGCATGGTGTGCAGAAAATTATCTATCAGGCTGTGCCTGCACTGAGTGACTCCGTGGTGTAGAGCAGCAGGTCTCAGGCTGTGCCTGCACTAGTGACTCCATGGTGTGTGGAACAGTAGCTCTCAGGCTGTGTGGCCTGGTGACTGCATGGTGTGCAAAACAGCAGCTCTCAGGCTGTGCCTGCCCTAGTGACTCCATGGAGTGGAAGAGCAGCTCTCAGGCTGTGTCTGCCCTAGTGACTCCATGGTGTTCAGAACAGGAGCTCTCAGGCTGTGCCTGACCTAGTGACTCCATGGTGCAGAACAGCAGCTCTCAAGCTGTACCTGCCCTGAGTGACTCCATGATGTAGAATAGGTGTTTTCTGGCTGTGCCTACCTGAGTGACTCCATGGTGTAGGACAGCAGATCTCAGGGTGTGCCTACCCTAGTGACTCTGTGGTGTAGAAAAGCAGATCTCAGGCTGTGCCTGCCCTGACTGACTCCATCGTGTAAAACAGCATCTCTCAGGGTGTTCCTACCCTAGTGACTCCATGGAGTGCACAACAGCAGCTCTCAGACTGTGACTGCCCTGAGTGACTAAATGGTGTGCAGAAGAGCAGCTCTCAGGCTGTGCCTGCCCTAGTGACACCATCGTATAGAACAGTAGCTCTCAGACTGTGTCTACCCTGAGGGACTCCATTGTGTAGAACAGCAGATCTCAGACTGTGCCTACACTGAGTGACTCAATGGTGTGCAGAACAGCAGCTCTCAGGCTGTGCCGGCCACAGTGACCCCATGATGTGCAGAACAGCAACTCTCAGGCTGTGCCGACCCTAGTGACCCCATGGTGTGCGGAACAGCAGATTTCAGGCTGTGCCTCCCTAATCACTCCATGGTGTGCAGACCAGCAACTCTCAGGCTGTGTCTGCCCTTGTTACTCCATCGTGTAGAACTAAAACTCTCAAGCTCTGCCTGCCTTGTGTGACGCCATGGTGTGCAGAACAGTAGGTCTCAGGCTGTGCCCATCCGGAGTGACTTCATGGTGTGCAGAACAGCAGTTCTCAGGCTGTCCCTGCCCTACTGACTCCATGGTGTAGAACTGCAGCTCTCAGGCTGTTCCTGCTCTGCGAGACTCCATGGTGTAGAACAGCAGATCTCAGGCTGTGCCTGCCCTGAGTGACTCCATTGTGCAGAACAGCAGCTCTCAGCCTCCACCTGCCTAGTGACTCCATGGTGTGTGGAACAGGAGCTCTCAGCCTTGCCTGCCCTAGTGACTCCATGTTGTGCAGAACACTAACTCTCAGGCTGTACCTGCCCTAGTGAACCCATGGTGTGTAAAACAGCAGCTCTCATGCTCTGCCTGCTCTAGTGACTCCATGTGGTGCAGAACAGTAGGTCTCAGGGATCCCCTGCCCTAGTGACTCCATGGTGTGCAGAATAAGAGCTCTCAGGCTGTGCCTGCCATCCTTACTCCATGGTGTGCAGAATAGCAGCTCTCAGGCTCTGCCTGCACTAGAGTCTTCATGGATGCAGTTCAGCAGCTCTCAGGCTGTGCCTGCCCTAGTTACTCCATGGTGTGCAGAACAGTAACTCTCCGGCTGCCCCTGCCCTAGTGACACCATGGTGTGCAGAATAAAAAGCTCTCAGGCTGTACCTGCCTAGTGACCCAATGCTTTGCAGAACAGGAGCTCTCAGATTTGTCTCCCCTAGTGAATCCATGTTCTGCAGAACAGCAGCTCTTAGGCTGTGACTTCACTAGTGGCTACATGGTGTGCTGAACAGCAGCTCTTATGCTGTGCCTTCCCTAGTGACTCCTGGGTGTGCAGAACAGCAGCTCTCAGGCTGTGCCTGCCCTGAGTGACTCCGTGATGTACAGAACAGCATTTCTCTGGTTGTGCCTGCCCTAGTGACTCCATGTTGTGCAGAACAGCAGCTCTCAGGCTGTGCCTGCCCTAGACTCCATGGTGTAGAAGAGGAGCTCTCAGTCTGTGCCTGCTCTAGTGACTCCATGGTGTAGTACAGCAGATCTCAGGCTGTGCCTACCCTGAGTGACTCCATGGTGTGCAGAACAGCAGCTCTCAAGCTGTCCCTGCCCTACTGACTCCATGGTGTAGAACTGCAGCTCTCAGGCTCTTCCTGCCCTGAGTGACTCCATGGTGTAGAACAGCAGATCTCAGGCTGTGCCTGCCCAGAGTGACTCCATGGTGCAGAACAGAAGCTCTCATGCTGTGCCTGCCCTAGTGACTCCATGGTGTGCAGAACGGCAGCTCTCAGGGTTGTGTCTTCCCTGAGTGACTCCATGGTGTACAGAACAGCATTTCTCATGTTGTGCCTGCCCTAGTGACTCCATGGTGTGCAGAACATCAGCTCTCAGGCTGTGCCTGCCCTAGTGACTCCATGGTGTAGAACAGCAGCTCTCAGGCTGTGCCTACTGTAGTGACTCTATGGTGTAGAACAGCAGCTCTCAGACTGTGCCTACTGTAGTGACTCCATGTTGTAGAACAGCAGCTCTCAGGCTGTGCCTACCGTAGTGTCTCCGTGGTGTAGAACAGCAGATCTCAGGCTGTGCCTGCCCTGACTGACTCCATGGTGTACAACAGCATTTCTCAGGGTGTTAGTACCCTAGTGACTCCATGGAGTGTAGAACGGAAGTTCTCAGGCTGTGCCTGCCCTAGTGACACCATGGTGTGCAGCACAGCAGCTCTCAGGCTATGCCTGCCCTGAGTGACTCCATGGTTTACAACGGCAGCTCTCAGGGTGTGCCTGCCCTGAGAGACTCCATGGTGTAGAACAGCAGCTCTCCAGCTGTGCCTGCCCTAGTGACTCCATGTTGTGCAGAACAGCATCTCTCAGGCTGTTCATGCCTTAGTGTCCATAGTGACTCCATAGTGTAGAACAGCAGCCTTCAGGTTGTGCCTGCCCTAGTGACTCCATGGTGTAGAACAGGAGCTCTCAGTCTGTGCCTGCCCTGAGTGACTCCATGGTGTACCAAACAGCATTTCTCAGGTTGTGCCTGCCCTATTGTCCATGTTGTGCAGAACAGCATTTCTCAGGCTGTGCCTGCCCTAGTGGCCACATGGTGTACAGAAAAGCAGCTCCTATGCTGTGCCTGCCACAGTGACTCCTTGGTGTGCAGAACAGCAGCTCTCAGACTGTGCCTACCCTGAGTGACTCCATGGTGTACAGAACAGCATTTCTCAGGCTATGCCTGCCCTAGTGACTCCATGTTCAGAACAGCAGCTCTCAGGTTGTGCCTGACCTTGTGACTCCCGTTGTAGAACAGCAGCTCTCAGACTGTGTCTGCCCTAGTGACTCCATGGTATAGAACAGCAGCTCTCAGTGTGTGCCTGCCCTGAGAGACTCCATGGTGTAGAACAGCAGCTCACCAGCTGTGCCTGCCCTAGTGACTCCATGATGTGCAGAATAGCAGCTCTCAGACTGTTCCTGCCTTAGTGCCCATAGTGACTCTATGGTGTAGAACAGCAGCTCTCAGGCTGTATCTGCCCTTGTTACTCTATGGTGTAGAACAAAATCTCTCAGGCTGCGCCTGCCTTGAGTAACTCCATGGTATGCAGAATAGTCGCTCTCAGGCTGTGCATGTCCTGAGTGACTCTATGGTGTGCAGAACAGCAGCTATGAGGCTGAGCCTGCCCTAGTGACTCCATGGTGTGCAGAACAGCAGCTCTCAGACTGTGCCTACCCTGAGTGACTCCATGCTGTGCAGAACAGCATTTCTCAGGCTATGCCTGCCCTAGTGACTCCATGTTCAGAACAGCAGCTCTCAGGCTGTGCCTTACCTTGTGACTCCTCTTGTAGAACAGCAAGCAGCTCTCAGACTGTGTCTGCCCTAGTGACTCCATGGTTTAGAACAACAGCTCTCAGGGTGTGCCTGCCCTGAGAGACTCCATGGTGTAGAACAGCAGCTCTCCAGCTGTGCCTGCCCTAGTGACTCCATGTTGTGCAGAACAGCAGCTCTCAGGCTGTGCCTGCCTTAGTGCCCATAGTGACTCCATGGTGTAGAACAGCAGCTCTCAGGCTGTATCTCCCCTTGTTACTCCATGGTGTAGAACAAAATCTCTCAGGCTGCGCCTGCCTTGAGTGACTCCATGGTGTGCAGAACAGTAGCTCTCAGGCTCTGCCTGTCCTGAGTGACTCTATGGTGTGCAGAACAGTAGCTCTCAGGCTGCCCCTGCCCTAGTGCCTCCAGGGTGTGCAGAATAAATGCTCTCAGGCTGTACCTGCCTAGTGACCCAATGTTGTGCAGAACAGGAGCTCTCGGACTTGTCTGCGCTAGTGAATGCATGGTGTGCAGAACAGCAGCTTTCAGGCTGTGCCTGCCCTGAGTGAATCTAATGTGTAGAACAGCAGATCTCAGGCTTTGCCTGCCTTGCGTGACTCCATTGTTACGAACAGCAGTTCTCAGACTCCGCCTGCCTAGTGACTCCACGGTGTGCAGAACAGCAGCTCTCAGTCTCTGCCTGCTCTAGTGACTCCATGGTGTAGTACAGCAGATCTCAGGCTGTGCCTGCCCTAGTGACTCCATGGTGTGCAGCCAAAATCTCTCAGGCCCTGACAGCCCTAGTGACTACATGGTGGGAAGAACAGCAGATCTCATGCTGTGCCTGTCCTGAATGACTCCATGGTGCAGAACAGCTGTTCTCAGGCTGTATCTGCCCTTGTTACTCCATGGTGTAGAACAAAATCTCTCAGGCTGCACCTGCCTTGAGTGACTCCATGGTGTGCAGAACAGTCGCTCTCAGGCTGTGCCTGTCCTGAGTGACTCTATGATGTGCAGAACAGCAGCTCTCAGGCTCTGCCTGCTCTAGTGAGTCCATGTTGTGCAGAACAGTAGCTCTCAGGCTGCCCCTGCCCTAGTGCCTCCAGGGTGTGCAGAATAAATGCTCTCAGGCTGTACCTGCCTAGTGACCCAATGTTGTGCAGAAGAGGAGCTCTCGGGCTTGTCTGCGCTAGTGAATCCATGGTATGCAGAACAGCAGCTCTTAGGCTGTGCCTGCCCTAGTGACAATATGGTGTAGAATAGCAGTTCTCAGGCTGAGCCTGCCCTAGTGATTCTATGGTGTAGAACAGCAGCTCCCTGGCTGTGCCAGCCCTGACTGACTTCATGGTGTAGAACAGCATCTCTCAGGGTGTTCCTGCCCCCTGACTCCATGGTGTGCAGAAGTGTAGCTCTCAGACTGTGACTGCCCTGAGTGACACCATGGTGTGCAGAACAGCAGCTCTCAGGCTGTGCCTGCTGGGAGTGAGTCCATGGTGCAGAATAGCAGCTCTCAGGCTGTGCCTGCCCTAGTGACTTCATGGTGTGCAGAAAAGCAACTCTCAGGCTCTGCCTGTCCTAGTGACTCCATGGTGTGCGGACCAGTAGCTCTCAGTCTGTGCCTGCTCTGATTGACTGCAGTGTGCAGAACAGCAGCTCTCAGGTTGTGCCTGCCCTGAGTGATTCCATAGTGTAGAAGAGCATCTCTCAGGCTGTGTCTGCCCTTGTTACTCCATGGTGTAGAACAAAAACTCTCAGGCTCTGCCTGCCTTGAGTGACTCCATGGTGTGCAGACCAATAGGTCTCAGGCTGTGCCTGCCCTGAGTGACTCCATGGTGTGCAAAACAGCAGCTCTCAGGCTGTCCCTGCCCTACTGACTCCATGGTGTAGAACTGCAGCTCTCAGGCTATTCCTGCCCTGAGTGACTCCATGGTGTAAAACAGCAGATCTCAGGGTGTGCCTGCCCAGAGTGACTCCATGGTGCAGAACAGCAGCTCTCAGGCTGTGCCTGCCCTAGTGACCCCATGGTGTGTAAAACAGCAACTCTCAGGTTCTGCCTGCTCTAGTGACTCCATGGTGTGCAGAACAGTAGGTCTAAGGCTTCCCCTGGCCTAGTGACTCCATGGTGTGCAGAACAGGAGCTCTCAGGCTCTGCCTTTCCTAGTGACTCCATGGTGTGCAGAATAAAAGCTCTCAGGCTGTACCTGCCTAGTGACCCAATAGTTTGCAGAACAGGAGCTCTCAGGCTTGTCTCCCCTAGTGAATCCATAGTGTGCAGAACAGCAGCTTTCAGGCTGTGCCTCCCCTTAGTGACTCCATGGTGTGCAGAACAGCAGTTCTCAGGTTCTGCCTGCACTAGAGGCTCCATGGATGCAGAACAGCAGCTCTCAAGCTATGCCTGCCTTGAGTGAATCCATGGTGTAGAACAGCAGATCTCAGGCTGTGCCTGCCCTGAGTGACTCCATTGTGCAGAACAGCAGCTCTCAGCCTCCACCTGCCTAGTGACTCCATGGTGTGTGGAACAGGAGCTCTCAGCCTTGCCTGCCCTAGTGACTCCATGGTGTGCAGAACAGCAGCTCTCAGGCTGTGCCTGCCCTAGTGACTCCATGGTGTGCAGAACGGCAGCTCTCAGGGTTGTGTCTTCCCTGAGTGACTCCATGGTGTACAGAACAGCATTTCTCATGTTGTGCCTGCCCTAGTGACTCCATGGTGTGCAGAACATCAGCTCTCAGGCTGTGCCTGCCCTAGTGACTCCATGGTGTAGAACAGCAGCTCTCAGGCTGTGCCTGCCCTAGTGACTCCATGGTGTAGAACAGGAGCTCTAAGTCTGTGCCTGCTCTAGTGACTCCATGGTGTAGTACAGCAGATCTCAGGCTGTGCCTGCCCTAGTGACTCCATGGTGTGCAGAACAAAATCTCTCAGGCTCTGCAAGCGCTAGTGACTACATGGTGTGCAGAAAAGCAGATCTCATGCTCTGCCTACCATGAATGACTCCATGGTGCAGAGCAGGTGCTCTGAGGCTATGCCTGCCCTAGTGACTCCATGGTGAGCAGAAGAAAAACTCTCAGGCTATGTCAGCAATAGTGACTCCATGGTGTGCAGACAGCAGATCCTATGCTGTGCCTGCCCTTGTGGCCACATGTAGTGCAGAACAGCAGCTCCAGGCTGTGCCTACCCTGAGTGACTCCATGGTGTACAAAACAGCATTTCCCAGGTTGTGCCTGCCCTAATGACTCCATGTTGTGCAGAACAGGAGCTCTCGGGCTTGTCTGCGCTAGTGAATCCATGGTGTGCAGAATAGCAGCTTTCAGGCTGTGCCTGCCCTGAGTGATTCCATGGTGTGCAGAACAGCAGTTCTCAGGTTCTGCCTGCACTAGAGGCTCCATGGATGCAGAACAGCAGCTCTCAGGCTGTGCCTGCCCTGAATGAATCTAATGTGTAGAACAGCAGATCTCAGGCTGAGCCTGCCTTGCGTGACTCCATTGTTATGAACAGCAACTCTCAGGCTCTGCCTGCCTAGTGATTTCATGGTGTGAGTAACAGTAGCTCTCAGCCTTGCCTGCCCTAGTGACTCCATGGTGTGCAGAACAGCAGCTCTCAGTCTGTGCCTGCCCTAGTGACTCATTGGTGTATAATAGGAGCTCTAAGTCTGTGCCTGCTCTAGTGACTCCATGGTGTAGTACAGCAGATCTCAGGCTGTGCCTGCCCTAGTGACTCCATGGTGTGCAGCCAAAATCTCTCAGTCTCTGCAAGTGCTAGTGACTACATGGTGTGCAGAACAGCAGATCTCAGGCTGTTCCTGCCCTAGTGACTCCATAGTGTGCAGAAGAAAACCTCTCCAGCTATGCCAGCAATAGTGACTCCATGGTGTGCAGAACAGCAGCTCTCAGGCTGTGTCTGCCCTATTGAATCCATGGTGTGCAGAAAAGCATCTCTCAGGCTGTGCCTGCCCTATGTGACTCCATGTTGTAAAACAGCAGCTCTCAGGCTATGTCTGCCCTAGAGACTCCATGGTGTGCATAACAGCAGCTCTCATTCTCTGCCTGCTCTGAGTGACTCCATGGTGTAGAAGAGCATATCTCAGGCAACGCCTGCCCTAGAGACTCCATGGTGTGCAGAACAGCTGCTATCAGGCTGTGCCGGCCCTAGTGACACTATGTAGTACAATAGCAACTCTCAGGCTATGATTGCCCTTGTGACTCCATGGTGTGCAGAACAGCAGCTCTCAGACTTTGCCTACCGTAGTGACTTCATGTAGAAGAACAGCAGCTCTCAGGCTGTGCCTGCCTGAGTGACTCTGTGGAGAAGAGCAGCAGCTCTCAGGCTGTGCCTGCCCTAGTGACTCCATGGTGTGTAGAACAGTAACACTCAGGCTGTGCCTGCCCTAGTGACTCCATGGTGTTCAGAACAGCAACTCTCAGGCTGTGCCTGTCCTTGTTACTCCATGGTGTAGACCAACACTCTCAGGCTGTGCCTGCCTTGAGTGACTCCATGGATACAGAAGAGCAGCTCTCAGTCTGTTCCTGTGCTGAGTGACTCCATGGTGCAGAACAGCAGCTCTCAGGCTGTACCTCCCCTGAGTTACTCCATGATGTAGAATAGCTGTTCTCAGGCTGTGCCTATCGTAGAGACTCCATGGTGTAGAAAAGCAGATCTCATGCTGTGTCTGCCCTGACTGACTCCATGGTGTAAAACAGTATCTCTCAGGGTGTTTCTGGCCTAGTGACTCCATGGAGTGCACAACAGCAGCTCTCAGGCTGTGACTGCCCTGAGTGACTCAATGGTGAGCAGAACAGCAGTTCTCAGGCTGTGCCTGCCCTAGTGACTCCATTGTATACAACATCAGCTCTCAGACTGTGTCTACCCTGAGTAACTCCATGGTGTACAGAACAGCAGCTGTCAGGCTGTGCCTGCCACAGTGACCCCGTGATGTGCAGAACAGCAACTCTCAGGCTGTGCCGACCCTAGTGACCCCATGGTGTGCAGAACAGCAGATCTCAGGCTGTGCATCCCTAATGAATCCATGGTATGCAGAACAGCAGCTCTCTGGCTGTGCCTGCCCTAGTGACCCCATGGTGTGCAGACCAGCAGCTCTCAGGCTGTGCCTACCCTGAGTGACTATATGGTTTGCAGAGCAGCAGCTCTAAGGCTGTGCGTCCTACAGTGACCCCGTGGTGTGCAGAACACCAGCTCTCAGGCTGTGCCTCCCTAGTGACCTATGGTGTGCAGACCAGCAGCTCTTAGGCTGTGCCTACCCTGAGTGACTATATGGTTTGCAGAGCAGCAACACTCAGGCTGTGCCTGCCATCGTCACTCCATTGTGTGCAGAACAGCAGGTCTCAGGCTGTGCCTGCCCTAGTGACTCCATGGTGTATAACAGCAGCTCTCAACTGGTCCCTACCCTAGTGACTCCATGGTGTTCAGAACATCAGTTCTCAGTCTTTGCCTCCCTGGGTGACTCCATGGTGCAGAACAGTAGTTCCTAGGGTGGGCCTCGCCTAGTGACTCCATGGGGTAGAACAGCAGATCTCAGGCTGTGCCTGCCCTACTCACTCCATGGTGTAGAACAGTAGCTCTCAGGTTGTGCCTGCCCTAGTGACTCCATGGTGTGCAGAACAGCAGTCTAAGCCTGTGCCTGCCCTTGTGACTCCATGGTGTGCAGAACAGCAGCTCTCAGACTCTGCCTGCCCAGTGACTCCATGTTGTAGAACAGCAGCTCTCAGACTGTGCCTACCCTAGTGACTCCATGGTGAAGAACAGCAGCCCTCAGGCTGTGCCTGCCTGAGTGACTCTGCGGTGAAGAGCAGCAGCTCTCCAGCTGTGTCTGCCCTAGTGACTCCATGGTGTCTAGAACAGCAACTCTCAGGCTGTGTCTGCCCTAGTGACTCCACAGTGTGCAGAACAGCAGTTCTCAGGCTGTGCCTGCCCTAGTGACTCCATGGTGTTCAGAACAGCAGCTCTCAGGCTGTGCCTGTCCTTGTTACTCCATGGTGTAGAACAACACTCTCAGGCTGTGCCTGCCTTGAGTGACTCCATGGTGTGCAGAACAGTAATTCTCAGCCTGTGACTGCCCTGAGTGACTCCATGGTGTAGAAACCAGATCTCAGGTTCTGGCTGCCCCAGTGACTGCATGGTGTAGAACAGCGGCTCTCAGGCTGTGCCTGCCCTGAGTGACTCCATGGGGTTGAACAGCAGCTCTTAGGCTGTGCCTGTCCTACTGACTCAATGGTGTGCACAACAGTACCTCTCAGGCTATGCCTGTCCTGAAACACTCCATGGTGTGCAGAACAGCAGCTCTCAGGTTTTGCCTGCCCTGAATGACTACATGGTGCAGAACAGCAGCTCTCAGGCTGTGCCTGCCCTGAGTGACTACATGGTGCAGAACAGCAGTTCTCAGGCTGTGCCTGCCCTACTGACTGCATGATGTAGAACAGCAACTCTCAGGCTGTGTCTGCCCTAGTGATCCCATGGTGTGCAGAACAGAAATTCTCAGGCTGTGCCTGCCCTAGAGACTCCATGGCGTACAACAGCACCTCTCATGCTGTCCCTGCCCTGAGTGACTCCATGGGGTAGAACAACAGCTTTCAGGCTGTGCCGGCCCTAGTGACTCCATGGTGTAGAACAAAAATTCTCAGGCTGTGCCTGCCTTGACTGTCTCCATGGTGCAGAAGAGAACATCTTAGGCTGTGCCTGCCCCGAGTGACTCCATGGTGGACAACTGAAGTTCTCAGGCTGTGCGTGCCCTAGTAACTCGGTGTTGTAGAACAGCAGCTCTCAGCCTGTGTCTGCCCTTGTTCTCCCATGGTGTAGAACAACAACAACTCAGGCTCTGCCTGCCTTGGGTGACCAAATGGTGTGCAGAACAGTAGCTCTCAGATTGTGCCTGCCACAGTGACCCCATGGTGTGCAGAACAGCAGCTCTCAGGCTATGCCTGCCCTAGTGACCACATGGTGTGCAGAACAACTGCTCTCAGGCTCTGCCTGCCCTAGTGACTCTATCATGTAGAATAGCAGATCTCAGGCTATGACTGCCCTACTGACTCCATGGTATAGAAATGCAGCTCTCAGGCTGTTCCTGCCCTGAGTGACTGCATGGTGTAGAACAGCAGATCTCAGGCTGTGCCTGCCCTGAGTCACCTCATGGTGTAGAACAGAAGCTCTCAGGCTGTCCCTGCCCTAGTGACAGACACCAGGGTGTGCAGAATAAAGCTCTCAGGCTGTACCTCCCTAGTGACCCAATGGTGTGCAAAACAGGAGTTCTCAGGCTTGTCTGCCCTAGTGAATACATGGTGTGCAGAACAGCAGCTCTCAGGTTCTGCATGCTTTAGTGACTCCATGGTGTGCAGAACAGTAGCTCTCAGCCTTGCCTGCCCTAGTGACTGCATGGTGTGCAGAACAGCAGCTGTCAGGCTATGTCTGCCCTTGTGACCCCATGGTGTAGAACAACAACTCTAAGACTCTGCCGGCCTTGAATGATTGCATGGTGTGCAGAAAAGTAGCTCTCAGGCTGTGCCTGCCACAGTGACCCCATGGTGTGCAGAACAGCAGGTTTCAGGCTGCGCCTGCCCTGAGTGACTCCATGGTGTAGAACAGGAGCTCTCTGTCTGTGCTTGCTTTAGTGACTCCAGGGTGTAGTACAGCAGATCTCAGGCTGTGCCTGCCCTAGTGACTCCATGGTGTGCAGAACAAAATCTCTCAGGCTCTGCCAGCTCTAGTGACTACATGGTGTGTAGAACAGCAGATCTCATGCTGTCCCTGCCCTGAATGACGCCATGGTGCAGAACAGCTGCTCTGAGGCTATGCCTGCCCTATGACTCCATGGTGTGCAGAGGAAAAGCTCTCAGGCTATGCCAGCAATAGTGACTCTATGGTGTGCAGAACAGCAGCTCTCAGGCTGTGCCTGCCCTAGGGGCCACATGGTGTGCAGAACAGCAGCTCTCATGCTGTGCCTGCCCTAGCGACTTCTTGGTGTGCAGAACAGCAACTCTCAGGCTGTGCCTGCCCTGAGTGACTCCATGGTGTACAGAACAGCATTTCTCAGGTTGTGCTTGTCCTAGTGACTCCGTGTTGTAGACCAGCAGCTCTCAGACTGTGCCTCCTGTAGTGACTCCATTGTGAATAACAGCAGCTCTCAAGCTGTGCCTGCCTGAGTGACTCTGCGGTGAAGAGCAGCAGCTCTCAGACTGTGCCTGCCCTAGTGACTCCATGGTGTTCAGGACAGCAGCTCTCAGGCTGTGCCTGCCCTAGTGACTCCATGGTGTTCAGAACAGCAGCTCTCAGGCTGTGCCTGTCTCTGTTACTCCATGGTGTAGAACAACACTCTCAGGCTCTGCCTGCTTTGAAAGACTCCATGTTGTGCAGAACAGTAGCTCTCAGACTGTGACTGCCCTGAGTGACTCAATGGTGTAGAAAAGCAGATCTCAGGCTCTGCCTGCCCCAGTGACTGCATGGTGTAGAACAGCGGCTCTCAGGCTGTGCCTGCCCTGAGTGACTCCATGGTGTAGAACAGCAGATCTCAGGCTGTGCCTGCCCTACTGACTCAATGGTGTGCAGAACAGTAGCCTTCAGGCTATGCCTGCCCTGAAACACTCCATTGTGTACAGAACAGCAGCTCTCAGGCTCTGCCTGCCCTGAGTGACTACATGGTGCAGAACAGCAGTTCTCAGGCTGTGCCTGCCCTACTGACTCCATGGTGTAGAACAGCAACTCTCAAACTGTGCCTGTCTTAGTGTTCCCATGGTGTGCAGAACAGAAGTTCTCAGGCTGTGCCTGCCCTAGTGACTCCATGTTGTAGAACAGCAGCATCAGACTGTGTCTACCGTAGTGACTCCACGGTGAAAAACAGCAGCTCTCAGGCTGTGCCTGCCTGAGTGACTCTGTGGTGAAGAGCAGCAGATCTCAGGCTGTGCCTGCCCTAGTGACTCCATGGAGTGTAGAACAGTAACTCTCAGGCTCTGCCTGCCTAGTGACTCCATGGTGTTCAGAACAGCAGCTCTCAGGCTGTGCCTGTCCTTGTTACTCCATGGTGTAGAACAACACTCTCAGGCTGTGCCTGCCTTGAGTGACTCCATGGTGTGCAGAACAGTAGCTCTCAAGCTGTGACTGCCCTGAGTGACTCCATGGTGTAGAAAAGCAGATCTCAGGCTCTGGCTGCCCCAGTGACTGCATGGTGTAGAACAGCGGCTCTCAGGCAGTGCCTGCCCTACTGACTGCATGGTGTAGAACAGCAGTTCTCAGGCTGTGCCTGCCCTACTGCCTCCATGGTGTAGAACAGCAACTCTCAGAATATTCCTGCCCTAGTGATCCCAGGCTGTGCCTGCCCTAGTGAACCCATGGTGTATAACAGCAGCTCTCACGCTGTGCCTGCCCTAGGGACTCCATGGTGTACAACAGCAGCTCTCAGGCTGTGCCTGCCCTAGTGACTCCATGGTGTAGAACAGCAGCTCTCAGGCTGTGCCTGCCTTAGTGACTCCATCTTTTGTCTACCCTAGTGACTCCATGGTGTGTAGAACAGCAGCTATCAGGCTGAGCCTGCCCTGAGTGACTTCATGGTGCAGAATAGAACATCTAAGGCTGTGCCTGCCCTGAGTGACTCCATGTTGTATAACAGCAGCTCTCAGGCCGTGTCTGCCCTTGTTACTCCATGGTGTAGTACAACAACTCTCAGACTCTGCCTGCCTTGAGTGAATGCATAGTGTGTAGTACAGTAGCTCTCAGGCTATGCCTGGCCTGAGGGACTCCATGGTGTGCAGAACAGCAGCACTCAGGCTGTGTCTGCCCTATTGAATCCATGGTGTGCAGAAAAGCATCTCTCAGGCTGTGCCTGCCCTATGTGACTCCATGTTGTAAAACAGCAGCTCTCAGGCTATGTCTGCCCTAGAGACTCCATGGTGTGCATAACAGCAGCTCTCATTCTCTGCCTGCTCTGAGTGACTCCATGGTGTAGAAGAGCATATCTCAGGCAACGCCTGCCCTAGAGACTCCATGGTGTGCAGAACAGCTGCTATCAGGCTGTGCCGACCCTAGTGACACTATGTAGTACAATAGCAACTCTCAGGCTATGATTGCCCTTGTGACTCCATGGTGTGCAGAACAGCAGCTCTCAGACTTTGCCTACCGTAGTGACTTCATGTAGAAGAACAGCAGCTCTCAGGCTGTGCCTGCCTGAGTGACTCTGTGGAGAAGAGCAGCAGCTCTCAGGCTGTGCCTGCCCTAGTGACTCCATGGTGTGTAGAACAGTAACACTCAGGCTGTGCCTGCCCTAGTGACTCCATGGTGTTCAGAACAGCAACTCTCAGGCTGTGCCTGTCCTTGTTACTCCATGGTGTAGACCAACACTCTCAGGCTGTGCCTGCCTTGAGTGACTCCATGGATACAGAAGAGCAGCTCTCAGTCTGTTCCTGTGCTGAGTGACTCCATGGTGCAGAACAGCAGGTCTCAGGCTGTGCCTGTCCTGAGTGACTCCATGGTGTAGAACAGTAGCTCTCAGGCTGTGTCTGCCCTAGTGACCCCTTGGTGTAGAACAGAACTCTACGGCTGTGCCTGCCCTTGTGATTCCATGGTGAGAATAGCAACTCTCAGTCTGTGTCTACCCTTGTTACTCCATGGTGTAGAACAATATTCCCAGGCTGTGCCTGCCTTGAGTGACTCCATGGTTTTCAGAACAGCAGCTCTCAGGCTGTGCCTGCCCTAGTGACTCCATGGTGTAGAACAGCAGTTCTCAGGCTGTGCCTGCCCTAGTGACTCCATGGTACAGAACAGCAGTTCTCAGGCTGTGCCTGCCCTACTGACTCCATGGTGTTCAACAGCAACTCTCAGGCTGGGCCAGCCCTAGTGATCCCATGGTGTGCAGAACAGAAATTCTCAGGCTGTGCCTGCCCTAGTGACCCCATGGTGTGCAGCGCAGCAGATCTCAGGCTGTGCCTGCACTGAGTGACTCCAAGGTGTAGAACAGCAGATCTCAGGCTGTGCCTGCCCTGAGTTACTCCATGGTGTAGAACAGCAGATCTCAGGCTATGCCTGCCCTGAGTGACTCCATGGTGTAGAAGAAAAGCTCTCAGGCTGTGCCTGCCCTAGTGAACCCATGGTGTAGAAAAGCAGCTCTCAGGCTGTATCTGCCCTTGTTACTCCATGGTGTATAATAAAAACTCTCAGTCTGCGCCTGCCTTGAGTGACTCAATGGTGTGCAGAACAATAGCTCTCAGGCTGTGCCTGCCACAGTGACCCCGTGGTGTGCAGAACACCAGCTCTCAGGCTGTGCTTCCCTAGTGACCTATGGTGTGCAGACCAGCAGCTCTCAGGCTGTGCCTCCCTAGTGACCTATGGTGTGCAGACCAGCAGCTCTCAGGCTGTGCCTACCCTGAGTGACTATATGGTTTGCAGAGCAGCAACTCTCAGGCTGTGCCTGCCATCGTCACTCCATTGTGTGCAGAACAGCAGGTCTCAGGCTGTGCCTGCCCTAGTGACACCATGGTGTATAACAGCAGCTCTCAACTGGTCCCTACCCTAGTGACTCCATGGTGTTCAGAACATCAGTTCTCAGTCTTTGCCTCCCTGGGTGACTCCATGGTGCAGAACAGTAGTTCCTAGGGTGGGCCTCGCCTAGTGACTCCATGGGGTAGAACAGCAGATCTCAGGCTGTGCCTGCCCTACTCACTCCATGGTGTAGAACAGTAGCTCTCAGGTTGTGCCTGCCCTCAGTGACTCCATGGTGTAGAACAGCAGATCTCAGGCTGTGCCTGCCCTAGTGACCCCATGGTGTGCAGAACAGTAGCTCTCAGGCTTTTCTGCCCTAGTTACTCCATGGTGTGCAGAACAGCAGCTCTCAGGCTGTTCCTGCCCTAGTTACTCCATGGTGTGCAGAACAGCAGCTCTCAGGCTCTGCCTGCTTTAGTGACTCCATGGTGTGCAGAACAGTAGATCTCAGGCTGCCCCTGCCCTAGTGCCTCCAGGGTGTGCAGAATAAGAGCTCTCAGGCTGTACCTGCTTAGTGACCCAATGGTGTGCAGAACAGGAGCTCTCAGTCTTGTCTCCCCTAGTGAATCAATTATGTGCAGAACAGCAGCTTCAGGCTGTGCCTGCCCTGAGTGACTCCATGGTGTGCAGAATAAAAGTTCTCAGGCTGTACCCGCTTAGTGACCCAATGGTGTGCAGAACAGGAGCTCTCAGTCTTGTCTCCCCTAGTGAATCCAAGGTGTTCAGAACAGCAGTTTCAGGCTGTGCCTGCCCTGAGTGACTCCATGGTGTGCAGAACAGCAGTTCTCAGGTTCTGCCTGCACTAGAGCTCCATGGATGCAGAATAGCAGCTCTCAGAGTGTGCCTGTCCTGAGTGAATCCATGGTGTAGGACAGCAGATCTCAGGCTGTGCCTGCCCTAGTGACTCCATGGTGCACAACAGCAGCTCTCAGGCTCGGCCTGCCTAGTGACTCCATGGTGTGTGGAACAGTTGCTCTCAGCTTTGCCTGCCCTAGTGTCTGCATGGTGTGCAGAACAGCAGCTCTCAGGCTGTGCCTGCCCTAGTGACTCCATGGTGTAGAACAGGAGCTCTCTGTCTGTGCCTGCTCTAGTGAGTCCATGGTGTAGTACAGCAAATGTCCGTCTGTGCTTGCCCTAGTGACTCCATGGTGTGTAGAACAAAATCTCTCAGGTTCTCCCAGCCCTAGTGACTACATGGTGTGAAGAACAGCAGATCTCATGCTGTGCCTGCCCTGAATGACTCCATGGTGCAGAACAGCTGCTCTGAGGCTATGCCTGCCCTAGTGACTCCATGGTATGCAGAAGTAAAGCTCTCAGGCTATGCCAGCAATAGCGACACCATGGTGTGCAGAACAGCAGCTCTCAGGCTGTGCCTGCTCTGAGTGACTCCATCGCGTACAAAACAGCATTTCTCAGGTTGTGCCTGCCTTAGTGACTCCATGGTGTGCAGAATAGCAGTTCTAAGCATGTGCCTGCCCTTGTTACTCCATGGTGTGCAGAACAGCAGCTCTCAGGCTGTGCCAGCCTAAGTGACTCCATGGTGTAGAAGAGCACCTCTCAGACTCTTCCTGACCTAGTGACCCCATGGTGTAGAACAGCATTCTCAGGCTGTGCCTGCCCTAGTGATCCCATGGTGTGCAGAACAGCAGCTCTCAGGCTGCACCTGCCCTAGTGACTCCATGGTGTTCAGAAGAGCAACTCTCAGGCCGTGCCAGCCCTAGCGACCCCATGGTGTGCAGAATAGCAGCTCTCAGGCTGTGTCTGCCCTAGTGAATCCATGGTGTGCAGAACGGCAGCTCTCAGGCTGTGCCTGCCCTGAGTCACTCCATGGTGTATAGAACAGCAGTTCTCATCTTGTGCCTGCCCTAGTGACTCCATGGTATGCAGAACAGCAGGTCTCAGGCTGTGCCTGCCCTGGTGACTCCCTGGTGTAGAACAGCAGCTCTCAGGCTGTGCCTGGCCTGAGGGACTCCCTGGTGTAGAACAGGAGCTCTCTGGCTGTGACTGTTCTACTGTTTCCATGGTGTACAGAACAGTAGCTCTCAGGTTATGCCTGCCCTGAATGACTCCATGGTGTGCAGAACAACAGCTCTCAGGCTGTGCCTGCTTTGAGTGACTCCATGTTGCAGAACAGCATTTCTCAGGCTGTGCCTGCCCTAGTGACCCCATGGTGTGCAAAACAGCAGCTCTCAGGCTGTGCCTGCCCCTCTGACTGCAAGGTGTAGAACAGCAGCTCTCAGACTGTGTCTTCCCTTGTTCCTCCACGGTGTAGAACAACAACTCTCAGGCTGTGCCTTTCTTGAGTGACTTCATGGTGTGCCGAACAGTAGCTCTCAGGCTGTGCCTGCCCTGACTGACTCCATGGTGTGCAGAACAGCACCTCACAGTCTGAGCCTGTCCTAGTGACTCCATGGTATAGAACAGTAGCTCTCAGGCTGTGCCTGCCCTAGTGATTCAATGGTGTAGAACAGTAGCTCTCAGGCTGTGCCTGCCCTAGGTACTCCATGGTGTAGAACAGCAGATCTCAGGCTTGCCTCTTCTAGTGACTCCAAGGTGTGCAGAACGGCAGCTCTCAGGCTGTGTCTGCCCTAGTGAATCGATGGTGTGCAGAATGGCAGCGCTCAGGCTGTGCCTGCTTTGAGTGATTCAATGTTGCAGAGCAGCATTTCTCAGGCTGTGCCTGCTCTAGTGACTCCGTAGTGTAGTACAGGAGCTCTCAGGCTGTGCCTGCCCTAGTTACTCTATTGTGTAGAACAGCAACTCTCAGACTGTGCCTGCCCTGACTCACTCCATGGTGTGCAAAACAGTAGCTCTCAGGCTGTGCCTGCCCTAGTAACTCCATGGTGTCGAACAGCAGCTCTCAGGCTGAGCCTTCCCTAGTGACTCCGTGGTGTAGAACAACAACACTCAGGCTGTGCCTGCCTAGTGAATCCATTGTGTGCAGAACAGTAGTATTCAGGCTGTTCTTGCCCTAGTGACCCCACAGTGTGCAGAACAGCAGTTCTCAGGCTGTGCCTGCCCTAGTGACTCCATGATGTACAGAACAGCAGCTCTCAGGCTGTGCCTGCCCCAGTGACGCCATGGTGTAGAACAGCAGCTCTCCGGCTATGCCTGCTCTAGTGACTCCATGGTGTGCAGAACAGCAGCCCTCAGGCTGTCCCTGCCCTTGTGACTCCATGGTGTGCCGAACAGCAGCTCTCAGGCTGCACCTGCCCTATGTGACTCCATCATGTAGAACAGCAGCTCTGACGCTATGCCTTCTGTAGTGACTCCATGGTGTACAGAACAGCAGTTCTCAGGCTGTACCTGCTCTAGTGACTCCATGGTGTAGTATAGCAGCACTCAGGCTATGCCTGCCCTCGTTACTCCATCGTGTAGAACAGCAACTCTCAGATTGTGCCTGCCCTGAGCCACTCCATGGTGTTCAGGACAGCAGCTCTCAGGCTGTGCCTGCCCTAGTGACTCCATGGTGTTCAGAACAGCAGCTCTCAGGCTGTGCCTGTCTCTGTTA
Organism: Sciurus carolinensis; assembly: GCF_902686445.1. Classification (NCBI taxonomy): domain Eukaryota; kingdom Metazoa; phylum Chordata; class Mammalia; order Rodentia; family Sciuridae; genus Sciurus; species Sciurus carolinensis. The sequence goes on from NC_062219.1 coordinate 997,877, forward strand.
CTCCATGGTGTAGAACAACACTCTCAGGCTCTGCCTGCTTTGAAAGACTCCATGTTGTGCAGAACAGTAGCTCTCAGACTGTGACTGCCCTGAGTGACTCAATGGTGTAGAAAAGCAGATCTCAGGCTCTGCCTGCCCCAGTGACTGCATGGTGTAGAACAGCGGCTCTCAGGCTGTGCCTGCCCTGAGTGACTCCATGGTGTAGAACAGCAGATCTCAGGCTGTGCCTGCCCTACTGACTCAATGGTGTGCAGAACAGTAGCCTTCAGGCTATGCCTGCCCTGAAACACTCCATTGTGTACAGAACAGCAGCTCTCAGGCTCTGCCTGCCCTGAGTGACTACATGGTGCAGAACAGCAGTTCTCAGGCTGTGCCTGCCCTACTGACTCCATGGTGTAGAACAGCAACTCTCAAACTGTGCCTGTCTTAGTGTTCCCATGGTGTGCAGAACAGAAGTTCTCAGGCTGTGCCTGCCCTAGTGACTCCATGTTGTAGAACAGCAGCATCAGACTGTGTCTACCGTAGTGACTCCACGGTGAAAAACAGCAGCTCTCAGGCTGTGCCTGCCTGAGTGACTCTGTGGTGAAGAGCAGCAGATCTCAGGCTGTGCCTGCCCTAGTGACTCCATGGAGTGTAGAACAGTAACTCTCAGGCTCTGCCTGCCTAGTGACTCCATGGTGTTCAGAACAGCAGCTCTCAGGCTGTGCCTGTCCTTGTTACTCCATGGTGTAGAACAACACTCTCAGGCTGTGCCTGCCTTGAGTGACTCCATGGTGTGCAGAACAGTAGCTCTCAAGCTGTGACTGCCCTGAGTGACTCCATGGTGTAGAAAAGCAGATCTCAGGCTCTGGCTGCCCCAGTGACTGCATGGTGTAGAACAGCGGCTCTCAGGCAGTGCCTGCCCTACTGACTGCATGGTGTAGAACAGCAGTTCTCAGGCTGTGCCTGCCCTACTGCCTCCATGGTGTAGAACAGCAACTCTCAGAATATTCCTGCCCTAGTGATCCCAGGCTGTGCCTGCCCTAGTGAACCCATGGTGTATAACAGCAGCTCTCACGCTGTGCCTGCCCTAGGGACTCCATGGTGTACAACAGCAGCTCTCAGGCTGTGCCTGCCCTAGTGACTCCATGGTGTAGAACAGCAGCTCTCAGGCTGTGCCTGCCTTAGTGACTCCATCTTTTGTCTACCCTAGTGACTCCATGGTGTGTAGAACAGCAGCTATCAGGCTGAGCCTGCCCTGAGTGACTTCATGGTGCAGAATAGAACATCTAAGGCTGTGCCTGCCCTGAGTGACTCCATGTTGTATAACAGCAGCTCTCAGGCCGTGTCTGCCCTTGTTACTCCATGGTGTAGTACAACAACTCTCAGACTCTGCCTGCCTTGAGTGAATGCATAGTGTGTAGTACAGTAGCTCTCAGGCTATGCCTGGCCTGAGGGACTCCATGGTGTGCAGAACAGCAGCACTCAGGCTGTGTCTGCCCTATTGAATCCATGGTGTGCAGAAAAGCATCTCTCAGGCTGTGCCTGCCCTATGTGACTCCATGTTGTAAAACAGCAGCTCTCAGGCTATGTCTGCCCTAGAGACTCCATGGTGTGCATAACAGCAGCTCTCATTCTCTGCCTGCTCTGAGTGACTCCATGGTGTAGAAGAGCATATCTCAGGCAACGCCTGCCCTAGAGACTCCATGGTGTGCAGAACAGCTGCTATCAGGCTGTGCCGGCCCTAGTGACACTATGTAGTACAATAGCAACTCTCAGGCTATGATTGCCCTTGTGACTCCATGGTGTGCAGAACAGCAGCTCTCAGACTTTGCCTACCGTAGTGACTTCATGTAGAAGAACAGCAGCTCTCAGGCTGTGCCTGCCTGAGTGACTCTGTGGAGAAGAGCAGCAGCTCTCAGGCTGTGCCTGCCCTAGTGACTCCATGGTGTGTAGAACAGTAACACTCAGGCTGTGCCTGCCCTAGTGACTCCATGGTGTTCAGAACAGCAACTCTCAGGCTGTGCCTGTCCTTGTTACTCCATGGTGTAGACCAACACTCTCAGGCTGTGCCTGCCTTGAGTGACTCCATGGATACAGAAGAGCAGCTCTCAGTCTGTTCCTGTGCTGAGTGACTCCATGGTGCAGAACAGCAGGTCTCAGGCTGTGCCTGTCCTGAGTGACTCCATGGTGTAGAACAGTAGCTCTCAGGCTGTGTCTGCCCTAGTGACCCCTTGGTGTAGAACAGAACTCTACGGCTGTGCCTGCCCTTGTGATTCCATGGTGAGAATAGCAACTCTCAGTCTGTGTCTACCCTTGTTACTCCATGGTGTAGAACAATATTCCCAGGCTGTGCCTGCCTTGAGTGACTCCATGGTTTTCAGAACAGCAGCTCTCAGGCTGTGCCTGCCCTAGTGACTCCATGGTGTAGAACAGCAGTTCTCAGGCTGTGCCTGCCCTAGTGACTCCATGGTACAGAACAGCAGTTCTCAGGCTGTGCCTGCCCTACTGACTCCATGGTGTTCAACAGCAACTCTCAGGCTGGGCCAGCCCTAGTGATCCCATGGTGTGCAGAACAGAAATTCTCAGGCTGTGCCTGCCCTAGTGACCCCATGGTGTGCAGCGCAGCAGATCTCAGGCTGTACCTGCCATGAGTGACTCCATGATGTAGAACAGAAGCTCTCAGTCTCTGCCTGCGATGAGTGTCTCCATGGTGTAGAAGAGCAGGTCTCAGGCTGTGCCTGTCCTGAGTGACTCCATGGTGTAGAACAGCAGCTATCAGGCTGTGCCTGCCCTAGTGAACCCATGGTGTAGAACAGCACTCTATGGCTGTGCCTGCACTTATGATTCCATGGTGAGAACAGCAGGAATCAGGCTGTGTCTGCCCTTGTTACTCCATGGTGTAGAACAACATCTCTCAGGCTGTGCCTGCCCTACTAACTCTATAGTGTGCACAGCAGTAGCTCTAAGGCTATGCCTGCCCTGAAAGACTCCATGGTGTGCAGAACAGCAGCTCTCAGGCTGTGCCTGCCCTGAGTGACTACATGGTGCAGAACAGCAACTCTCAGGCTGTGCCTGCCCTAGTGATCCCATGGTGTGCAGAAGAGTAGCTCTCAGGCTGTGCCTGCCGTGAGTGACTCCATGGTGTCGAACAGCAACTTTCAGGCCGTGCCAGCCCTAGTGACTCCATGGTACAGAACAGCAGTTCTCAGGCTGTGCCTGCATTGAGTGACTCCATGGTGCAGAACAGAACATCTTAGGCTGTACCTGCCCTGAGTGACTCCATGGTGCACAACAGAAGTTCTCAGCCTGTGCCTGCCCTAGTAACTTGATGTTGTAGAACAGCAGCTCTCAGGCTGTGCCTGCACTGAGTGACTCCAAGGTGTAGAACAGCAGATCTCAGGCTGTGCCTGCCCTGAGTTACTCCATGGTGTAGAACAGCAGATCTCAGGCTATGCCTGCCCTGAGTGACTCCATGGTGTAGAAGAAAAGCTCTCAGGCTGTGCCTGCCCTAGTGAACCCATGGTGTAGAAAAGCAGCTCTCAGGCTGTATCTGCCCTTGTTACTCCATGGTGTATAATAAAAACTCTCAGTCTGCGCCTGCCTTGAGTGACTCAATGGTGTGCAGAACAATAGCTCTCAGGCTGTGCCTGCCACAGTGACCCCGTGGTGTGCAGAACACCAGCTCTCAGGCTGTGCTTCCCTAGTGACCTATGGTGTGCAGACCAGCAGCTCTCAGGCTGTGCCTCCCTAGTGACCTATGGTGTGCAGACCAGCAGCTCTCAGGCTGTGCCTACCCTGAGTGACTATATGGTTTGCAGAGCAGCAACTCTCAGGCTGTGCCTGCCATCGTCACTCCATTGTGTGCAGAACAGCAGGTCTCAGGCTGTGCCTGCCCTAGTGACACCATGGTGTATAACAGCAGCTCTCAACTGGTCCCTACCCTAGTGACTCCATGGTGTTCAGAACATCAGTTCTCAGTCTTTGCCTCCCTGGGTGACTCCATGGTGCAGAACAGTAGTTCCTAGGGTGGGCCTCGCCTAGTGACTCCATGGGGTAGAACAGCAGATCTCAGGCTGTGCCTGCCCTACTCACTCCATGGTGTAGAACAGTAGCTCTCAGGTTGTGCCTGCCCTCAGTGACTCCATGGTGTAGAACAGCAGATCTCAGGCTGTGCCTGCCCTAGTGACCCCATGGTGTGCAGAACAGTAGCTCTCAGGCTTTTCTGCCCTAGTTACTCCATGGTGTGCAGAACAGCAGCTCTCAGGCTGTTCCTGCCCTAGTTACTCCATGGTGTGCAGAACAGCAGCTCTCAGGCTCTGCCTGCTTTAGTGACTCCATGGTGTGCAGAACAGTAGATCTCAGGCTGCCCCTGCCCTAGTGCCTCCAGGGTGTGCAGAATAAGAGCTCTCAGGCTGTACCTGCTTAGTGACCCAATGGTGTGCAGAACAGGAGCTCTCAGTCTTGTCTCCCCTAGTGAATCAATTATGTGCAGAACAGCAGCTTCAGGCTGTGCCTGCCCTGAGTGACTCCATGGTGTGCAGAATAAAAGTTCTCAGGCTGTACCCGCTTAGTGACCCAATGGTGTGCAGAACAGGAGCTCTCAGTCTTGTCTCCCCTAGTGAATCCAAGGTGTTCAGAACAGCAGTTTCAGGCTGTGCCTGCCCTGAGTGACTCCATGGTGTGCAGAACAGCAGTTCTCAGGTTCTGCCTGCACTAGAGCTCCATGGATGCAGAATAGCAGCTCTCAGAGTGTGCCTGTCCTGAGTGAATCCATGGTGTAGGACAGCAGATCTCAGGCTGTGCCTGCCCTAGTGACTCCATGGTGCACAACAGCAGCTCTCAGGCTCGGCCTGCCTAGTGACTCCATGGTGTGTGGAACAGTTGCTCTCAGCTTTGCCTGCCCTAGTGTCTGCATGGTGTGCAGAACAGCAGCTCTCAGGCTGTGCCTGCCCTAGTGACTCCATGGTGTAGAACAGGAGCTCTCTGTCTGTGCCTGCTCTAGTGAGTCCATGGTGTAGTACAGCAAATGTCCGTCTGTGCTTGCCCTAGTGACTCCATGGTGTGTAGAACAAAATCTCTCAGGTTCTCCCAGCCCTAGTGACTACATGGTGTGAAGAACAGCAGATCTCATGCTGTGCCTGCCCTGAATGACTCCATGGTGCAGAACAGCTGCTCTGAGGCTATGCCTGCCCTAGTGACTCCATGGTATGCAGAAGTAAAGCTCTCAGGCTATGCCAGCAATAGCGACACCATGGTGTGCAGAACAGCAGCTCTCAGGCTGTGCCTGCTCTGAGTGACTCCATCGCGTACAAAACAGCATTTCTCAGGTTGTGCCTGCCTTAGTGACTCCATGGTGTGCAGAATAGCAGTTCTAAGCATGTGCCTGCCCTTGTTACTCCATGGTGTGCAGAACAGCAGCTCTCAGGCTGTGCCAGCCTAAGTGACTCCATGGTGTAGAAGAGCACCTCTCAGACTCTTCCTGACCTAGTGACCCCATGGTGTAGAACAGCATTCTCAGGCTGTGCCTGCCCTAGTGATCCCATGGTGTGCAGAACAGCAGCTCTCAGGCTGCACCTGCCCTAGTGACTCCATGGTGTTCAGAAGAGCAACTCTCAGGCCGTGCCAGCCCTAGCGACCCCATGGTGTGCAGAATAGCAGCTCTCAGGCTGTGTCTGCCCTAGTGAATCCATGGTGTGCAGAACGGCAGCTCTCAGGCTGTGCCTGCCCTGAGTCACTCCATGGTGTATAGAACAGCAGTTCTCATCTTGTGCCTGCCCTAGTGACTCCATGGTATGCAGAACAGCAGGTCTCAGGCTGTGCCTGCCCTGGTGACTCCCTGGTGTAGAACAGCAGCTCTCAGGCTGTGCCTGGCCTGAGGGACTCCCTGGTGTAGAACAGGAGCTCTCTGGCTGTGACTGTTCTACTGTTTCCATGGTGTACAGAACAGTAGCTCTCAGGTTATGCCTGCCCTGAATGACTCCATGGTGTGCAGAACAACAGCTCTCAGGCTGTGCCTGCTTTGAGTGACTCCATGTTGCAGAACAGCATTTCTCAGGCTGTGCCTGCCCTAGTGACCCCATGGTGTGCAAAACAGCAGCTCTCAGGCTGTGCCTGCCCCTCTGACTGCAAGGTGTAGAACAGCAGCTCTCAGACTGTGTCTTCCCTTGTTCCTCCACGGTGTAGAACAACAACTCTCAGGCTGTGCCTTTCTTGAGTGACTTCATGGTGTGCCGAACAGTAGCTCTCAGGCTGTGCCTGCCCTGACTGACTCCATGGTGTGCAGAACAGCACCTCACAGTCTGAGCCTGTCCTAGTGACTCCATGGTATAGAACAGTAGCTCTCAGGCTGTGCCTGCCCTAGTGATTCAATGGTGTAGAACAGTAGCTCTCAGGCTGTGCCTGCCCTAGGTACTCCATGGTGTAGAACAGCAGATCTCAGGCTTGCCTCTTCTAGTGACTCCAAGGTGTGCAGAACGGCAGCTCTCAGGCTGTGTCTGCCCTAGTGAATCGATGGTGTGCAGAATGGCAGCGCTCAGGCTGTGCCTGCTTTGAGTGATTCAATGTTGCAGAGCAGCATTTCTCAGGCTGTGCCTGCTCTAGTGACTCCGTAGTGTAGTACAGGAGCTCTCAGGCTGTGCCTGCCCTAGTTACTCTATTGTGTAGAACAGCAACTCTCAGACTGTGCCTGCCCTGACTCACTCCATGGTGTGCAAAACAGTAGCTCTCAGGCTGTGCCTGCCCTAGTAACTCCATGGTGTCGAACAGCAGCTCTCAGGCTGAGCCTTCCCTAGTGACTCCGTGGTGTAGAACAACAACACTCAGGCTGTGCCTGCCTAGTGAATCCATTGTGTGCAGAACAGTAGTATTCAGGCTGTTCTTGCCCTAGTGACCCCACAGTGTGCAGAACAGCAGTTCTCAGGCTGTGCCTGCCCTAGTGACTCCATGATGTACAGAACAGCAGCTCTCAGGCTGTGCCTGCCCCAGTGACGCCATGGTGTAGAACAGCAGCTCTCCGGCTATGCCTGCTCTAGTGACTCCATGGTGTGCAGAACAGCAGCCCTCAGGCTGTCCCTGCCCTTGTGACTCCATGGTGTGCCGAACAGCAGCTCTCAGGCTGCACCTGCCCTATGTGACTCCATCATGTAGAACAGCAGCTCTGACGCTATGCCTTCTGTAGTGACTCCATGGTGTACAGAACAGCAGTTCTCAGGCTGTACCTGCTCTAGTGACTCCATGGTGTAGTATAGCAGCACTCAGGCTATGCCTGCCCTCGTTACTCCATCGTGTAGAACAGCAACTCTCAGATTGTGCCTGCCCTGAGCCACTCCATGGTGTTCAGGACAGCAGCTCTCAGGCTGTGCCTGCCCTAGTGACTCCATGGTGTTCAGAACAGCAGCTCTCAGGCTGTGCCTGTCTCTGTTACTCCATGGTGTAGAACAACACTCTCAGGCTCTGCCTGCTTTGAAAGACTCCATGTTGTGCAGAACAGTAGCTCTCAGACTGTGACTGCCCTGAGTGACTCAATGGTGTAGAAAAGCAGATCTCAGGCTCTGCCTGCCCCAGTGACTGCATGGTGTAGAACAGCGGCTCTCAGGCTGTGCCTGCCCTGAGTGACTCCATGGTGTAGAACAGCAGATCTCAGGCTGTGCCTGCCCTACTGACTCAATGGTGTGCAGAACAGTAGCCTTCAGGCTATGCCTGCCCTGAAACACTCCATTGTGTACAGAACAGCAGCTCTCAGGCTCTGCCTGCCCTGAGTGACTACATGGTGCAGAACAGCAGTTCTCAGGCTGTGCCTGCCCTACTGACTCCATGGTGTAGAACAGCAACTCTCAAACTGTGCCTGTCTTAGTGTTCCCATGGTGTGCAGAACAGAAGTTCTCAGGCTGTGCCTGCCCTAGTGACTCCATGTTGTAGAACAGCAGCATCAGACTGTGTCTACCGTAGTGACTCCACGGTGAAAAACAGCAGCTCTCAGGCTGTGCCTGCCTGAGTGACTCTGTGGTGAAGAGCAGCAGATCTCAGGCTGTGCCTGCCCTAGTGACTCCATGGAGTGTAGAACAGTAACTCTCAGGCTCTGCCTGCCTAGTGACTCCATGGTGTTCAGAACAGCAGCTCTCAGGCTGTGCCTGTCCTTGTTACTCCATGGTGTAGAACAACACTCTCAGGCTGTGCCTGCCTTGAGTGACTCCATGGTGTGCAGAACAGTAGCTCTCAAGCTGTGACTGCCCTGAGTGACTCCATGGTGTAGAAAAGCAGATCTCAGGCTCTGGCTGCCCCAGTGACTGCATGGTGTAGAACAGCGGCTCTCAGGCAGTGCCTGCCCTACTGACTGCATGGTGTAGAACAGCAGTTCTCAGGCTGTGCCTGCCCTACTGCCTCCATGGTGTAGAACAGCAACTCTCAGAATATTCCTGCCCTAGTGATCCCAGGCTGTGCCTGCCCTAGTGAACCCATGGTGTATAACAGCAGCTCTCACGCTGTGCCTGCCCTAGGGACTCCATGGTGTACAACAGCAGCTCTCAGGCTGTGCCTGCCCTAGTGACTCCATGGTGTAGAACAGCAGCTCTCAGGCTGTGCCTGCCTTAGTGACTCCATCTTTTGTCTACCCTAGTGACTCCATGGTGTGTAGAACAGCAGCTATCAGGCTGAGCCTGCCCTGAGTGACTTCATGGTGCAGAATAGAACATCTAAGGCTGTGCCTGCCCTGAGTGACTCCATGTTGTATAACAGCAGCTCTCAGGCCGTGTCTGCCCTTGTTACTCCATGGTGTAGTACAACAACTCTCAGACTCTGCCTGCCTTGAGTGAATGCATAGTGTGTAGTACAGTAGCTCTCAGGCTATGCCTGGCCTGAGGGACTCCATGGTGTGCAGAACAGCAGCACTCAGGCTGTGTCTGCCCTATTGAATCCATGGTGTGCAGAAAAGCATCTCTCAGGCTGTGCCTGCCCTATGTGACTCCATGTTGTAAAACAGCAGCTCTCAGGCTATGTCTGCCCTAGAGACTCCATGGTGTGCATAACAGCAGCTCTCATTCTCTGCCTGCTCTGAGTGACTCCATGGTGTAGAAGAGCATATCTCAGGCAACGCCTGCCCTAGAGACTCCATGGTGTGCAGAACAGCTGCTATCAGGCTGTGCCGGCCCTAGTGACACTATGTAGTACAATAGCAACTCTCAGGCTATGATTGCCCTTGTGACTCCATGGTGTGCAGAACAGCAGCTCTCAGACTTTGCCTACCGTAGTGACTTCATGTAGAAGAACAGCAGCTCTCAGGCTGTGCCTGCCTGAGTGACTCTGTGGAGAAGAGCAGCAGCTCTCAGGCTGTGCCTGCCCTAGTGACTCCATGGTGTGTAGAACAGTAACACTCAGGCTGTGCCTGCCCTAGTGACTCCATGGTGTTCAGAACAGCAACTCTCAGGCTGTGCCTGTCCTTGTTACTCCATGGTGTAGACCAACACTCTCAGGCTGTGCCTGCCTTGAGTGACTCCATGGATACAGAAGAGCAGCTCTCAGTCTGTTCCTGTGCTGAGTGACTCCATGGTGCAGAACAGCAGGTCTCAGGCTGTGCCTGTCCTGAGTGACTCCATGGTGTAGAACAGTAGCTCTCAGGCTGTGTCTGCCCTAGTGACCCCTTGGTGTAGAACAGAACTCTACGGCTGTGCCTGCCCTTGTGATTCCATGGTGAGAATAGCAACTCTCAGTCTGTGTCTACCCTTGTTACTCCATGGTGTAGAACAATATTCCCAGGCTGTGCCTGCCTTGAGTGACTCCATGGTTTTCAGAACAGCAGCTCTCAGGCTGTGCCTGCCCTAGTGACTCCATGGTGTAGAACAGCAGTTCTCAGGCTGTGCCTGCCCTAGTGACTCCATGGTACAGAACAGCAGTTCTCAGGCTGTGCCTGCCCTACTGACTCCATGGTGTTCAACAGCAACTCTCAGGCTGGGCCAGCCCTAGTGATCCCATGGTGTGCAGAACAGAAATTCTCAGGCTGTGCCTGCCCTAGTGACCCCATGGTGTGCAGCGCAGCAGATCTCAGGCTGTACCTGCCATGAGTGACTCCATGATGTAGAACAGAAGCTCTCAGTCTCTGCCTGCGATGAGTGTCTCCATGGTGTAGAAGAGCAGGTCTCAGGCTGTGCCTGTCCTGAGTGACTCCATGGTGTAGAACAGCAGCTATCAGGCTGTGCCTGCCCTAGTGAACCCATGGTGTAGAACAGCACTCTATGGCTGTGCCTGCACTTATGATTCCATGGTGAGAACAGCAGGAATCAGGCTGTGTCTGCCCTTGTTACTCCATGGTGTAGAACAACATCTCTCAGGCTGTGCCTGCCCTACTAACTCTATAGTGTGCACAGCAGTAGCTCTAAGGCTATGCCTGCCCTGAAAGACTCCATGGTGTGCAGAACAGCAGCTCTCAGGCTGTGCCTGCCCTGAGTGACTACATGGTGCAGAACAGCAACTCTCAGGCTGTGCCTGCCCTAGTGATCCCATGGTGTGCAGAAGAGTAGCTCTCAGGCTGTGCCTGCCGTGAGTGACTCCATGGTGTCGAACAGCAACTTTCAGGCCGTGCCAGCCCTAGTGACTCCATGGTACAGAACAGCAGTTCTCAGGCTGTGCCTGCATTGAGTGACTCCATGGTGCAGAACAGAACATCTTAGGCTGTACCTGCCCTGAGTGACTCCATGGTGCACAACAGAAGTTCTCAGCCTGTGCCTGCCCTAGTAACTTGATGTTGTAGAACAGCAGCTCTCAGGCTGTGCCTGCACTGAGTGACTCCAAGGTGTAGAACAGCAGATCTCAGGCTGTGCCTGCCCTGAGTTACTCCATGGTGTAGAACAGCAGATCTCAGGCTATGCCTGCCCTGAGTGACTCCATGGTGTAGAAGAAAAGCTCTCAGGCTGTGCCTGCCCTAGTGAACCCATGGTGTAGAAAAGCAGCTCTCAGGCTGTATCTGCCCTTGTTACTCCATGGTGTATAATAAAAACTCTCAGTCTGCGCCTGCCTTGAGTGACTCAATGGTGTGCAGAACAATAGCTCTCAGGCTGTGCCTGCCACAGTGACCCCGTGGTGTGCAGAACACCAGCTCTCAGGCTGTGCTTCCCTAGTGACCTATGGTGTGCAGACCAGCAGCTCTCAGGCTGTGCCTCCCTAGTGACCTATGGTGTGCAGACCAGCAGCTCTCAGGCTGTGCCTACCCTGAGTGACTATATGGTTTGCAGAGCAGCAACTCTCAGGCTGTGCCTGCCATCGTCACTCCATTGTGTGCAGAACAGCAGGTCTCAGGCTGTGCCTGCCCTAGTGACACCATGGTGTATAACAGCAGCTCTCAACTGGTCCCTACCCTAGTGACTCCATGGTGTTCAGAACATCAGTTCTCAGTCTTTGCCTCCCTGGGTGACTCCATGGTGCAGAACAGTAGTTCCTAGGGTGGGCCTCGCCTAGTGACTCCATGGGGTAGAACAGCAGATCTCAGGCTGTGCCTGCCCTACTCACTCCATGGTGTAGAACAGTAGCTCTCAGGTTGTGCCTGCCCTCAGTGACTCCATGGTGTAGAACAGCAGATCTCAGGCTGTGCCTGCCCTAGTGACCCCATGGTGTGCAGAACAGTAGCTCTCAGGCTTTTCTGCCCTAGTTACTCCATGGTGTGCAGAACAGCAGCTCTCAGGCTGTTCCTGCCCTAGTTACTCCATGGTGTGCAGAACAGCAGCTCTCAGGCTCTGCCTGCTTTAGTGACTCCATGGTGTGCAGAACAGTAGATCTCAGGCTGCCCCTGCCCTAGTGCCTCCAGGGTGTGCAGAATAAGAGCTCTCAGGCTGTACCTGCTTAGTGACCCAATGGTGTGCAGAACAGGAGCTCTCAGTCTTGTCTCCCCTAGTGAATCAATTATGTGCAGAACAGCAGCTTCAGGCTGTGCCTGCCCTGAGTGACTCCATGGTGTGCAGAATAAAAGTTCTCAGGCTGTACCCGCTTAGTGACCCAATGGTGTGCAGAACAGGAGCTCTCAGTCTTGTCTCCCCTAGTGAATCCAAGGTGTTCAGAACAGCAGTTTCAGGCTGTGCCTGCCCTGAGTGACTCCATGGTGTGCAGAACAGCAGTTCTCAGGTTCTGCCTGCACTAGAGCTCCATGGATGCAGAATAGCAGCTCTCAGAGTGTGCCTGTCCTGAGTGAATCCATGGTGTAGGACAGCAGATCTCAGGCTGTGCCTGCCCTAGTGACTCCATGGTGCACAACAGCAGCTCTCAGGCTCGGCCTGCCTAGTGACTCCATGGTGTGTGGAACAGTTGCTCTCAGCTTTGCCTGCCCTAGTGTCTGCATGGTGTGCAGAACAGCAGCTCTCAGGCTGTGCCTGCCCTAGTGACTCCATGGTGTAGAACAGGAGCTCTCTGTCTGTGCCTGCTCTAGTGAGTCCATGGTGTAGTACAGCAAATGTCCGTCTGTGCTTGCCCTAGTGACTCCATGGTGTGTAGAACAAAATCTCTCAGGTTCTCCCAGCCCTAGTGACTACATGGTGTGAAGAACAGCAGATCTCATGCTGTGCCTGCCCTGAATGACTCCATGGTGCAGAACAGCTGCTCTGAGGCTATGCCTGCCCTAGTGACTCCATGGTATGCAGAAGTAAAGCTCTCAGGCTATGCCAGCAATAGCGACACCATGGTGTGCAGAACAGCAGCTCTCAGGCTGTGCCTGCTCTGAGTGACTCCATCGCGTACAAAACAGCATTTCTCAGGTTGTGCCTGCCTTAGTGACTCCATGGTGTGCAGAATAGCAGTTCTAAGCCTGTGCCTGCCCTTGTTACTCCATGGTGTGCAGAACAGCAGCTCTCAGGCTGTGCCAGCCTAAGTGACTCCATGGTGTAGAAGAGCACCTCTCAGACTCTTCCTGACCTAGTGACCCCATGGTGTAGAACAGCATTCTCAGGCTGTGCCTGCCCTAGTGATCCCATGGTGTGCAGAACAGCAGCTCTCAGGCTGCACCTGCCCTAGTGACTCCATGGTGTTCAGAAGAGCAACTCTCAGGCCGTGCCAGCCCTAGCGACCCCATGGTGTGCAGAATAGCAGCTCTCAGGCTGTGTCTGCCCTAGTGAATCCATGGTGTGCAGAACGGCAGCTCTCAGGCTGTGCCTGCCCTGAGTCACTCCATGGTGTATAGAACAGCAGTTCTCATCTTGTGCCTGCCCTAGTGACTCCATGGTATGCAGAACAGCAGGTCTCAGGCTGTGCCTGCCCTGGTGACTCCCTGGTGTAGAACAGCAGCTCTCAGGCTGTGCCTGGCCTGAGGGACTCCCTGGTGTAGAACAGGAGCTCTCTGGCTGTGACTGTTCTACTGTTTCCATGGTGTACAGAACAGTAGCTCTCAGGTTATGCCTGCCCTGAATGACTCCATGGTGTGCAGAACAACAGCTCTCAGGCTGTGCCTGCTTTGAGTGACTCCATGTTGCAGAACAGCATTTCTCAGGCTGTGCCTGCCCTAGTGACCCCATGGTGTGCAAAACAGCAGCTCTCAGGCTGTGCCTGCCCCTCTGACTGCAAGGTGTAGAACAGCAGCTCTCAGACTGTGTCTTCCCTTGTTCCTCCACGGTGTAGAACAACAACTCTCAGGCTGTGCCTTTCTTGAGTGACTTCATGGTGTGCCGAACAGTAGCTCTCAGGCTGTGCCTGCCCTGACTGACTCCATGGTGTGCAGAACAGCACCTCACAGTCTGAGCCTGTCCTAGTGACTCCATGGTATAGAACAGTAGCTCTCAGGCTGTGCCTGCCCTAGTGATTCAATGGTGTAGAACAGTAGCTCTCAGGCTGTGCCTGCCCTAGGTACTCCATGGTGTAGAACAGCAGATCTCAGGCTTGCCTCTTCTAGTGACTCCAAGGTGTGCAGAACGGCAGCTCTCAGGCTGTGTCTGCCCTAGTGAATCGATGGTGTGCAGAATGGCAGCGCTCAGGCTGTGCCTGCTTTGAGTGATTCAATGTTGCAGAGCAGCATTTCTCAGGCTGTGCCTGCTCTAGTGACTCCGTAGTGTAGTACAGGAGCTCTCAGGCTGTGCCTGCCCTAGTTACTCTATTGTGTAGAACAGCAACTCTCAGACTGTGCCTGCCCTGACTCACTCCATGGTGTGCAAAACAGTAGCTCTCAGGCTGTGCCTGCCCTAGTAACTCCATGGTGTCGAACAGCAGCTCTCAGGCTGAGCCTTCCCTAGTGACTCCGTGGTGTAGAACAACAACACTCAGGCTGTGCCTGCCTAGTGAATCCATTGTGTGCAGAACAGTAGTATTCAGGCTGTTCTTGCCCTAGTGACCCCACAGTGTGCAGAACAGCAGTTCTCAGGCTGTGCCTGCCCTAGTGACTCCATGATGTACAGAACAGCAGCTCTCAGGCTGTGCCTGCCCCAGTGACGCCATGGTGTAGAACAGCAGCTCTCCGGCTATGCCTGCTCTAGTGACTCCATGGTGTGCAGAACAGCAGCCCTCAGGCTGTCCCTGCCCTTGTGACTCCATGGTGTGCCGAACAGCAGCTCTCAGGCTGCACCTGCCCTATGTGACTCCATCATGTAGAACAGCAGCTCTGACGCTATGCCTTCTGTAGTGACTCCATGGTGTACAGAACAGCAGTTCTCAGGCTGTACCTGCTCTAGTGACTCCATGGTGTAGTATAGCAGCACTCAGGCTATGCCTGCCCTCGTTACTCCATCGTGTAGAACAGCAACTCTCAGATTGTGCCTGCCCTGAGCCACTCCATGGTGTTCAGGACAGCAGCTCTCAGGCTGTGCCTGCCCCAGTGACTCCATGGTGTGCACAACAGCAACTCTCAGGCAGAGCCTGCCCTAGTGACTCCATGGTGTGCAGAACAGCAGCTCTCAGGCTGTGCCTGCCATAGTAACCCCATTGTGTGAAGAAGAGTAGTTTTCAGGCTGTTCCTGCCCTAGTGACCCCATGGTATGCAGAACAGCAGTTCTCAGGCTGTGCCTGCCGTAGTGACTCCATGATGTACAGAACAGCAGCTCTCAGGCTGTGCCTGCCCTAATGACTGCATGGTGTGCAGAACAGCAGTGCTCAGGCTGTGCCTGCCCTGAGTGACTTCACGGTATGCAGAACAGCAGCTCTTAGGCTTGCCTATATTGACTCCCTGGTGTAGAACAGCAGCTCTCAGACTGTGTCTGCCTTAGTGACTCCATGGTGTAGAACAGCAGCTCTTAGACTGTTCCTTCCCTAGTGACTTCCTGTTGTAAAACAGCAGCTCTCATGCTGTGCCTGCCCTAGTGACTCCATGGTGTACCGAACAGCAGCTCTCAGACTGTGCCTGCGCTGACTCCAAGGTGTAGAACAGCAGCTCTCAGACTGTGTCTGCCCTTGTTCCTTCATGGTGTAGAACAACAACTCTCAGGCTGTGCCTTCCTTGAGTGACTCCATGGTGTGCAGAACAGTAGCTCTCAGGCTGTGCCTGCCCTGACTGACTCCATGGTGTGCAGAACAGCACATCACAGTCTGAGCCTGCCCTAGGGACTCCATGGTGTGCAGAACAGCATGTCTCAGGCTGTTCCTGCCCTAGTGACTCCCTGCTGTAGAACAGCAGCTCTCAGGCTGCACCTGTCCTATGTGACTCCATGGTGTGCAAAACAGCAGCTCTCAGGCTGTGCCTGCCCTAGTGACTGCATGTGTAGAACAGCAGCTCTCAGGCTGTGCCTGCCCTGAGTGACTCCATGGTGTAGAACAGCAGCTCTGAGGCTGCACCTGTCCTATGTGTCTACATGGTTTAGAACAGCAGCTCTGATGCTATGCCTGCCCTAGTGACTCCATGATGTGCAGTACAGCAGCTCTCAGGCTTTGCCTGCCCTAGTGACTCCATGGTGTAGTACAGCAGCTCTCAGGCTGTGCCTGGCCTATTGACTCCATGGTGTGTAAAACAGCAACTCTCAGTCTGTGCCTGCCCTGAGCCACTCCATGGTGTGCAAACAGCATTTCTCAGGCTGTGCCTGCCCTAGTAACTCCATGGTGTGCAGAACAGCAGCTCTCAGGCTTTGCCTGCCCTAGTGACTCCATGGTGTGCAGAAGAGTAGTTTTCAGGCTGTTCCTGCCCTAGTGACCCCATGGTGTGCAGAACAGCAGTACTTAGGCTGTGCCTGCCCTAGTGACTCCATGATGTACAGAACAGCAGCTCTCAGGCTGTGCCTGCCCTAGTGACTCCATGGTGTGCAGAACAGCAGCTCTCAGGCGGTGCCTGCCTTAGTGACTCCATGGTGTGCAGAACAGCAGCTCTCAGGCGGTGCCTGCCCTAGTGACTCCATGGTGTAGAACAACAGCTCTCAGGCTCTGCCTGCCCTACTGACTCCATGATTTGCCGAACAGCTGCTCTCAGGCTGTGCTTGCCCCACTGTCTCCAAGGTGCAGAACGGCAGCTCTTAGACTGGTCTGCCCTTGTTCCTCCATGGTGTAGAACAACAACTCTCAGGGTGTGCCTTCCTTGAGTGACTCCATGGTTTGCAGAACAGTAGCTCTCAGGCTGTGCCTGCCCTGGTGACTCCATGATGTAGAACAGCAGCACTCATGCTGTTCCTGCCCTGAGTGACTCCATGGTATGCAGAACAGCATTTCTCAGGCTGTGCCTGTCCTAGTGACTCCATGGTGTACAGCACAGCAGCTCTCAGGCTGTCCCTGCCCCAGTGACGCCATGGTGTAACACAGCAGCTCTCAGGCTGTGACTGCCCTTAGTGAATCCATGGTGTAGAACAACAGCTCTCAGGCTGTGCCTGCCCTAGTGACTCCATGGTGTAGTACAGCAGCTCTCAGGCTGTGCCTGCCCTAGTGACTCCATGTGTAGAACAGCAACTCTCAGGCTCTGCCTGCCCTAGGGACTCCATGATGTACAGAACAGCAGCTCTCAGGCTGTGTCTGCCCTAGTGACTCCATGGTGTACCGGACAGCAGCTCTCAGTCTGTCCCTGCCCTAGTGACTCCATGGTGTTCAGAATAGCAGCTCTCAGGCTGTGCCTGTCCTAGTGACTCCCTGTTGTTCAGAAATCACCTCTCAGGCTGTGCCTTCCCTAGTGATTCCATGGTGTAGAAGAGCAGCTCTCAGGCTGTGCCTGCCCTAGCAACTCCATCGTGTAGAATAGCAACTCTCCGGCTGTTTCTGCCCTGAATGACTCCATGGTGTGCAAAACAGTAGCTCTCAGACTGTTCCTGCCCTGAGTGACCCCATGGTGTGTAGAAAAGCAGCTCTCAGGCTGTGCCTGCCCTAGTGACTCCATGGTGTGCAGAACAGCAGTTCTCAGGCTGTACCTTCCCTATGTGATTCTATAGTGTAGAACAGCAGGTCTGAGGCTATGCCTGCCCTAGTGACTCCATGATGTGCAGAACAGTAGGTCTCAGGCTGTTCTTGTCCTAGTGACCCCATGTTGTGTAGAACAGCAGCTCCCAGGTTGCCTGCCCTAGTGACTCCATGGTGTGCAGAACAGATTTGTCATGCTGTGCCTGGCCTAGTGACTCCATGGTATGTAGAACAGCAGCTCTCAGGCTGTGCCTGCCCTAGTGACTCCATGGTGTGCAGAACAGCAGCTCTCAGGCTGTGCCTGGCCTAGTGACTCCATGGTATGTAGAACAGCAGCTCTCAGGCTGTGCCTGCCCTAGTGACCCCATGGTGTGCAGAACAGCAGCTCTCAGGTTTTGCCTGTCCTAGTGACCCCATGGTGTGCAGAACAGCAGCTCTCAGGCTGTGCCTGCCCTAGTGACCCCATGGTGTGCAGAACAGCAGTTCTCAGGCTGTGCCTGCCCTAGTGACTCCATGGTATATATAACAGCAGCTCTGAGGCTGTGCCCACCCTGAGTGACTCCCTGGTGTGCACAACAGCAGCTCTCAGGCTGTTCTTGCCCTGAGTCACTCCATGGTGTGTTGAATAACAGATGTCAGGCTGTGCCTGCCCTATTCTATATTCAGTCCTGATGCTGTATCGTCATCAGGGGCCCCATCATCAGTACTGAGGCTACATCATCAGTGCTGAGTCTCCATCATCAGTTCAGGGGTTCTGTTGTGATTTCTGGGGCCACATCATTAGTGCTGAGGCTCCACCATCAGTGCTTGGGTTCTGTTATCAGCGATGGGGCTTCACTATCTGTGTTGGGGCTCCCTCATGAATTCTGGGGCTCCATCATCAGTTCTGTGGCTCCATCATCAGCATTGAGGCTCCACCATCAGTGCTTGGGCTCTGTCATCAGTAATGGGGTCCCATCATCAGTTCTAGGGCTCCACCATCAGTGCTGGGGCTCCTTCATCAGTTCTGTGGCTCCATCATCAGTGCTGAGGCTCCACCATCAGTGCTTGGGTTCTGTCATCAGCGATGGGGCGCCACCATCAGTTCTTGGGTTCTGTCATCAGCGATGGGGCTCCACCATCAGTGCTGAGGCTCCCTCGTCAATTCTGGGGCTCCATCATCAGTTCTGTGGCTCCATCATCAGCACTGAGGCTCCACCATCAGTGCTTGGGCTCTGTCATCAGTGATGGGGCTCCACCATCAGTGCTGGGGCTCCGTCATCAGTTCTGGGGCCCCATCATCAGTACTGAGGCTCCATCATCAGTTCAGGGTCTCCATCATCAGTTCAGGGGCTCTGTCATCAGTTCTGGGGCTCCATCATCCGTTCTGGAGCCCCACCATCAGTGCTGAGGCTCCACCATCAGTGCTTCGGTTCTGTCATCAGTGATGGGGCTCCACCATCAGTGCTTGGGTTCTGTCATCAGTTCAGGGGCTCCACCATCAGTGCTGGGGTCCGTCATCAGTTCTGGGGCCCCATCATCAGTACTGAGGCTCCATCATCAGTTCAGGGGCTCCATCATCAGTTCAGGGGCTCTGTCATCAGTTCAGGGGCTCTGTCATCAGTTCTGGAGCCCCACCATCAGTGCTGAGGCTCCAGCATCAGTGCTTGGGTTCTGTCATCAGTGATGGGGCTCCACCATCAGTGCTGGGGCTCTGTCATCAGTTCTGGGGCCCCATCATCAGTACTGAGGCTCCATCATCAGTTCAGGGGCTCCACCATCAGTGTTTGGGTTCTGTCATCAGCGATGGGCTCCACCATCAGTGCTGGGGCTCTGTTATCAGTTCTGGGGTCCCACCATCAGTGCTGGGGCTCCATCGTCAGTTCAGGGGCTCCACCATCAGTGCTTGGGTTCTGTCATCAGCGATGGGCTCCACCATCAGTGCTGGGGCTCTGTCATCAGTTCTGAGGCCCCACCATCAGTGCTGGGGCTCCATCGTCAGTGCTGGGGCTCCATCATCAGTGCTTTGGTGCATCTGTATTCTTCCATAAAGGATGGTCTGTACGCCCTACTATGCTGCTTGTTGAAGGGCAAAGCTTGGGGTGAAGGAGGTGTCTTATAAGGGCTGCTCCCTGGATTTTGCAGATCCCAATCCAAACTTAGCCCATTTGCTGAGAGTTGGTCAGGCTCTGAGGCAGAATTCAGGCTTGCTAGTCTCACCTTTCTGATGAAGCAGAGCATCCACTTGTCAACCACCCCAATATTGTCCTTGGTGGAGAGTGGGTCCCAGCCATGGATGCTTAGTGTTGGTGGGACTGAAGAGTGTCTTCTCAGTGAAAAAGCCTGGGGCAAGCCAGGCTGAGGACCCACCACCTTGTTGTGAGCTCTCTCACCTCCTAGGATTCGTGGGAGAATAGAGACCACAGCCACGCAGATGTCAGTGGACTGTGGGTCCCTGCTCTTGCCTTCCCTTCCTCCTGTAAAGTCTCATCTCATTGAAGGTGCAGTGCCCTCTACTCAAAATTATTTCTGTTGAAGTAATTGGTTCTGGACAGAAGAATCAAACACTTTTTAAAAATAGTACCACAAAAATAAAACAAAAACAGAAACTAAACAAAGTAAAGCAACTCTCAGTAAAGTACTCAGGCCGCTCCCGCTGGCCCCTGGTGTGTCAGGGCTCACCCTGGGCAAGTCGCTCTTCCTGCTCAGACTTGTGCTGAGCGTCCCAGGCTGTCTAGGTGTCCCCACAGCATCCTGAAGGGTCTGCTCCTGCACTGCCGTTCATGGCTTTGCTGATGGCATTAGCGCTGCCTTCTGAAGAGCTGCTGTTTGGAGCTCCTACCTGACCCCGCTTGTCCTTGAGTAGCCTGCCGGCTCTGGGAGACAGGTTCCCTGGCACGCTGGCTCAGAGAGGACAGACACGTTCTAGTAAGTAGGCTGCACACACCACACGTGGGCTTGAACCAAGCCATGGTGTCAAGGCTCCTCATTGGAACGGGCGTCCAGCCTGAACTTACTGCTCATGGCTTCTTACATGGTCTTATTTGAGAGAGAATCAGTGGGCAGAGCAGCTGGAGGGTTAATGAAAGCTAGACCCTGAGGCGATGATGGAAGTGTGAGAACACACGCCGGCCCTCACAGCCAGTGCCCAGTGTCCTCGAGCTGCCCGTGGGAGGGGTCGGCCTCCCTGCCTGGGCACCACCCTGTGACTGGGGCAGGCTTGGGTGCTTGATGGCCTCCCTCTGCTGTCCTTGGGAGCTGAGCGGGAGCCCACACAGCACTGGGCAGGAGAGAGGTGTGGTGGCTTGTCCTCCCAGGAGGCGGGAGGCTCACAGCCCCGGCGTGAGAGTCAGTCTCCAAAAAGCCCCCTTCCCTGTAGGCGGAGCAGGAGCCACGGGTTCCTCAGGGGTCCTGGAGGCCCTGACCCAGCAGTGGGCACTTCCTCTAGTGGGTTCTGTCCCTGGGTGGGGCCAGCCTCCTGCTGCCGTTCTTGGCCAGGACCGCCTTTTCACTTGGTCCTGGTGCACGGAGCCCGTCTCTGACAGCCTGCCCCCACATACTGCCCAGTGGACTTTGGCGGAGGGGGTCTGGGGCTCCGCCAGCTGGCAGCTCCCGTGGATGCTGACTCTCCCTGCCCAGCTTGGTGCTCATACCCAGCCGGCTCCAGCCACAACAGGCTGGGGTCCATGGTGCTGTCTTCACCCAGGAGACAGGGAAGGGTGCTGATGATCAGCAAGGAGAAGGGCCCGCAGGGCCGTCATCGCACCAGCACCAGCGGCACCAGGTGGGATGGTCTGGCCAGGAAGACCTTGCCTGTGGCCATCTGCCTCCAGGACAGGAGGCAGGAGACCTGGCTCCAGAGCAAGAGAGGAAGCAATCCAGAGTGGACGTTGACCCGTCCGGTCAGACTTCCTGTGCCCCCAGCAGCTGTCCTAGCATGTGACCTCTGGGGCAGAGAGCAGGGGCTGGAGGTACGGTTCTCCGCGGGGCCCAGGTCCTGAGGCTGTTCCGTTCTCAGCTGCTCAGCGTGGAAGGGCCCTCCTCGCAGGTCGGCCACATTTCCCAGGTGGACTTCCACCTCTGGGCCTCCTTTCTGAGCCCCACACGTCTCTGAAAGCCCTTTGTCTTTCTTTCAGCCTTCCCTTCTTGCTTGAGTTAAAAGCACCCTGGCATCTACCCGTCCACACTGATTTGGCAAACGTGCACAGAGGCAAATGGAATTTGGAGCAGTGGAAAATACCGAGAGGCAGGCGGGCCGTGAAGGAAAGCCAGCTGACCCGCAAGAATTTCCACCAGGATTCAATTTCAAACCGAGACCGAGACTTTGCATTCTTCATTCCTGAGCCGCTCCTGGGTAGAATTGGAAATGAGTAACGGCCATGTGGGATGGAAAGGACCTTGTTTTCCTGCCCCGAGGAGTGCTCACCAGCTGTCGGCACAGCAGCCATGTCTGGGCTTTGACCCCAGAGCCTTGCGGCCTGCTCGGGGTCAGCATCTGCAGACGTGGGGTGTGAAGCGATGGTGGGACGGGAGCAGGCCACTTGTCCTGAAGAAGCGCCTCTTCCCAAGTCGCCGTGAGCCCTGGTCTTGCTCTAAAGGAACTCCTGCTCTCTGAGCCCCTAGCCCGTTCCTCCTCCCCAGGCAGCGGAGGGAGACCCCCGCCCAGGAGGCTGGTGTGTGTCCAGCCTGAAGCCGCCTTCTCCTCGGGTGCTTCTTGCCGGGAGCCAGGGACGTTCCCTTGGTTGGCGCTGGGCACTGGAACAGGGCGTAGGCATGGGGGGCGTGCAGGATCGCGCACGTGTGAGCCAGCAGGTGGTGAGGTGCCCACCGTGGGGGTGTGGACAGGTGTGCTGCGTGCGTGAACCCGTGTGCCTTCCCGGGTGTGGGCAGAGCCCTGCTGCTCCACTCAGCCCCAAGCGAGCTGCAGGCCAGCGACACCGACCTTCAGAAGGCTTGGCAGCCGGCCCAGGCAGTGCCTCAGAGGTGTGGGCAGTGACAACCTGACACACCCTGTGACTTGCCCAAGGGCCAGCATCACCAGGTCAGTGAGCCAGTCATGTCTGAGGCTTCACGCAGCCTGGCGAGGTCGGGGCAGAGGGGGCAGACCCTCCAGGGCCGACTGGACACCTCGCCAGACGCAGGGCAAGCAGTGTCCGCTGGAGAGGCCTGGGTGGGTCAAAGGGCAGTCCATAAAGGAGGTGAGCAAATCCCTTCAGCCAAACCCCGGCAGGGAGGTCCAAGCCCTGACAGACGGTCCTTGCTCCCAGTCACTGTCCCCAAACACACCAAGACAGCAGGAGGCGCAGTGCACGTTCTCATGGAAGGTCCACGTCGTGGCGCTGGGCAGGGGCCTGAGCAGCTGTGCTTCTTTCTTGCCTTTGAGATGCTGGGTGCCTCCCACACAGGGCGTCTCAGCGCGGGCTGGCCCTGTGTCAAGGCTCTGGGGCCACCCGTGGCTGGGGGCTCCTCCCGGGCTCAGGGCTGAGGTGGACATCACGGGGCCCCACAGGCGGTCTGGCTGGCCTCCCACCACAGTGCCACGCGAGCCTCTGCTCCTTCCCCTGCATGCTGGGGTCACAGTGTGTGGGATAACCCTGCAGCCCCTCGCGGCGAAGCTGTGCTGGGGCTCAAGGTGCACGCCGACCCCAGAGCCAAGCAGAGCGCACGGGCCTGTGCCACCTGCAGGCCAGGCAGGCGAGCTCCTGGGCGGTGCCCCAGGCTGGAGGCTGGACAGCCCAGCACTGCCCGGGCCCTGGGCAGGCACGATGCAGACAGCAGCCGGGCTCCTGTCTCACCTCCGTTTCCCCTGGAGCTTGAGGTGCTGGTGTTCCAGGCCTCTGCCTCCCTGTGCTTCGCCCGTTCCTGGGTGCCAGCTGTAACTCTGGATTCTTTCTGGGTAATGTGCAGAATCACCTTCTGATCCACCGAATCATCTCTGAACCTGATTTACAACATTGTTTAAAATAACTGATTTCGTTTTTCATATTAAGGATAAACATATGCCGAAGTGTGTGTGTTCTAGAAGTTTTTATTTCTTTCCCAGATATACTGTTCTTCTGGGAAGAACACCGCACAAGGCCCGAGGAGGCCCGCTGTTTTGTCAAGGAGGACAAGAGTGACTGGAGAAGTGACGTTTTGTTCCACAGGAAGGAAGAGGAAAGCTCACACAAAAGCTGCGTAGCACCTGAAGTTACCAGTATTCGAGGGAGCGGAGCCACAGAGGGGGTTTGTGAGGTGTCTGTCTGTTTTCTGTTGCTGTCACGAAGTGCCTGAGGCTGGGTGAAGAGTAGACCACAGGTTCATGCGGCTCCCTGTATTAGAGGCAGACAGTCCAGTCACCAGGACGCCAGATCTGGAGAGGGCCTGGCTGGGTCACCGGTGCTGACCTGGTGGTGGGCGTGTGGAAGGGGGCGCCTGGCAGGACCAGGTCGGAGCTGGCAGAGGGGGCGGGCTTGCTCCTGGTGGAAGCACTGGGACGGAGCCAGAGGGCCCAGGGCGGGTCTCCTCAGCCTCGTGACCACAGAGCTGCCCCTTCTCAGCAGCGCCACGTGGAGGGCCAGCCTCACCATGAGCCATGAGTGTCCCTGGGGACGCTCAGTCCAGAAGGTGCCAGGGACTGGCCGGGATCTGGAGCGAGTCACTCACGCTCTGCTGTGAGCGTTTATTGACCCTCACGAGGTTTGGTCTTCTGACCAAACACCGAGGTCTTCTCGAGGTGTCCTCCGGGCTTGTTCAGAGCCGTTCAGGTAAAGGCAAGACACAGACGCGTGACATCGGACAGCCCGGCCGTGAGCGGGGACGGTTTTGTCACTCAGTAAGGCGGCTCTTCCGTGGAAGGGCGGAGGGCTTCCTCACTGCCGTAAAACGTTCGGGATGGCTTTAACATCTTTTATTTTGGATATCTAAGAAATCTTAAACAAATGAATTTTCTCTGTGACCTGTGATTGTGTTTAAGAAAATGTTTGGAGCCCTTGATGGTTTTGGAGCACCTCTGAAAACCAGATCTTAAACTTGTTCCGAAGTCACTTGGGGACACGGGGAGGCTCTGGGCTCCCTGCTGGCTCACGGTCTGGGAACTGCCCTGGGTTTAACCGCAGCGGAGCCAACCCTGGGCCCACGGCAAGCCAGGCGCAGGGGGTCTTGCCGTGGGGCCCTGTTTCTCCAGCGGTTCTCACTGACCCCGTGGGGGCCGCGAGGTGCTGCGCGTCCCTTGGCGGATCTGCCGGGTGGGTGGGCCGCCAGCGCCACCACACACGGTGGTCTGCGTTCTGCTTTGCGGAGCTTCCTTTGGGGCTTTGTGTTGGAGGATCTGCGAACGCGCTCTCGCACTCCCAGGATTCCCGGCAGGGCCCTGTCCCTCTCAGGAACTCTGTGGATCCTGCCCAAGGAGTGGTCTGCAGACAGCGCCCTGCTGCGGTCCTGAGTCCCTTGCCTCAGGGACAGCCACAGGGACGGCAGTCGGCGGCTGGCACGCGCCAGCTCCAGGAACTGCCGCAGGGAATCAGTCCATTTCAGGCTTTTTGTTTGAGATTTTGGAAATTGGAGGAGTCAGAAGGACTTCAGGTGTGACTCACTTTTTAAGTGGTCACAACTAGCGTGCATATGGCTGTAATGGGCATGGTGAGGCTGTCCAGCGAGTGGACGGGTGCCTGTGCCTTGGGTCGGACCCCAAGGCTAAGCCCCTAAAGGCAGATGGGGTTTGCAGAGCCTCCGCTGCAGAGTCCAGGCAGAGCCTGCCGTGGCCAGCAGCGGCCAGCACGCTGTGGGAGAGTCTGGGCCGACTTCTTGATGCACCAGAGGCAGCCGCTGCCGCCCGACAGGATCGTCTCCAGGAACAGGAGGCAGGACATTTGAAGGCTGGGCTGCAGCAGACCTCAGGTTGACCAGCGGCCTCTGCCTTCCCGACAGGGTCTCCCAGGGCGAGCGCCAAGTGTGGTGCCCAGAGCTGCAGGCTGAGCACAGAGCTCTCACGTTAAAGCTAACGGAAATCAAGATAGAAGGTGTCTTCATCCTTTTCCTAAAAAGGAGACACACATCCACGTGTCTCTTTCTGTATTAAACTACAGAGCTCTAAGAGCGTTGTCTGATGCGGGGAGGCTGTGATGCGGGGAGGCTGTGGAAGGCTGGAGGAGGATGCATGAGGGGTCTCATTTTGAAACATATTTCAGACTTTTGAATATAACTTGTTTTGCACATTTGACTTTGGAGTCATTAATAAGTTACATAAGAATGAACTTCAAATAAAATTTAAGGTGCATTTATAAAAATGTAAGCATATAAAGAAAAATGCATGTTGATGTGTATATATTAGTGCAGTAACTGCAGAGAGAAAGGGTAAGATGACTCTGAAACACAACATCTTGTACGTCCAAGTAGAGCAAATACTAAGTACGATGCATTTTAGTCATCTTTTGCTGTGACCAAAAGACCTGAAGAGAAAAACTTAGAGAAGGAAACGTGTATTTGGGGACCCATGACTTCAGAGGTTCAGTCCGTAGATGGCCAATCCTATGACTCTGGGCCTGAGTGAGGCAGAACATCACAGCGGAAGGGCGTGGAGACGGACAGCAGCTCAGCACGTGGCAGCCAGGACTCAGGGAGAGCTCTGCTGACCAGGGAGAGGCGCAGCCCACTGACCCACGTCCCCAGCCCCACCCCAGCTGCCTACAGCCACCGCTCATTTCATCCCATCAGGGGATCAAAGCACTGGTCAGGCCAAGATGCTCACGACCCGTCATTGCTCCTCTGAACCTTCCTGCATTGTCACACATGAGCTTTTGGGGACACCTCTCATCCAAACCATAACAGCAAAGAGAGTAAAAATAGAATCTCGTGGCCCCTCCTGTCCTGCTGTCCATTGGCAGGAAGAGAAGAGGACCAATGATAAAGGACACCATTGGGATGCAGCCTCAGAACTCAGATGTGAAAAGCTTCGGGGCCAATCATCAGGTTTCTTCATCCAATAAAAACAGAAGAGACAGGCGGCTGGAGAGGCGTCCCAGCCACGCACAGCCTGAAGGCCTCACTGGGGTCACCGCCAGGCAGTGGAAGTGACACCTAGGACGCAGAGGGAAAGCGGAAGGCTGGTAGGGTCTGGGCGAAGAGGCCACCCTCAGCCTCCAACGCGGGAGCGTGAGGCTTGGCTTACTTCTAAAACAGAGTGTGGAGTTCAGGATTGCACACTCCATACTTAGAGATAAAATTCCATGATGAGCAGATTTCCTGCAAGGTGATATTGCTGAGGCAGGGTTGGAGGAGTACTAGTGATGCCATTAATTAATGACACAATGAACAAGGCATGAGTAGAAGCCGGCAGCTTCCTCCACCTCCCGTCTGAGGAGGTGAGATAGCCCTCTGAACTCCCAGTGCTCACTCCGAGTCCTGCTGGGATAGATACACATGAAACATTCCAAAGTCAAAACATCTCTCACTCTACGTACTGTGGTTAGAAATGTCCTCAAACTTTATTCCTGGGAAGTACAATAGCCGATCTAAACACCCTCTCTGGGGTTTTGGTGAAGATGGATGGAGTTAAACCAAAACTGCGTGGGCAGCTGAAACTCCAACAGAAGCCCACTGCTCTCCTGGTGGTGGACCAGGAAGATGCCCACAGCCTGCAGGTCAAGGTGTGGACCCAGGAGAAGGGGAGGCACACGTGGGCTGCTGGTGCTCCATGCGGATCCTACAGGGCAGCAGGGCGGTTCATCCTCTGAAGTGTGTGTGTGAAAGATGGACACAGACGGCAGAGCAAGGGTTTCTGTACTGGGCTTTACCGGAGTCAGCGCTCACATTCAGTGGGAAAGAGCTCACGGTCTGCCCTGACCCCACAGGCTGGCGTGCTGAGGCAAAACAGCTGCATTCTCCAGAAGACTGTGGATCAACCAGAAGATGGCACAGAGCATTTGCAAAGTCCAGTAAATAGTGGAATTCACTTAGCATTGAAGAAATAAGCACCTATGATCCAGTCTTAATGAAAAAGACCATTAAAAGAGGTCAGCCGAGGTGATCAGATGTGGCAAGGAAGGAAGACTTGAATAGACCACCAAAAGCAAGTGCTGAGTCTGTGATACAAGTGGCCAAAAGAATCTATCAGAAAAGTGGAATTATAGTCACCAAGATACCAGTAAGCACCCCTGGAGAGGCCAAAGAGGGAAGGACAGCGGCACCAGGCTCCGGCTGGCAGGGCCTGGGTGGGCGCAACCTCACTGAAACCCTTTCTCAGCTTCTCAAAGTGGAGCACACATCTGCCCCATCTGGCCTTTCTCCCCCAGATAGATATATGCTCCCTGGAAACGAAAACGTGTTCCCAAGATGAAAAGTACAGAAGAGCCCATAGTCATTCACAGTGAAACCCGTGCAGAATGATGTCAGGAGAGCGGAGAAAGCAGCTCTCAGGATCGAATGGATTCTGCCCAGTAACGAAAACCGACAAACTACAGAGGCCTCAGAACACTGTGCTGAGTGGACACAGGAGTCCACACCACATGGCCACACCCTGGGAAGCCTTGGACATGCAGATACCCTGTGGGCAGCGGCATCACAAGGCCATGAGTGAGGCTGCAGGGAGCCCAGGGCCTTCCTGATCTAGGACACAGCTTGTCTTCCCGGCTGTGCACTTAGGGCATCATGACATGCAAATGATGTCCTAAAAAACCTTCAGGTTCTCTTTCAAATATCATACTAGAGTTCTAGTTAGTGGTATAAACCAAGAAAAGAAAATATAGGGCATAAAGATTAGAATAAAGGAAACAAAATTGCAATTCCTTGAGTAGGGCGTGATTATGGAACTAGGAAAGCCCAAAGGACCTGTATTCATAATTAGCAAATGAACTTACTGAGGCATAAAATAGGACCCAATTTTAAAAATAATTATGTTTCTAAAGCAGGTAAAATATGGCAATGTCCTTTTAACATTTCTTAAGTCAACACTTTTATTTTTTGATTGACACATAATATTTGCACATTTTTGAGATAAAATGTGATGTTTCAATTCATGTATGTGTTGAGTCATAAACAGAGCAGAGTAATTAACATATCCATTACATTAAACTTTTAATATTTCTTTATGGTGAGTAAATTAGAAAACCTTTGTAATTATTTTGAGACCTGAATAGGTATTCCTTAGAAGAATACATACAAATGACCAACAAATACATGAAAGAATGTTCAAGATTACTAATCATAGAAGTGTGAATCAAAAACACAGTAAGGTACCAGCTCACCCTAGTTAGGCAGATTATCATGAAAAAGACAAAAATAAACTCTAGCAAGGACACAAGAGAGAACTTCCGCATACCTTAGGTGGGAATGTAAATCAGTAAGGCATGATGGACAACAGCAGGTAAGTTCTTCAAAAGCTGAATCTGGGATTGCCGTCTGACCCAGAATACCCGCTACCGTGGATATGCACAGAGGAATGCCCAGGGTCTGTTAGGGCACCTGCTCCCAGGCTCACTGCTGCCCCGTTCACAGAGGAAGGACAGAAGCAGCATCCATCACCAACGAATGGGCCATGACGCTGTCCATTACAAGCACATGGATGAAGAGGAGGGCCAAGGCTCCTTACAGAATGATTACAGGTAATGCCTCTGGGTCCCTCACTCCTTCCAAGAGCCACTGAAGTTACCGATAGAACTATTGCTTCAATGAGTAGGAGGTATAAATTGAAATATGTTTGTAAATGCTCTCTTCTTTGGTCTAGAAGGATATTTATTCTTTTGTATTACTCCTGCTTCTTCCCAGATGGCTGTAATTGGCACTTTTCTTATTTAATGTGTATGTTTCTCATTGGAAATTTGTTTAATTATTAGACATTTAGACATTTGAAGGAAAGAAATGAAACCAACCAAACATTTCTTATCTATGACAGTTCAACCACTCTATCTTTGTATGACCTTTTGAAAACATAATGTGATCATTTTACTTTAAAGATGGGAGCAGGTAATTCACTGATTAAAGGTACAGAGGTGAATGGGAGCATAGATGTGCATACACACACAGTGGCGTGGGTATTGCCACAAGTCACCAGAGATAAAACCGTGCTCAGCATCATCTAACGAGGGCTGTTGTGAACACCGGCACATGACATCGACATAGTTTTGAACAGAGAGTAGTCCTTTCCACTATAGGTATCGCTGCTCAACATGCTGCTAGTGTTGAACAAAGAAGCCAATGATGGGAAACGATGTCTAGAAAGCCCAGGTCCATCTCCATTATGAAGATGCTTTGATTAAAGTCAGTCTCAATCTGATCTTTTTTCCTTGATGTTACTTTCTATTCCTAGGCAACATTTGGCAAGGGATATTCATAATAATGTTAAATAATTTCAAAACTTGATGTTTAAGCACAGAATGTGAAATAGGCAAACCTGAAAATATTTGGGTCTATCATGTTGATGTTCCGAAATTAAAATGCCTTCTGTAAAATAAAGCTCCAAGATCCTGGTTTGGGGTTTGGAGATTAGACCATTTTAGTCATTAAAGGAAGACTAATCTTTCCAAAGACTCACAATAAGGCTCACATGTTGAAATCACCTAATGAGTGTACAGACACACTGCCTGTTATGGTTTAGATGTGGTGTCCCCCAAAAGCTCATATGTGAGACAATGCACAAAAGTCTGGAGGAGAAATGATTGGGCTGCTACCTTAACCTAATCAGAGAATTAATCCCCGATGGGATTAACTGAGTGGTAACTGGAGGCAGGTGGGGTGTGGCTGGAGGTTCATTGGAAGCATGCCTTTGGGGTACATATTTTGTATCTGGAGAGTGGAGTCTCTCCCTTGGTTTCCTTATCACCATGTGAGCTGCTTCCCTCTGTCGAGTTCCGAGGAATGGAGCCAGCTGTCCATGGACTGACACCTCTGAAACCATGAGCCATCTAATAAAGTTTTCCTCCTCTACAATTGTTCTGGTCAGATCTTTTAGTCACAGCAGCAGAAAAGCTGATTAAAACACTGCCAATTGACCCACCCATTAAAATTTGGAATAATGGACCCAAGGTGGTACATTGGTATCTGTGTTCTAAAAGCATTATAAATTCTACTGGGAGTCACCAAAATCTAAACACAACATCCACATATGCAAGATGTTAAGTAGATTAATTGAGAAGACATAACACATAAATAACAGCAGATAGAGTTGTAGATATCAGCATAGACAATGATGCAGGTTCAGTTGCAGACACAGAGATGTGGACATCAGTGTAGACAATGATGCAGGCTCAGGTGCAGACTCAGAGATGTGGACATCGGTGAAGACAATGATGCAGGCTCAGGTGCAGACACAGAGATGTGGACATCAGCATAGACAATGACGCAGGCTCAGGTGCAGACACAGAGATGTGGACATCAGTGTAGACAATGATGCAGGCTCAGGTGCAGACACAGAGATGTGGACATCAGCATAGACAATGACGCAGGCTCAGGTGCAGACTCAGAGATGTGGACATCAGCATAGACAATGACGCAGGCTCAGGTGCAGACACAGAGATGTGGACATCAGTGTAGACAATGATGCAGGCTCAGGTGCAGACACAGAGATGTGGACATCAGCATAGACAATGACGCAGGCTCAGGTGCAGACTCAGAGATGTGGACATCAGTGTAGACAATGATGAAGGCTCAGGTGCAGACTCAGAGATGTGGACATCAGCATAGACAATGACGCAGGTTCAGGTGCAGACACAGAGATGTGGACATCAGTGTAGACAATGATGAAGGCTCGGGTGTAGACACAGAGATGTGGACATCAGCATAGACAATGATGCAGGCTCAGGTGTAGACACAGAGATGTGGACATCAGCATAGACAACGATGAAGGCTCAGGTGCAGACACAGAGATGTGGACATCAGTGTAGACAATGATGCAGGCTCAGGTGTAGACACAGAGATGTGGACATCAGTGTAGACAATGATGAAGGCTCGGGTGCAGACACAGAGATGTGGACATCAGCATAGACAATGATGCAGGCTCAGGTGCAGACTCAGAGATGTGGATATCGGTGAAGACAATGATGCAGGCTCAGGTGTAGACACAGAGATGTGGACATCAGTGTAGACAATGATGCAGGCTCAGGAGCAGACACAGAGATGTGGACATCAGCGTAGACAATGACGCAGGCTCAGGTGCAGACACAGAGATGTGGACATCAGTGTAGACAATGACGCAGGCTCAGGTGCAGACACAGAGATGTGGACATCAGCATAGACAATGATGCAGGCTCAGGTGCAGACACGGAGATGTGGACATCAGTGTAGACAATGATGCAGGCTCAGGTGTAGACACAGAGATGTGGACATCAGCGTAGACAATGACGCAGACTGAGGTGCAGATACAGAAACATGGATATCAGTGGAGACTTTGATTCGGGCTCCAGTACAGACACAGAGATGTGGACATCGGCATAGACATTACCAGTTCCTTGAGAACTGTCCATGACTGGCACTATGACTGTGTGTATTCCATATACAATCCTCCAAGATAAGCAATGTTATCAATGCCATGTAAAGATGAGGATGCTGAGACAGGGAGATTAAGAATCACTTGAGTACTGGTTGGAAAACTTGGGTCTGTAGCCTCCTGGGCTCCAGATTGCCCAGGGTCTTAAGCACATGTTGACCTTAGCACTGTCTCAGGCTTCGATTCCTGGAAAGCAATCCTCCAGAAGAGCAAGGCAGGTCATGTGAGTAACTGTTTTATAACATTTATTTATTTATGTTTCCTTATATATTTTCACTATATGATTTTCTTTATTCCTCCCTTGGTTTCCCTATTTCTTTCTGGGATCCTTTTCTCTCTTTAAAAGATCTCCCTCTAATATTTCTCATCATTCTGGTCTGTTTTTACTGCTGTTTGCTTCTGAGGGATAGCCTCACTGATAGGGAGTCTAGACTGGCAGTTATTTTCTTTTGTCGCATCATCCGCTGACTTCCATTATTTCTGTGAGGAAATCAACTGTCAAGTTCATTGTTGTTCTTTGAAAACTCTATTGTTTTTCTCTGATTGCTTTTAAGCCTTTTTTCTTTGTCTTTGGTGTTCTAAAGTCTGGCACTGCTATGCATATAGGAGAAGTGTGGGGTCCTTCCTATTGATCTGCTGGGAATTGGTTCATCTTCTTTAATCTGTGGACTTCACCAAATTATCAAAATTTTAAAGTTGGGGGTTTGGATCAGAAGACTGGGGTATTCTAGGCTACTATCTTCTTGAATTTGGCTTCTAGTGTTTTCTTTGTCTCCATTATTACTGGACTTGTGTTTGCAATCTTTTAACTACGTCTTCTGAAGAGCAACACTTTTTAAACTCAATGGAATCTAACATTCTCTATTTTGCCTTTAGCACTTTATCCTTTGGTGTTCTGAGATTTTTTTTTTAAATTCACAGTCACAAATATTTTTTTCTAGAAATTTGTAGTTTTAGGTTTAACATTTAGATCCATGATCCATTTCAAATTCTGGTATGTATATGGTGTGAGGCATGGGATACTTTCTTAATTTTTGAAGGTCTGTCCAATGGATCCAGCAACACTTCTTTGAAAAGCAGCTATGTTTGCACTTAAGTGTACACCAATACTATCTTGATTATTTTTGCTTTATATCAATTCTAGAAATCAGGAATTCTAAGTCCACTAAAATGTTTAAAAATTATTTCTGCTTTTTTAGGTTTATTGCATTTCCATATAAATTAAAATTAAATTACTGCTTTCCACATAAAAAGCATCTGGAATTTTGTCTTTGATTTAATTGTATATTAATTTATAGTGAATCTTACCTTAATAACATGGAATTATATTTTACAATATATTACATCTCTATTTATGTCTCCTTTAATTTCTTATGATTAACAAAGCTGACTTAAGAAGTTAACAATCAGAATATCCCTAAAACGAAGGTATTTAATAAGAATAGTGTATTAACAGTAGTAATAACTACTCACAAAGATTTTTCTTCAACCTAGAAAGATTCGCTAATGAATTACAACAAATTCTTAAAGAAAATTCATTAACACTTCACAAACTCCTCCAAAAAATAAAAGAGAAGGGGAACACTTCCAATTTTTTCTATGATGTTATCCTGATAACAAAATTAGTCAAAGGTCTTTGACTAATTCTTAAAAAAAGAATTTTAAGTCAACAAATCTTATGGACATAAACACAAACATCCTTAACTAAGTTCTAGAAGACTTAGTCCAGCAACTTATTTTAAAAAGTTTATGCACTATGGCTATGAGGAATTTATCCCTAGGGGGAGGGGTGTTTTAACACTCAAAAATAATGCATGTAACACATTGCATTAATGGTATAAAAACCCTCAAAACAACAGAATCATCTCAATAGATGCAGAAAAAATAATTTGACAGAATGAAACATCCTTTTATGATTAAAATGTTCAAAAAACTAGGAACAAACAGGAACTTCCTTGAACTGATAAAAACCATTGTACAAAACCTACAGCTAACATCATGTTACTTGAAAGACTGGACGTCTTCATTCTAAGTTCAGGAATGTGACAAGAATGTCCACTCTCAGCACTTATGTCCAACATTGTGCTGGAGGTCCAACCATTCCAAGTGGGCAAGAAAAGATATTCAGATTGGAAGGAAGGCCTGAAACGGTTTCTGTGTAGAAGACATGGTGCTGGCAGGAAATCCTGAAGCATGCACAGAAAGACTATTGGAACTAAAAGGCAAGTCCAGCAGGGTTGCGGGACAAAAGAGCAATGCACAAAATCCAGCTGTATTTGCATACACCAGTAATGAACAACTGAAAAGGAAATTCAGAAATCAGGTCTGGAGCCAGGTGCTGTGGCACACGCCTGTAATCCCAGCGGCTTGTGAGGCTGAGGCAGGAGGATCATGAGTTCAAAGCCAGCCTCAGCAAAATTGAGGTGCTAAGCAACTTAGTGAGACCTGTCTCTAAATAGAATACAAAATAGGTCTGGGGATGTGGCTCAGTGGTCCGCTGCCCCTGAGTTACATCCATAGTACCCCCTCCCAAAAGAAATCAGTTCTAGTAACAACAGCATCCAAATAATAATTACATAGGGATAAATTTAATAAAAACGACTCAAACTTTGTAATCTGACAATTATAAACTACTGTTGAAAGAAAATTCAGAATATCTAAATACATGGTGAAATATTTCATATTAATGAATAAAAAATCAAAATACTTAATATTGTTCAGGTGAGAATACTCCAATGATTAGTGATTCAACACACTTACTGTAGGAATTCCAGATAACATCTTTTTGTAGAAATTGGTAAGTTGATTCTAAAATTCATATGGAATTTCAAGGGATGCAGAGAAGACAAAAAAAAAAAAAACAAAAGAAAACAAAACAAACAACAACAACAACAACAAGAAAGAATGGAAGAAAGAGAAAAGAAAAAATCTCCCAAAGATGACCGCCATTGAAGGACCAACCTGTCACTGTTTCAAAGCACACTGTGAGCAATGGCAATCGAGGTCGTGTGACACTGGTATAAAGACAGACTCCAAACCCAGTAGAATAGAGTGGCAGTTCAGAAGGAAAGCCACGTGCCTATGTCAACTAGATTTTGGCAAGGTTGCCAACACTATTTAGTGAAGAGTGATGCTTTCCCTACAAACTATGTTGGAAAACTCAATAGCCTAATGTAAAAAAAAAAAAAAATTAAACCTTATTTCACACCACATGTAAAAATTAACTCTGAATGGATCAAAGATCTAAATGTAAAAGCTAAAACTATACAATTATTACAAGAAAACATACATGTAAGTCATTGTGATCTTGAGCAATGATACCTGAAATATTACATGAAAAGAACATGCCACCAAAGGAAAAAAAATAGATAACTTAGATTTCAAAATTTGTGCTTTGTAGGATATGCTAAAGAAAATTAAAAAGACAACATAGAGTAGAAAATGTTTGCAAATAATATATCTGATAGGGAATTTATGTTTAGAATTTCTAAGTGTTTTTATAGTTCAATATTTAAACAGAAATAACCCAATTTAAAAATGAGAATAGTGTCTGAATAGATAGATGTCTTTAAGACATAGGTGAATGATCAAGAAGCCCTTGAAAAGATGCTCATCAGCAGTGGCTGTTGGAGAAAAACACACCACAACCATGAAGAGAGCACCTCAGACCTCTCCAGGTGGTCGGGGTCTCAGCGAGTGTCTCAGAATATGTAGATGAGTGGGACCCTCACACACTGCTTGTGGGAATGCAAAGAGGTACTGCCACTGTGGAGACAGTTAGTTGGCTCCTCAAAATTTCAAGCATAGAATAATAAACTTATGAATAGCAATTCCACTTTATATATGTATCTCAAGAATTGAGAACATGTAGACAAAATAAAATAAAAAAGAAAAGAGAAACTCTGAACTAATGTTCATAGCATCACTAATCACAATAGCCCAAGACGGAAACATCCCAAATGCCTATTGACTGATGAGTGGATTGATAATGTGTGGTGCATGTAAACAATGGTGTATCATTTGTCCATTGAAAGGAATGGAGTGCTGATAAATGCTACAGCATGGATGAACATTAGAAGCATTGGGCTAAGGGGAGGAGTCTGTCATGGAGCCCACGTCTTGTGTGATTCCACTTCTATGAAAAGTCCAGAATAGGCATATCTCTAGAGACATCAAGTGGATTAGATTTATCTTGAGGTTGGGGTCTGGAGAGTAGAAGGGTGAGAGCTGAGTTTCTTTTAGAGACCATACACTGTTCCATATGGAGATGGTGCAATGTCTGTGAGTGAACGAAGATCATTGAGTGGTGCACTTTGAAGAGGTGAATTTTTTGGTACATGAAAGAAATAGCAATCAAGTTGAGAAAAAGTTCACATGGTTGATTGTTAGTGTATAGAAAAGCAGTGGATTTTGATACATTAATACTGAATTCTTTGACCTTCTTATACTCATTTATTTGGGGTTTTGTATTTGGTTTTGTTTTTATTTAGACTTAGAGATTTCCCGTCTGTATCTTGTCTTTCCTTTTCTTGTCTTATCACACTGGTCTGTATCTTGTCTTTCTTTTTCTTGTCTTGCACACTGTCTGGCACTTCTTATACACAGTTAATAGGCATTGTGGGAGAAGACAGCCTTTAGTTCCTCCTGATCCTATGCATTTTCTTATTGTGGCATATGGTGTTTTCTGTAGGTTTTTAAATAGTATTATTTATTAAATTGAGAAATTTATCCTCCATTCCTAGTTTTCTGAGATTTCTAAAAATATAATACATGGGTATCGAATTTGTGTGATCATATATTTTTTCTTCAATTTGTTGATGCAATGGTCTACACTAATTGATTTTGTTTTTGTTTGTACTGGGGGTTGAACCCAGGAGTGCTTTACCACTGAACTACATCCCCAGAACTTTTTATTTTTTATTTTTGAGACAGGGCCCACTAAGTTGCCAAGGCTGACCTCAAACTTGTAATCTTCCTGCCTCAGCCTCTCAAGTTGCTGGGATTACAGGCCTATGCCAACATGTTATGCTACATTGATTGATTTTTGAATGCTAAACAGGTCTTGTATAACTGGAATAAATCTAATTTGTTTATGCTGTGTGCTTCTATTATACAGTGTTGGATTTGGTATATTGACAAATTGTTCAGGTTATTTACTTCTCTGTTTATGAGAGACATTGGTCTGTAGTTTTCATTACTTTTAATATTTTTCTCTGGTTTTGTTATTAAGAAAATATGGGCCTGATGGAATGAGTTAGGAAGTACTCTCTGTGTTACTATTATCTACAGAAACAGTGCAGAACTGGAATAACTTCTTCCTTAAATGGTGGGTAGACATGTTAGTAAAACCTGGGCCAGTTTTGTTGTGTTGTTTTTAATGTTGTAGATGATTTTATTTGACTCTCAAGAGACCTGGCGTTTTTCAGATCATGTATTTCTCATCTTAGTTTGTGTCCAGGAGTAGGTCCAC
The DNA here is from genome assembly GCF_902686445.1 of Sciurus carolinensis. NCBI lineage: Eukaryota > Metazoa > Chordata > Mammalia > Rodentia > Sciuridae > Sciurus > Sciurus carolinensis. Next base: position 1,035,028 of record NC_062219.1, read on the forward strand.
CTCATCTGTCGTCTTGTGTGGTCCTAGAGTTGCTCCTTGAATCTCCTTATTTTTCTTTCCAGGGATCAGTGGTGATGAGCCCACTTTAAATCTAATACTGACAGTCTGTCTCTCCTTTATCATTAGAGATTTAGTAATTTCGTCAGTATTTAAGAAGAGGTCTGTGATTTTGCCTGTTTTCAGTTTTATCTCTGATCTTTATTACTTGTCTTCTGCTTGCTTGAATTCAATTTGCTCTTCCTCCTCTCATTTTCTGAAGTGAAGCTTAGATGATTGCTTTTAGCTCTTTTTCCTAGTGTGTATGCATAAGGCAACACATTCCAAGGACTGCTTTTGCTGTATCGCACTGATCTTGACAAACTATATTTTATTTTTTATTTAGTTCAAGGTATTTCTTAGTGTCCATTGAGGCTTCTTCCCTGACTGGCTCTATTTAGCAGTGTGTCTTCTGATCTCTGTTAATCTCTGTCCCTGGTGGATTGGGACTGTGGCGGTGTTCTGAGTTTTGGGGGATTTTCCACCTTGTTCTCTTCCTGACTTCTCCTTCAACTCCTCTGTAGCCTGAGAAAGTACTCAGCAGGCTTTTTGTCCTTTTAAAGTTACTCTCTGTGAATAGGAAGTGGCGATCCTGGAGTGGGTGTGACCAGGCTTGTTCACTGCCCTGCTCCCCCATGATTTAAGACCCTAGGCTGTCCTCTAGGATGACTCGGGGCCTGGCAGGTGGGACCACATGCTGGCCTGTGGTTGTTCACACTGACACCTACTTCAGAGAGAGTCCTGAGTGCCCTCAGGCTTGATCACAGTGAGTGGAACTGGAATCCCTGGGTAGTAATGAGGCTCTGAGTCAAGAGACACTGGTTCTGCACATTTGGAGAATCATCTTTAAAATGCTTTGGTGGGTGGTATGAAGATTCCATGGGGAAACCTGACAAAACACCACTATTTTTAAGTCAGGTAGTATGATGCCTCCAGTTCTGTTTCTTTAGTTTACAATTACTTTGGCTATTTGGTGTGTTTTGTGGTTTTATGCATATTTTCAGATTTTTAAAATTTCTGTGAAGAATGCCATTGATATTTTGATAGAGATTGCACTAGTCATTAGATTGCTTTGGGTAGTATGTACATTTTAACAATTCTTCCGATCCATGAACATGGGATACCTTTTCATTTATTTGTGTCCTCTTCAACTTCTTTCATAAATGTTCATAGTGTTCATTGTAGACATCTTTATCTTCTTGGTTATATTTGTTCCCCAATATTTAATTTTTGTATCTATAATAAATGGCATTGTTTTCTTGATTTCTATGACAAATAGTTTGTTATTAACATATAGAAATGCTACTAAATTTTGTGTGCTGATTTTGTATCCTGAGACTTTACTAGTTTATTATTTCTAACAGGATTTTTTGGGGAGTCTTTATCAACAATTTAGTGGCTAGATTTTTATCACCTTGTGTATTAATTATACTTCTTTTTAAGTTATTTTATTTTATTTGTTCTAATTGTTTGTATAAGACAGTAGAATGCATTTATACATTTTGATAGATCATACGTAAATAGAGTGTGATCTCTCATTTTTCTGATTATTATTCTGATTATGCTTCTTTTAAAAAGTTAGTTTTTGCCTTGGACTTTACAATCTGCCTTTTCAACTACTATATCTCTACCTTCAAACATCACCACACCTCTTCACAGAGAGCACAGGCACCCTGCAACAAAGTCCACCCAGTCCCTCCTCTGACCTTTTTTGACGTTCCTGTTGCCCACTGAATCTATCCATATGCTCTCAATAATTTGTTCATATTAATTGTTAAGACCTTGCCTTTTAGATGGTAAAAGCGACAAAAGCGAAGGCACCTTCTCCCCTCTGGCACTTCTTCTGCAGTGATCCCCTCTTCTCGGGAGGCCCCCAGCTTCTCCCTGAAGGGCTTCCTGCCTGGGTCTCGGTGAGCATCCCCGCAGCTCTGTCTAACCTGCCTTTTGCTCTCCTTCATGTAGATGTGCAGTCGTCTAGGCATGCAGTTCTCAGCTGGTGGACATGCGCTGTCTCAGCACTGCCTCGCTCCACTCTGGTCTGCGCAGTGGGAAAGGGCACCCTGTGGTCTGCTGTCCTTGCTCCCATGGGCAAGTCCTCTCCGCACCCTGATTTTTTTCAGGGTTTTCTCCCTTCCATTGGTCCTGTGGTTTAAGTATGACATGTCTGTGTTCATTTTGTTAATAGTGTTTACTCTCTTGGTGGTTACTGAGCTTGCTGGACCTGTGTTTTGTTATCTGCACTATATTTGGAAAAGTTTGGGTCATTATTTTTTAAAAAATTTAAATTTGTTCTGATTAGTTGTACATGGCAGTAGAATGCGTTTATGCATTTTGATAAGTCATACATAACTGGAGTGTAATCTCTCATTTTTCTGATTGAACATATTGCAGGATCACATTGGTCATGTAGTCACACATGTATATACATGAGGTAATAATGTTTGTCTCACTTGACTATCCTTCCTACTCCACACCCCTTCCCCTCCCTTCACTCTCCTCTGCCTAATATAAAGTAACACTATTCTTTCCTATCCCACCCTTATTGTGAATTAGCATATCAGAGAAAACATTCGACCTTTGGTGTTTTGGGCTTAGCTTATTTCATTTAACATGATATTCTCTAACTCCATCCATTTACCAGCAAATTCCAGAATTTCATTCTTCTTTAAAGCTGAGGAATATTCCATCATTCATATGCCACATTTTCTTTATCCATTCATCTGTTGAAGGACACCTAGGTTGGTTCCATAGTTGAGCTATTGTGAGTTAGCTGCTATAAACATTAATGTGGCTGCATCACTATAGTATGCTGATTTTAAGTCCTTCGGGTATAAGTTTTCCTCTGCTCCATTCTTTCTTCTTCTAGTATTCAATGTATCTTACCCTTTTAAATTGTTTCCAAGTCCTGTGACACTCTGCTGTGCTTTCGTTTTCCTTGGTTTTCCTATTGCATGTTAGCTGGGAAGTTTGACAAGTACCCTCGTTTTTCTCCGTGACCAAGGTCAGTCTCCTGGTGAACCATGGAAAGGCAGTTTCCATTTCCGTTATGTTCAGTGCTTGATCTGCAGCATTTTATTCTGATGCTTCCTGGAGTTTCTGTCTGCGCCTATATTAAACTTTTTCTCCTGCATTTTCTTTACTCTATTAGCAACCACGACATATTGGTCACGGTGGTTCAAGATCACCATCTGACAATTCCAAAAGTCATTCATAGTTGTGCCACAGAGTCTTCCTGCTCTCTTCACACTACGTCATTTCTTGCCTGTTTGTGTGATGCGTGACTTGTCTGTTAAGGAAACACATGATGAATCATGTGATAGGAACTGAAGTCCTAGTTCTGACTGCAAATTGGGCTGTTTTAATAATTTCTGGAGCTGGAGGTGCCAGAGAATGAAGATTCCTCTGCTGTCCTGCCTCGTCTCCTGTTTTCTTTGTGATTCCCCTGGAGCTTCTCCTAGGTAGAGTCTGGCTGGGTCTTGCAACTCTGAACTGCGACCAGCCGCCTCGTGTGGACCCCTGACAGTGTCATGGAGGGTGGAGGAGAAGCTCTGCGGTCTCGGTGGCCTGGGTTCAGCCTCTTGTCCTGGGCCACCCCCGTCACACGTGTGCCTCTGAGGTTACGGGGGTTGGACGGGGGCTCCTGTCTCCCGGGTGGTGAGCTCCAGTCCTTCCCCTGGACACGCGGCCTGTGCATGGACACTCTCTGCAGGCTTGGTCAATTTTCCCCTACTTCTGCCAGAAATATGAGGGAATCTTTTTTGGCTCTTCACTGTGAGAAACTGCTCGAGTTCCTGGAAATAAACCCGTGAAACATGAGCTCTTCCCAAAGTCTGTGGCCCAGGGGTCTCATCTCCTGCTAGTCCACACGATTCCGCAAAGTCGTCATGTGCAAGTTCCCCAGATTATGGCTTCAGAGGCTTCCAGAGCACACCCCTGTGGCTCTCTGGAGCACCTGCCTCGCCAGGCTTCATGGATGCAGAGTCTTCTCTGAAATACTAATTTTAGCTTCTAACTAGCTTTTAAAATCTTCTTTTCAAAAGAAAAGAAAAGAACAGAAAAGAAGGTGGACGGACATGCCACCTTGGCTGTGGTGCTGACAGGCTCCCAGAGGCTGTGAGGAGCCAGGTGAGGCGTGAGCTGTCTGCAGAGTCTGCAGCCGCGGGGTCCTACGGCCATCCTGCAGGGAGTGGACAAGCACATTCGATTCGGGCCACTGCAGGATCGCTGATTGCCAAGTGGTGAGTGTTTCAATTGTTTCTTCATTCACCAATGAGCCCTTTTAATAAAGTTTAAATGTCAAACTTGATGTCAAGCGAGTGATGCCAAGACGGACGCGCACCACGGCTGCGTGATGGCCGGAAACGTCTCTCAGGCCCCCAGGCCCCACCCGGAGGCTGGTGGTTTTGATCACCTGCTGAAGAGCATAGATCTGTGGAGCAGGAGCCTGTGGACACGGGGAGAACACCGGAGGCGGCTGCAGACAGCCCTGCCCGTGGAGGAGACGGAAGTCAGCCTGAGTCACCTGGCGGGCCAGGGCTGGTCATGCGTCTCTAGTGAGGCCATGCTTCCTGCAGGGCTGATGGCACAACAGGTGGCTGTGCAGCGCCGGGCGGGAGCCCTGGGGACCGCCACATCCCCAAGGCTGGGCTGAGTGCACCGTGAGCCGTCCCGTGGGGTGGTGTGGCGTCCGCACCTGGGAGAGTGGCACTCCTCGCTGCCCGCTGCAGGCCACCGCCCATGCTCAGAGGAGAGGCCCAGATCTGAAAGCTCACAGGCAGCGGTTCCACCCCTGGCAGGGTTTCTCGCCCCCGGTAGCCGAACGCACTAGACTGAGCTGCGTCCCCCCAGGACTCCTGTGGAAATGGTCTGGGGGAGAAGTGGAAGGCTGAGGGGCAGCAGCTGTGCAGCACCACGAGCCAGGACCCTGGTCCCAACGCCGCCTCCACCCATATGGCAGTGCAGAGGGCATCCGAGGGCCGCGGGTCCAGGAGCGAGGCAAGAAGAGCGGGCTCAGAGGTTAAGACAGCCGGGCATGGGAGACGGGCCACGGAGACCCCAGGTCCTGGAGCAGCGCCTTCGAGATGCCCGCGCCTCCCTGGAGGCCAGCTGTGGAACCAGCAGGCAGAGATCGTGGGCTCAGGGGAGAGAAGGATGGCAGGTACCGGGGAGGCTGGGAAGACGCATCTCCACATTGACGGAAGACTGTCGCCGCTGCCTTCTGGTTCTCCCACGTCCTTGCTGGGTGTTGTCCCCAGATGTCTGGACACAAGGAAGGGCTGGCGCTTCCTGGCCCGGATGCCCGTCAGTGTCAGAGTCGACAGCCTGGTGCTTTTGAGACTGGTGGTGTGCCAGTCACTGCGGCCAGAATGCTGGACAGGAGCAACTCGGAGGAGGGAGGTTCACCTGGGGTCAGAGGCTCCATCCCTGTTCAGCCGGCTCCATCGCTCTGGGCCTGAGAAGGGGTTAGGGTCAGGTGGGAGGAGGTGGCAGAAGGAAGCTCTTGGCTCACGGTGGCCAGGAAGCGGAGGGAGGGAGGAACCAGGGACATAGCCGTCCCCAGGGCATGCCCCCCGTGACCCGCGTGCTCCGGCCAACCTCACCAGCTGGCTATAGCAGTTCTTTCGAATTACTAACCAACTGGGTTAATCCACTGGCGAGATCTCAGGGGTCCCCGTCCACCCCTCTGAGCACTGGACCTTCCTGCACCTTCTCAGGTGAGCTCACAGGACACTTCAGGTCCAGACACCAGCAGTCACGAACTAAAGGGAGTGAGGCACAGCCGAGCCACGGAGCTCCCGGGCTGGGGCCAGCAAACCAAGACGTGAGGGGTCCTCGAAAGAACCACAGCTGTGCGGGGCTGACAAAGGCTGCTTGGGGGCTGTGAGAGAGGAGGGGACGCTCAGCCAGCAAGGAGGTGAGTGAGAGCTCTGGATGCCCGAGACCAGATGTGCTCAGGCGCTAAAGCCGTAGACCCAGAGCCACAGCTGGAAAACCCGCACGCTGGTCCCCAGCCAGCCAGGAGGGCTTGGTCCCTGCAGCCCCCTGGCTATTAGCCCCGAAGGCCACATGCTGGCGCTGGCCCTGGGAGTGGCACTGGGGAGGTGACAAGGTCACGGGCATGGAGCCTCAGGAAGCAGATTAGTGCCCTGACGGAGAGGCTTCCCTGAGGGGCCACACCCCTTCCCCACGTGAGGGCGCAGCCATGAGGGCAGAAGCCCGTCCCACTCCAGACCCCAAACCTGTGTGTGCCTTGCCCTTGGCCTTCCACCCAGCCGTGGGGAGCGGCCGCGGTGCCGTGGCCTCGGCTGTGCCACCGAGTAGCAGGGAATACCAGACTTCCCAGGGGGACTTGCTGTGCGCAAGGCCTGAGGAGTAAGACGGGGCAGGTGCGGGCCTGGGGCGTGGGGAGTCTGGGGAGAGGGCCAGCGGGGGCAGAGCTCTCTGGGGAAGCCCCGGAAGTGCGGCTGGGCGCGGCAGAGTGGGCAGGAAGACAAGGGTGGCATGGCGGCTGTCAGGGTCCCAAGGCCCCCGGAAGCTCTTCTGAGGCACTTGGGATCATGTGAGGGACCAGGAAGTCACTCAGGTGCAGAGGGTCAGAGGCACCAGGCCTGTGTGGGAGGGACCTGTCCTAGGGGACGGGACCGGGTGACCAAGGTCCTTTGCCGAAGCCCACAGAAGCAGACCCAGGACTCAAGGAGTTGGGAGTCGGCCCTCCTTGAGGCTGTGTGGCTGCAGGAGGTGCTCAGCTCCTGCACCCCTGCGGGTCTTCCCGCCCCAGGAGGCGGCCACACTCACCCGCCTGGGGAACTCGGTCTGACGCTGAGTCACCGTCTGCTTCTGCCGGAGGAGGCTGGGCTCTTTCGGTACCCGCTTGGCCAGGCCGGCCTGGGGCGCAGTGGAGACTCCACTCCTTTCTGCCTGCGGTCTGCTCAGGAGGGCTGGCCCCTGGTTTCCTCAACTACAAGTGGGGACTGACAGCTGTCGGCTCTTCACTTGTTTTGAACATAACTGGAAATTGTCCTGTGGAGAGCCTTGTGGAGAATTCCACCTGCGTTTCCTGTCTGAGCACCAAGCGCCTGGATTGGGTGACCTTAGAGGGTGGGATGGGGAACAGGATTGGAGAGACACTGGGTGAGGGTCTGTCGAAGGGAGAAAAGAAATTCATGTTGTGGCCGCCTGCCCCTGGAGCTCTGAGGTGGGGTCTGGGAGAAGACAGTGGCCATGTGGGCTTCGAGCTCATGGTCTGAGAGGAAGCAGAGGGACCAGGAAACACCCGGGTTAGTCTACAACCAGGAAGACAGGACTCGGGAGCTGGGCGGGACGTGTGGATTCGGGGTCTCCAAGTGAAAGCAGAGACCATGGGAATGGATGAGGAGGGGGCGGAAAGCTGAGGACAGGCGCAGGGGTGTGCAGGGCGGCCGGGGGCAGGAGAGCACAGGTGGGGAGGCAGGAAGGGCCCCCGCTGAGGACAGCAGGAGGCGGCACTGGGTAGGACTGCGCTGGGCTGCTGTCTCCTTCGTGAGATGTGCTGCAGCCAGAGTGACCAGCACTTTGGGCTTCTCCAATTTGGCTAGATGTTTTCCTTAAAAATATGTCCTTACTTTGTCTGCAGCATCCGCACCCACCGTGCTGCCGGCGCATAGCTATGCCTTCCATTCCTACTACAGGTACTGAAGAGAATCGCTGCGGCCATGTGAACGGAGAGCTCCCCTGTGTTTGAGGAAACGGGCGGCCTTCCGCGTGTCCTCGGGCAGGCCGTGCAACCCCGCCTGGCCTTTCTTCTGCGTTTGACCTTGTCCATCTCTGCCCGTGAACTGAAGTGGTGTGGACCTCTGCTCACCACTCATGCCCCGTCCTTCATGGCATGTCCAACGAAAATGCCCTCTTGGGGAAAACCGAAGACCTGCTGTGCAAGCTGAGAACCCTGCAGCCTGCAGGAAGGCCAAGGTCGGGCGTCGGGAACCACGGTTACCACCCTGTGGGAGAAACAGGAGTCTTGTTTTTGACTCCATGGCGCAGAGTTCTTTTTAGCAGATCCAGTGGCTCCCAGGCAACATCTGTATGGGTGATGAGGTCCACTGGGAACTGTGGCCTGTGTCAGTGGGGAAGATGGGCTCTCCCTGCGGCCTTTGGGCAGCTGTTGTGCGGGAGTTCTGCCTCCCTGTGGCCCCACCTCACCTTGGCTGTGATGTCAGACTTTATCTGAGACCAAAAGCCCCACAGTGCCTCTCCTGCAGAGCAGAGCAGGGTAGTCCTTGGGGCTGTCCATGGCAGACAGCAGGATAGGGCACAGGTGCCGCCAGACCAGCTACAAAGAGAGGAGGGGTGGCCTGTCCACAGGACCATCTCTGCCCAGCTTCAGTTCATTTGCATGTGAGTTCCTGGGATATAAGTCAGACACTAATGGCTTCTGAACTCAGGACTTGACTATGTACTCAATTCCACAAGTGCAGAGGAGCCCAATGGCTCCTTTCAGAGGCGGTCGTGACAACATGTGTCCTAGGGACCCCGAGGGAGATCCCACCCACTTTTGCTGCTAAAGTCAATGCGGTCAAGACAACTTCCCTCACATGTCATCCCAGAGCTTTGGTATAAACAAATAATAGGAGAGGACCAAGGCTGGAAATGAAAGTTCTTGAATCAGAATGGCATTGGAGAGGGGGTTAGGGCCTGGCAGAGGGACTGACAGCCACAACACCAAGGTGAAGATGCCACACAGGTCCCCTCTCACAGTGACCCAGGATCCCACTGAGATAAGTTCTCCAATGACAGTGTCACCAGGTCCCCGCACACTGTGACCCAGGATCGCACTGACAGACATACTCCAATGACAGTGTCACCAGGTTCCCGCACACTGTCACCAAGGATCCCACTGAGAGACGTTCTCCAATGACAGTAAACCAGGTCCAGGCAAACTGTGCCCCAGGATCCCACTGAGAGAAGTTCTCCAATGACAGTGTCAACAGGTCCCCGCTCACTGTGCCCCATGATCCCACTGAGAGATGTTCTCCAATGATAGTGTCACCAGGTCCTTGCACACTGTGCCCCAGGATCCCACTGAGAGATGTTCTCCAATGACAGTGTCACCAGGTCCCCGCACACTGTGCCCCAGATCCCACTGAGAGAAGTTCTCCAATGACAGTGTCATCAGGTCCATGCACACTGTGCCCAAGTTCCCACTCAGAGAAGTTCTCCATTGACAGTTTCACTAGGTCCCCGCTCACTGTGCCTCAGGATACCACTGAGAAACGTTCTCAAATGATAGTGTCACCAGGTCCCCGCACACTGTGCCCCAGGATCCCACTGAGAGACGTTCTCCAAAGACAGTGTCACCAGGTCCCCGCAAACTGTGACCCAGGATTCCACTGAGAGAAGTTCTGCAATGACAGTGTCACCAGGTCCCCGCACACTGTACCCCAGGATCCCACTGAGAGAAGTTTTCCAATGACAGTGTCACCAGGTCCCCGCACACTGTGACCAGGATCCCACTGAGAGAAGTTCTCCAAAGACAGTGCCACGAGGTCCCCGCACACTGTGCCCCAGGGTCCCACAGAGAGAATTTCTCCAATGACAGTGTCACCAGGTCCCAACACAGTGCGCCCCAGGATCCCACAGAGAGACGTTCTCCAATGACAGTGTCACCAGGTCCCGGGACACTGTGCCCCATGATCACACTGAGGGAAGTTCTCCAATGACAGTGTCACCAGGTCCCCGCTCACTGTGACCCAGCATCCCACTGAGAGAAGTTCTCCAATGACAGTGTCACCAGGTCCCGGGACACTGTGCCCCATGATCACACTGAGGGAAGTTCTCCAATGACAGTGTCACCAGGTCCCCGCTCACTGTGACCCAGCATCCCACTGAGAGAAGTTCTCCAATGACAGTCTCACCAGGTCCCCGCACACTGTGCCCCAGGATCCCACTAAGAGAAGTTCTCCAATGACAAGGGCACCAGGTCCCTGCACACTGTGCCCCCGGATCCCTCTGAGAGACGTTTTCCAATGACAGTGTCAATAGGTCCCCGCAAACTGTGACCCAGGATCCCACTGAGAGACGTTCTCCAATGACAGTGTCACCAGGTCCCAGCACACTGTGCCCCAGGATCTCACTGAGAGAAGTTTTCCAATGACAGTGTCACCAGGTCCCCACTCACTGTGCCCCAGGATTCCACTGAGATAAGTTCTCCAATGACAGTGTCACCAGGTCCCTGCACACTGTGACCCAGGATCCCACTGAGAGACGTTATCAAATGACAGTGTCACCAGGTCCCCGCTCACAGTGCCCCAGGATCCCACTAAGAGAAGTTCTCCAATGACAGGGTCACCAGGTCCCCGCACACTGGGCCCCAGGATCCCACTGAGAGATGTTCTCCAATGACAGTGTCATCAGGTCCCCGCACACTGAGCCCCCGGATCCCTCTGAGAGACGTTCTCCAATGACAGTGTCACTAGGTCCCTGCACACTGTGCCACAGGATCTCACTGAGAGAAGTTCTCCAATGACAGTGTCACCACGTCCCCGCTCACTGTGCCCCAGGATCCCACTAGAAACGTTCTCCAATGATAGTGTCACCAGGTCCCTGCACACTGTGCCCCAGGATCCCACTGAGAGACGTTCTCCAATGACAGTGTCACCAGGTCCCCGCACACTGTGCCCACGGATCCCACTGAGAGAAGAACTCCAATGACAGTGTCACCAGGTCCATGCACACTGTGCCCAAGTTCCCACTCAGAGGAGTTCTGCATTGACAGTTTCACTAGGTCCCAGCTCACTGTGCCTCAGGATCCCAATGAGAAACGTTCTCCAATGAAAGTGTCACCAGGTCCCCGCACACAGTGCCCCAGAATCCCACTGAGAGAAGTTTTCCAATGACAGTATCACCAGGTCCCCGCACACTGTGACCAGGATCCCACTGAGAGACGTTCTCCAAAGACAGTGCCACCAGGTCCCCGCACACTGTGCCCCAGGATAGCACAGAGAGAATTTCTCCAGTGACAGTGTCACCAGGTCCCAACACAGTGTGCCCCAGGATCCCACTGAGAGACGTTCTCCATGATAGTGTCACCAGGTCCCCGCACACTGTGCCCCAGATTCCCACTGAGAGACGTTCTCCATGACAGTGTCACTAGGTCCCCGCACACTGTGCCCCCGGATGCCACTGAGAGAAGTTCTCCAATGACAGTGTCACCAGGTCCATGCACACTCTGCCCAAGTTACCACTGAGAGAAGTTCTCCAATGACAGTGTCACATGGTCCTCGCTCACTGTGACCCAGGATCCCACTGAGAGAAGTTACCAACAACAGTGTCACCAGGTCCCCGTACAATGTGCCCCAGGATCCCACTGTGAAGTTCACCAATGACAGTGTCATCAGGTCCCTGCAAACTGTGACCCAGCAACCCACTGAGAGAAGTTCTCCAATGACAGTATCACCAGGTCCCCGACACAGTGCACCAGGATCCCACTGAGAGAAGTTCTCCAATGACAGTGTCACCAGGTCCTTGCACACTGTGCCCCAGGATCGCACTGAGAGAAGTTCTCCAATGACAGTGTCACCAGGTCCCCGCTCACTGTGACCCATATCTCACTGAGAGAAGTTCTCCAATGACAGTGTCATCAGGTCCCCGCACACTGTGCCCCAGTGTCCCACTGAGAGAAGTTCTCCAATGACAATGTCACCAGGTCCATGCACACTGTGCCCAAGTTCCCACTCAGAGAAGTTCTGCATTGACAGTTTCACTAGGTCCCCGTTCACTGTGCCCCCGTATCCCGCTGAGAGATGTTCCCCAATGATACTGTCACCAGGTCCCCGCACACTCTGACCCAGGATCCCCCTGAGAGACGTTCTCCAATGACTGTGTCACCAGGTCCCAGCTCACTGTGCCCCAGGATCCCACGGAGAGACGTTCTCAGATGACAGTGTCACCAGGTCCCCGCACACTGTGCCCCAGATTCCCACTGAGAGACGTTTTAAAATGACAGTGTCACCATGTCCCGGTACACTGTGCCCCAGGATCCCACAGAGATACGTTCTCCAATGACAGTGTGACCAGGTCCCCGCAAACTGTGACCCAGGATCCCACTGAGAGAAGTTCTCCATAAACAGTGTCACCAGGTCCCCGTAATTTGTGCCCCAGGATCGCACTGAGAGAAGTTCTCCAATGACAGTGTCACCAGGACACCACTCACTGTGACCCAGGATCCCACTGAGAGAAGTTCTCCAATGACAGTGTCACCAGGTTCCCGAACACTGTGACACAGGATCCCTCTGAGAGAAGTTCTCCAATGACTGTGTGACCAGGTCCCCGCACACTGTGCCCCAGGATCCCACTGAGAGACGTTCTCCAATGATAGTCTTACCAGGACCCCGCACACTGTGCCCAAGATCCCACTGAGATAAGTTCTCCAATGACAGTGTCACCAGGTCCCGCACACTGTGCCCAAGATCCCACTGAGAGAAATTCTCCAATGACAGTGTCACCAGGTCCCTACACACTGTGTCCCAGGATCCCACTAAGAGAAGTTCTCCAATGACAAGGGCACCAGGTCCCTGCACACTGTGCCCCAGGATCCCACTTAGAAATGTTGTCCAATGACAGTGTCACCAGGTCCCCGCACACTGTGCCCCCGGATCCCTCTGAGAGACGTTTTCCAATGACAGTGTCACCAGGTCCCCGCAAATTGTGACCCAGGATACACTGAGAGACGTTCTCCAATGACAGTGTCACCAGGTCCCAGCACACTGTGCCCCAGGATCTCACTGAGAGAAGTTTTCCAATAACAGTGTCACCAGGTCCCCGCTCACTGTGCCTCAGGATTCCACTGAGAGAAGTTCTCCAATGACAGTGTCACCAGGTCCCCGCACACTGTGACCCAGGATCCCACTGAGAGACGTTATCAAATGACAGTGTCACCAGGTTCCCGCTCACAGTGCCCCAGGATCCCACTAAGAGAAGTTCTCCAATGACAGGGTCACCAGGTCCCCGCTCACTGTGCCCCAGGATCCCACTGAGAGACGTTCTCCAATGATAGTGTCATCAGGTCCCTGCACACTGTGCCCCAGGATCCCACTGAGAGACGTTCTCCAATGACAGTGTCACCAGGTCCCCGCACACTGTGCCCACGGATCCCACTGAGAGAAGTTCTCCAATGACAGTGTCACCAGGTCCATGCACACTGTGCCCAAGTTCCCACTCAGAGGAGTTCTGCATTGAGTTTCACTAGGTCCCCGCTCACTGTGCCTCAGGATCCCACTGAGAGATGTTCTCCAATGACAGTGTCACCAGGTCCCCGCACACTGTGCCCCAGGATCCCACTGAGAGAAGTTCTCCAGTGACAGTATCACCAGGTCCCCGCACACTGTGACCAGGATCCCACTGAGAGATGTTCTCCAAAGACAGTGCCACCAGGTCCCCGCACACTGTGCCCCAGGATAGCACAGAGAGAATTTCTCCAGTGACAGTGTCACCAGGTCCCAACACAGTGTGCCCCAGGATCCCACTGAGAGACGTTCTCCATGATAGTGTCACCAGGTCCCCGCACACTGTGCCCCAGATTCCCACTGAGAGACGTTCTCCATGACAGTGTCACTAGGTCCCCGCAAACTGTGCCCCCGGATGCCACTGAGAGAAGTTCTCCAATGACAGTGTCACCAGGTCCATGCACACTCTGCCCAAGTTACAACTGAGAGAAGTTCTCCAATGACAGTGTCACGTGGTCCTCGCTCACTGTGACCCAGGATCCCACTGAGAGATGTTCTCCAATGATAGTGTCACCAGGTCCTTGCACACTGTGCCCCAGGATCCCACTGAGAGACGTTCTCCAATGATAGTGTCACCAGGTCCCTGCACACTGTGCCCCAGAATCCCACTGAGAGATGTTCTCCAATGACAGTGTCACCAGATCCTCGCATACTGTGCCCTGGATCCCACTGAGAGAAGTTCTCCCATGACAGTGTCATCAGGTCCATGCACACTGTGCCCAAGTTCCCACTCAGAGAAGTTCTCCATTGACAGTTTCACTAGGTCCCCGCTCACTGTGCCTCAGGATTCCACTGAGAAACGTTCTCCAATGACAGTGTCACCAGGTCCCCGCACACTGTGCCCCAGGATCCCACTGAGAGACGTTCTCCAAAGACAGTGTCACCAGGTCCCCGCAAACTGTGACCCAGGATTCCACTGAGAGAAGTTCTGAAATGACAGTGTCACCAGGTCCCCGCACACTGTACCCCAGGATCCCACTGAGAGAAGTTTTCCAATGACAGTGTCAACAGGTCCCCGCACACTGTGACCAGGATCCCACTGAGTGAAGTTCTCCAAAGACAGTGCCACGAGGTCCCTGCACACTGTGCCCCAGGGTCCCACAGAGAGAATTTCTCCAATGACAGTGTCACCAGGTCCCAACACAGTGCGCCCCAGGATCCCCCTGAAAAACGTTCTCCAATGACAGTGTCACCAGGTCCCGGGACACTGTGCCCCATGATCCCACTGAGGGAAGTTCTCCAATGACAGTGTCACCAGGTCCCCGCTCACTGTGACCCAGCATCCCACTGAGAGAAGTTCTCCAATGACAGTGTAACCAGGTCCCGGCACACTGTGCCCCAGGATCCTCCTGAGACGTTTTCCAATGACAGTCTCACCAGGTCCCCGCACACTGTGCCCTAGGATCCCACTAAGAGAAGTTCTCCAATGACAAGGGCACCAGGTCCCTGCACACTGTGCCCCAGGATCCCACTTAGAAATGTTGTCCAATGACAGTGTCACCAGGTTCCCGCACACTGTGCCCCCGGATCCCTCTGAGAGACGTTCTCCAATGACAGTGTCACCAGGTCCCCGCAAACTGTGACCCAGGATCCCACTGAGAGAAGTACTCGAATGACAGTGTCACCAGGTCCCCGCTCACTGTGCCCCAGGATCGCACTGAGAAGTTCTCCAATGACACTGTCAGCAGGTCTCCGCTCACTGTGCCCCAGGATCCCTCTGAGAGAAGTTATCCAATGACAGTGTCACCAGGTCCCAACACTGTGCCCCAGGATCCCACTGACCGAAGTTCTCCAATGACAGTGTCACCAGGTCCCCGCACACTGTGCCCCAGGATCCCACTGAGAGAAGTTCTCCAATGACAGAGTCACCAGGTCCCCGCAGACTGGGCCCCAGGATCCCATTGAGAGACGTTCTCCAATGACAGTGTCATCAGGTCCCCGCAAACTGTGACCCAGGATTCCACTGAGAGAAGTTCTTCAATGACAGTGTCACCAGGTCCCCGCACACTGTACTCAAGATCCCAATGAGAGAAGTTCTCCAATAACAAGGTCACCAGGTCCCTGCTCACTGTGACCAGGGATCCCACTGAGAGACGTTTTCCAATGACAGTGTCACCAAGTCCCAGCACACTGTGCCCCATGATCCCATTAAGAGAAGTTCTCCAATGACAGTGTCACCAGGACCACGCTCACTGTGACCCAGGATTCCACTGAGAGACGTTCTCCATGACAGTGACACCAGGTCCCCGCTCACTGTGCCCCAGGATCCCAGTATGAGAAGTTCTCCAATGACAGTGTCTCCAGGTCCCCGCACACTAGGCCCCAGGATCCCAATGAGAGAAGTTCTCCAATGACAGTGTCACCCGGTCCCCGCAAACTGTGCCCCAGGATCCCACTGACCGAAGTTCTCCAATGACAGTGTCACCAGGTCCCCGCACACTGTGTCCAGGATCCCACTGAGAGAAGTTCTCCAATGACAGTGTCACCAGGTCCCCGCTCACTGTGACCCAGGATCCCACTGAGAGAAGTTCTCCAATGACAGTGTCACCAGGTCCCCGCTCACTGTGCCCAGGATCCCACTAAGCGAAGTTCTCCAGACAGTGTCACCAGGTCCATGCACACTGTAACCTAGGATCCCACTGAGAGACGATATCCAATGACTCTGTCACCAGGTCCCCGCACACTGTGACCCAGGACCCCAATGAGAGACGTTACCCAATGACAGTGTCACCAGGTCCCCGCACACTGTGACCCAGGACCCCACTGAGATACGTTACCCAATGACAGTGTCACCAGGTCCCCGCACACTGTGCCCCAGGATCCCACTGAGAGACGTTTTCCAATGACAGTGTCACCAGGTCCCTGCACACTGTGCCTCAGGATCTCACTGAGAGAGGTTCTCCAAAGACAGGGTCACCAGGTCCCCGCACACTGTGACACAGGATCCAACTGAGAGAAGTTCTCCAATGACACTGTCACCAGGTCCCCGCACACTGTGACCCAGGATTCCACTGAGAGACGTTTCTAAATAACAGGGTCACGACGTCCCTGCACACTGGGCCCCAGGATCCCAATGAGAGAAGTTTTCCAATGACAGTGTCACCAGGTCCCCGCACACTGTGTCCAGGTTCCCACTGAGAGAAGTTTTCCAATGACAGTGTCACCAGGTCCCCGCACACTGTGTCCAGGTTCCCTCTGAGAGACGTTCTCCGATGATAGTGTCACCAGGTCCCCGCAAACTGTGACCCAGGATCCCACTGAGAGACGTTCTCAAATGACAGTGTCAACTGTCCCCGCAAACTGTGCCCAAGGATCCCACTGAGAGAAGTTCTTCAATGACAGTGTCACCAGGTACCTGCTCACTGTGACCCAGGATCCCACTGAAAGAATTTCTCCAATGACAGTATCACCAGGTCTCCGCACACTGTACCCAGGATCCCACTGCGTAAAGTTCTGCAATGACAATATCTCCAGGTCCCCGCTCACTGTGACCCAGGATTCCACTGAGAGACGTTCTCCAATGACAGTGTCACCAGGTTCCCGCTCACTGTGCCCCAGGATCCCACTGAGAGACATTCTCCAATGACAGTGTCACCAGGTCTCCATCACTGTGCCCCAGGATCCCACTGAGATAAGTTCTCCAATGACAGTATCATCAGGTCCCCGCAAACTCTGCCCCAGGATCCCATTGAAAGAAGTTCTCCAATGACAGTGTCACCAGGTCCTCGCACACTGTGTCCAGGTTCCCACTGAGAGAAGTTCTCCAATGATAGTCTCATCAGGTCCCCGCTCACTGTGACCCAGGATCCCACTGAGAGAAGTTCTCCAATGACAGTGTCACCAGGTCCCTGCACAAAGTGCCCCAGGATCTCACTGAGAGAAGTTCTCCAATGAGAGTGTCACAAGGTCTCTGCTAACTGTGACCCATATCTCACTGAGAGAAGTCCTCCAATGACAGTGTCACCAGGTCCCCGCACACTATGCCCCACGATCCCACTGAGTGAAGTTCTCCAATGAGAGTGTCACCAGTTCCCCGCACACTGTGACCCAGGATCCCACTGAGAGACGTTATCCAATGACAGTGTCATCAGGTCCCCGCACACTGTGCCCCCGGATCCCACTGAGAGAAGTTCTCCAATGTCAGTGTCACCAGGTCCATGCACACTGCGCCCAAGTTCCCACTCAGAGAAGTTCTCCATTGACAGTTTCACTAGGTCCCTGCTCACTGTGCCTCAGGATCCCACTGAGAAACGTTCTCCAATGACAGTGTCACCAGGTTCCCGCACACTGTGCCCCAGGATCCCACTGAGAGACGTTGTGCAATGACAGTGTTACCAGGTCCCCGCAAACTGTGACCCTGGATTCCACTGAGAGAAGTTCTGCAATTACAGTGTCACCAAGTCCCCGCACAGTATGCTCCAAGATCCCACTGAGAGAAGTTTTCCAATGACAGTGTCACCAGGTCCCCGCACACTGTGACCAGGATCCCACTGAGAGACGTTCTCCAATGATAGTGTCACCAGGTCCCCGCAAATTGTGATCCAGGATCCCACTGAGAGACGTTCTCAAATGACAGTGTCAACAGGTCTGTGTACACTGTGCCCCAGGATCACACTGAGAGAAATTTTCCAATGACAGTATCAACAGGTCTCCGCTCACAGTGCCCCAGGATCCCACTGAGAGACGTTCTCCAATGATACTGTCACCAGGTCCCTGCACACTCTGCCCCCGGATGCCACTGAGAGAAGTTCTCTAATGACAGTGTCACCAGATCCATGCACAATGTGCCCAAGTTCCCACTGAGAGAAGTTGTCCTTGACAGTGTCACTAGGTCCCTGCTCACTGTACCTCAGGATCCCACTGAGAGACGTTCTCCAAGGACAGTGTCATCAGGTCCCCGCTCACTGTGACCCATATCTCACTGAGAGAAGTTTTCCAATGACAGTGTCACCAAGTCCCCGCACACTGTGCCCCAGGATCCCACTGAGAGACGTTTTCCAATGACAGTGTCACCAGGTCCCTGCACACTGTGCCTCAGGATCTCACTGAGAGAGGTTCGCCAAAGACAGTGTCACCAGGTCCCCGCTCACTGTGACCCATATCTCACTGAGAGAAGTTCTCCAATGACAGTGTCACCAGGTCCCCGCACACTGTGCCCCAAGATCCCTCTAAGAGAAGTTCTCCAATGACTTGTCACCAGGTCCCCACTCACTGTGCACGAGGATCTCACTGAGAGATGTTCTCCAATGACAGTGTAACCAGGTACCCGTACATTGTGACCCCGGATCTCGCGGAGAGACGTTCTCCAATGACAGTGTCACCAGGTCCCCGCACACTGTGCCCCCGGATCCCACTGAGAGAAGTTCTCCAATGTCAGTGTCACCAGGTCCCCGCAAACGTGCCCGAGGATCCCGCTGAGAGAAGTTCTCCAAAACAGTGTCACCAGGTCCCCGCACACTGTGACCCAGGATCCCACTGAGAGATGTTTTCCAATGACAGTGTCACCAAGTCCCAGTACACTGTGCCCCAAGATCCCATTGAGAGAAGTTCACAAATGACAGTGTCAGCAGGAACCTGCTCACTGTGACCCACGATCCCACTTAGAGAAGTTCTCCAATGACAGTGTCACCAGTTCCCCACACACTGTGCCCCAGGATCCCAATGAGAGAAGTTCTCCAATGACAGTGTCACCAGGTCCCCGCACAGTGTGACTCAGGATCCCACTGAGAGACGTTCTCCAATAACTGTGTGACCTGGTCGCCGCACACTGTGCCCCAGGATCCCACTGAGAGACGTTCTCCAATGACAGTGTCACCAGGTCCCCGCACACTGTGCCCAAGATTCCACTGAGAGAAGTTCTCCAATGACAGTGTCACCAGGTCCCCGCTCACTGTGCCCCAGGATCCCACTGAGAGAAGTTCTCCAATGACAGTGTTACCAGGTCACCGCTCACTGTGCCCCAAAATCCAACTGAGAGAAGTTCTCCAATGACAGTGTCAGCAGGTCTCCGCTCACTGTGCCCCAAGATCCCACTGAGAGAAGTTCTCCAATGACAGTGTCACCAGGTGCCCACTCACTGTGACCGAGGATCCCACTGAGAGATGTTCTCCAATGACAGTGTCACCAGGTCCCCGCACACTGTGCCCCAGGATCCCACTGAGAGACGTTCTCCAATGACAGTGTCACCAGGTCCCCGCACATTGTGCCCCAGGATCCCACTGAGAGACGTTCTCCAATGCCAGTGTCACCAGGTCCCCGCAAACTTTGCCCCAGCATCCCACTGAGAGAAGTTCTCCAATGACAGTGTCACCAGGTCCCAGCACACTGTGCCCCAGGATCCCACTGAGAGAAGTTCTCCAATGACAGTGTCACCAGGTCCCCGCACACTGTGCCCACGATCCCACTGAGAGAAGTTCTCCAATGACAGTGTCACCAGGTCCCCGCACACTTTGCCCCAGGATCCTACGGAGAGACGTTCTCCAATGATAGTGTCACCAGTTCCCCGCACTCTGTGCCCAAGATCCCACTGAGAGAAATTCTCCAATGACAGTGTCACCAGGTTCCTGCACACTGTGTCCCAGGATCCCACTGAGAGAAGTTCTCCAATGACAGTGTCACCAGGTCTCCACACACTGTGCCCAGGATCCTACTGAGAGAATTTCTCCAATGACAGTGTCACCAGGTCCCCGCTCACTGTGTTCCAGGATCCCACTGAGAGAAGTTCTCCAATTACAGTGTCACCAGGTTCCCACACTTTGACCCAGGATCCCATTGAGGGAAGTTCTCGAATGACAGTGTCACCAGTTCCCCGCACACTGTGCCCCAGGATCCCACTGAGAGATGTTCTCCAATGACAGTGTCACCAGGTGCCCGCTCACTGTCACCCAGGATCCCACTGAGAGAAGTTGTCCAATGACAGTGTCTCCAGTTCCCCACACTGTGCTTCAAGATCCCACTGAGAGAAGTTCTCCAATGACAGTGTCACCAGGTCCCCGCTCACTGTCACCCAGGATCCCACTGAGAGTCGTTCTCCATTGACAGTGTCACCAGATCCCCGCACACTGTGCCCCAAGATCCCACTGAGAGAACTTCTCCAATGACAGTGTCACCAGGTCCCAGCACACTGTGCCCCAGGATCCCACTGAGAGAAGTTCTCCAATGACAGTGTGACCAGGTCCCCGCACACTGTGCCCCAGGATCCCACTGAGAGAAGTTCCCCATTGATAGTGTCACCACGTCCCCGCACACTGTGCCCCAGGATCCCACTGAGAGACGTTCTCCAATGATAGTCTTACCAGGACCCCGCACACTGTGCCCAAGATCCCACTGAGATAAGTTCTCCAATGACAGTGTCACCAGGTCCCGCACACTGTGCCCAAGATCCCACTGAGAGAAATTCTCCAATGACAGTGTCACCAGGTCCCTACACACTGTGTCCCAGGATCCCACTAAGAGAAGTTCTCCAATGACAAGGGCACCAGGTCCCTGCACACTGTGCCCCAGGATCCCACTTAGAAATGTTGTCCAATGACAGTGTCACCAGGTCCCCGCACACTGTGCCCCCGGATCCCTCTGAGAGACGTTTTCCAATGACAGTGTCACCAGGTCCCCGCAAATTGTGACCCAGGATACACTGAGAGACGTTCTCCAATGACAGTGTCACCAGGTCCCAGCACACTGTGCCCCAGGATCTCACTGAGAGAAGTTTTCCAATAACAGTGTCACCAGGTCCCCGCTCACTGTGCCTCAGGATTCCACTGAGAGAAGTTCTCCAATGACAGTGTCACCAGGTCCCCGCACACTGTGACCCAGGATCCCACTGAGAGACGTTATCAAATGACAGTGTCACCAGGTTCCCGCTCACAGTGCCCCAGGATCCCACTAAGAGAAGTTCTCCAATGACAGGGTCACCAGGTCCCCGCTCACTGTGCCCCAGGATCCCACTGAGAGACGTTCTCCAATGATAGTGTCATCAGGTCCCTGCACACTGTGCCCCAGGATCCCACTGAGAGACGTTCTCCAATGACAGTGTCACCAGGTCCCCGCACACTGTGCCCACGGATCCCACTGAGAGAAGTTCTCCAATGACAGTGTCACCAGGTCCATGCACACTGTGCCCAAGTTCCCACTCAGAGGAGTTCTGCATTGAGTTTCACTAGGTCCCCGCTCACTGTGCCTCAGGATCCCACTGAGAGATGTTCTCCAATGACAGTGTCACCAGGTCCCCGCACACTGTGCCCCAGGATCCCACTGAGAGAAGTTCTCCAGTGACAGTATCACCAGGTCCCCGCACACTGTGACCAGGATCCCACTGAGAGATGTTCTCCAAAGACAGTGCCACCAGGTCCCCGCACACTGTGCCCCAGGATAGCACAGAGAGAATTTCTCCAGTGACAGTGTCACCAGGTCCCAACACAGTGTGCCCCAGGATCCCACTGAGAGACGTTCTCCATGATAGTGTCACCAGGTCCCCGCACACTGTGCCCCAGATTCCCACTGAGAGACGTTCTCCATGACAGTGTCACTAGGTCCCCGCAAACTGTGCCCCCGGATGCCACTGAGAGAAGTTCTCCAATGACAGTGTCACCAGGTCCATGCACACTCTGCCCAAGTTACAACTGAGAGAAGTTCTCCAATGACAGTGTCACGTGGTCCTCGCTCACTGTGACCCAGGATCCCACTGAGAGATGTTCTCCAATGATAGTGTCACCAGGTCCTTGCACACTGTGCCCCAGGATCCCACTGAGAGACGTTCTCCAATGATAGTGTCACCAGGTCCCTGCACACTGTGCCCCAGAATCCCACTGAGAGATGTTCTCCAATGACAGTGTCACCAGATCCTCGCATACTGTGCCCTGGATCCCACTGAGAGAAGTTCTCCCATGACAGTGTCATCAGGTCCATGCACACTGTGCCCAAGTTCCCACTCAGAGAAGTTCTCCATTGACAGTTTCACTAGGTCCCCGCTCACTGTGCCTCAGGATTCCACTGAGAAACGTTCTCCAATGACAGTGTCACCAGGTCCCCGCACACTGTGCCCCAGGATCCCACTGAGAGACGTTCTCCAAAGACAGTGTCACCAGGTCCCCGCAAACTGTGACCCAGGATTCCACTGAGAGAAGTTCTGAAATGACAGTGTCACCAGGTCCCCGCACACTGTACCCCAGGATCCCACTGAGAGAAGTTTTCCAATGACAGTGTCAACAGGTCCCCGCACACTGTGACCAGGATCCCACTGAGTGAAGTTCTCCAAAGACAGTGCCACGAGGTCCCCGCACACTGTGCCCCAGGGTCCCACAGAGAGAATTTCTCCAATGACAGTGTCACCAGGTCCCAACACAGTGCGCCCCAGGATCCCCCTGAAAAACGTTCTCCAATGACAGTGTCACCAGGTCCCGGGACACTGTGCCCCATGATCCCACTGAGGGAAGTTCTCCAATGACAGTGTCACCAGGTCCCCGCTCACTGTGACCCAGCATCCCACTGAGAGAAGTTCTCCAATGACAGTGTAACCAGGTCCCGGCACACTGTGCCCCAGGATCCTCCTGAGACGTTTTCCAATGACAGTCTCACCAGGTCCCCGCACACTGTGCCCTAGGATCCCACTAAGAGAAGTTCTCCAATGACAAGGGCACCAGGTCCCTGCACACTGTGCCCCAGGATCCCACTTAGAAATGTTGTCCAATGACAGTGTCACCAGGTTCCCGCACACTGTGCCCCCGGATCCCTCTGAGAGACGTTCTCCAATGACAGTGTCACCAGGTCCCCGCAAACTGTGACCCAGGATCCCACTGAGAGAAGTACTCGAATGACAGTGTCACCAGGTCCCCGCTCACTGTGCCCCAGGATCGCACTGAGAAGTTCTCCAATGACACTGTCAGCAGGTCTCCGCTCACTGTGCCCCAGGATCCCTCTGAGAGAAGTTATCCAATGACAGTGTCACCAGGTCCCAACACTGTGCCCCAGGATCCCACTGACCGAAGTTCTCCAATGACAGTGTCACCAGGTCCCCGCACACTGTGCCCCAGGATCCCACTGAGAGAAGTTCTCCAATGACAGAGTCACCAGGTCCCCGCAGACTGGGCCCCAGGATCCCATTGAGAGACGTTCTCCAATGACAGTGTCATCAGGTCCCCGCAAACTGTGACCCAGGATTCCACTGAGAGAAGTTCTTCAATGACAGTGTCACCAGGTCCCCGCACACTGTACTCAAGATCCCAATGAGAGAAGTTCTCCAATAACAAGGTCACCAGGTCCCTGCTCACTGTGACCAGGGATCCCACTGAGAGACGTTTTCCAATGACAGTGTCACCAAGTCCCAGCACACTGTGCCCCATGATCCCATTAAGAGAAGTTCTCCAATGACAGTGTCACCAGGACCACGCTCACTGTGACCCAGGATTCCACTGAGAGACGTTCTCCATGACAGTGACACCAGGTCCCCGCTCACTGTGCCCCAGGATCCCAGTATGAGAAGTTCTCCAATGACAGTGTCTCCAGGTCCCCGCACACTAGGCCCCAGGATCCCAATGAGAGAAGTTCTCCAATGACAGTGTCACCCGGTCCCCGCAAACTGTGCCCCAGGATCCCACTGACCGAAGTTCTCCAATGACAGTGTCACCAGGTCCCCGCACACTGTGTCCAGGATCCCACTGAGAGAAGTTCTCCAATGACAGTGTCACCAGGTCCCCGCTCACTGTGACCCAGGATCCCACTGAGAGAAGTTCTCCAATGACAGTGTCACCAGGTCCCCGCTCACTGTGCCCAGGATCCCACTAAGCGAAGTTCTCCAGACAGTGTCACCAGGTCCATGCACACTGTAACCTAGGATCCCACTGAGAGACGATATCCAATGACTCTGTCACCAGGTCCCCGCACACTGTGACCCAGGACCCCAATGAGAGACGTTACCCAATGACAGTGTCACCAGGTCCCCGCACACTGTGACCCAGGACCCCACTGAGATACGTTACCCAATGACAGTGTCACCAGGTCCCCGCACACTGTGCCCCAGGATCCCACTGAGAGACGTTTTCCAATGACAGTGTCACCAGGTCCCTGCACACTGTGCCTCAGGATCTCACTGAGAGAGGTTCTCCAAAGACAGGGTCACCAGGTCCCCGCACACTGTGACACAGGATCCAACTGAGAGAAGTTCTCCAATGACACTGTCACCAGGTCCCCGCACACTGTGACCCAGGATTCCACTGAGAGACGTTTCTAAATAACAGGGTCACGACGTCCCTGCACACTGGGCCCCAGGATCCCAATGAGAGAAGTTTTCCAATGACAGTGTCACCAGGTCCCCGCACACTGTGTCCAGGTTCCCACTGAGAGAAGTTTTCCAATGACAGTGTCACCAGGTCCCCGCACACTGTGTCCAGGTTCCCTCTGAGAGACGTTCTCCGATGATAGTGTCACCAGGTCCCCGCAAACTGTGACCCAGGATCCCACTGAGAGACGTTCTCAAATGACAGTGTCAACTGTCCCCGCAAACTGTGCCCAAGGATCCCACTGAGAGAAGTTCTTCAATGACAGTGTCACCAGGTACCTGCTCACTGTGACCCAGGATCCCACTGAAAGAATTTCTCCAATGACAGTATCACCAGGTCTCCGCACACTGTACCCAGGATCCCACTGCGTAAAGTTCTGCAATGACAATATCTCCAGGTCCCCGCTCACTGTGACCCAGGATTCCACTGAGAGACGTTCTCCAATGACAGTGTCACCAGGTTCCCGCTCACTGTGCCCCAGGATCCCACTGAGAGACATTCTCCAATGACAGTGTCACCAGGTCTCCATCACTGTGCCCCAGGATCCCACTGAGATAAGTTCTCCAATGACAGTATCATCAGGTCCCCGCAAACTCTGCCCCAGGATCCCACTGAAAGAAGTTCTCCAATGACAGTGTCACCAGGTCCTCGCACACTGTGTCCAGGTTCCCACTGAGAGAAGTTCTCCAATGATAGTCTCATCAGGTCCCCGCTCACTGTGACCCAGGATCCCACTGAGAGAAGTTCTCCAATGACAGTGTCACCAGGTCCCTGCACAAAGTGCCCCAGGATCTCACTGAGAGAAGTTCTCCAATGAGAGTGTCACAAGGTCTCTGCTAACTGTGACCCATATCTCACTGAGAGAAGTCCTCCAATGACAGTGTCACCAGGTCCCCGCACACTATGCCCCACGATCCCACTGAGTGAAGTTCTCCAATGAGAGTGTCACCAGTTCCCCGCACACTGTGACCCAGGATCCCACTGAGAGACGTTATCCAATGACAGTGTCATCAGGTCCCCGCACACTGTGCCCCCGGATCCCACTGAGAGAAGTTCTCCAATGTCAGTGTCACCAGGTCCATGCACACTGCGCCCAAGTTCCCACTCAGAGAAGTTCTCCATTGACAGTTTCACTAGGTCCCTGCTCACTGTGCCTCAGGATCCCACTGAGAAACGTTCTCCAATGACAGTGTCACCAGGTTCCCGCACACTGTGCCCCAGGATCCCACTGAGAGACGTTGTGCAATGACAGTGTTACCAGGTCCCCGCAAACTGTGACCCTGGATTCCACTGAGAGAAGTTCTGCAATTACAGTGTCACCAAGTCCCCGCACAGTATGCTCCAAGATCCCACTGAGAGAAGTTTTCCAATGACAGTGTCACCAGGTCCCCGCACACTGTGACCAGGATCCCACTGAGAGACGTTCTCCAATGATAGTGTCACCAGGTCCCCGCAAATTGTGATCCAGGATCCCACTGAGAGACGTTCTCAAATGACAGTGTCAACAGGTCTGTGTACACTGTGCCCCAGGATCACACTGAGAGAAATTTTCCAATGACAGTATCAACAGGTCTCCGCTCACAGTGCCCCAGGATCCCACTGAGAGACGTTCTCCAATGATACTGTCACCAGGTCCCTGCACACTCTGCCCCCGGATGCCACTGAGAGAAGTTCTCTAATGACAGTGTCACCAGATCCATGCACAATGTGCCCAAGTTCCCACTGAGAGAAGTTGTCCTTGACAGTGTCACTAGGTCCCTGCTCACTGTACCTCAGGATCCCACTGAGAGACGTTCTCCAAGGACAGTGTCATCAGGTCCCCGCTCACTGTGACCCATATCTCACTGAGAGAAGTTTTCCAATGACAGTGTCACCAAGTCCCCGCACACTGTGCCCCAGGATCCCACTGAGAGACGTTTTCCAATGACAGTGTCACCAGGTCCCTGCACACTGTGCCTCAGGATCTCACTGAGAGAGGTTCGCCAAAGACAGTGTCACCAGGTCCCCGCTCACTGTGACCCATATCTCACTGAGAGAAGTTCTCCAATGACAGTGTCACCAGGTCCCCGCACACTGTGCCCCAAGATCCCTCTAAGAGAAGTTCTCCAATGACTTGTCACCAGGTCCCCACTCACTGTGCACGAGGATCTCACTGAGAGATGTTCTCCAATGACAGTGTAACCAGGTACCCGTACATTGTGACCCCGGATCTCGCGGAGAGACGTTCTCCAATGACAGTGTCACCAGGTCCCCGCACACTGTGCCCCCGGATCCCACTGAGAGAAGTTCTCCAATGTCAGTGTCACCAGGTCCCCGCAAACGTGCCCGAGGATCCCGCTGAGAGAAGTTCTCCAAAACAGTGTCACCAGGTCCCCGCACACTGTGACCCAGGATCCCACTGAGAGATGTTTTCCAATGACAGTGTCACCAAGTCCCAGTACACTGTGCCCCAAGATCCCATTGAGAGAAGTTCACAAATGACAGTGTCAGCAGGAACCTGCTCACTGTGACCCACGATCCCACTTAGAGAAGTTCTCCAATGACAGTGTCACCAGTTCCCCACACACTGTGCCCCAGGATCCCAATGAGAGAAGTTCTCCAATGACAGTGTCACCAGGTCCCCGCACAGTGTGACTCAGGATCCCACTGAGAGACGTTCTCCAATAACTGTGTGACCTGGTCGCCGCACACTGTGCCCCAGGATCCCACTGAGAGACGTTCTCCAATGACAGTGTCACCAGGTCCCCGCACACTGTGCCCAAGATTCCACTGAGAGAAGTTCTCCAATGACAGTGTCACCAGGTCCCCGCTCACTGTGCCCCAGGATCCCACTGAGAGAAGTTCTCCAATGACAGTGTTACCAGGTCACCGCTCACTGTGCCCCAAAATCCCACTGAGAGAAGTTCTCCAATGACAGTGTCAGCAGGTCTCCGCTCACTGTGCCCCAAGATCCCACTGAGAGAAGTTCTCCAATGACAGTGTCACCAGGTGCCCACTCACTGTGACCGAGGATCCCACTGAGAGATGTTCTCCAATGACAGTGTCACCAGGTCCCCGCACACTGTGCCCCAGGATCCCACTGAGAGACGTTCTCCAATGACAGTGTCACCAGGTCCCCGCACATTGTGCCCCAGGATCCCACTGAGAGACGTTCTCCAATGCCAGTGTCACCAGGTCCCCGCAAACTTTGCCCCAGCATCCCACTGAGAGAAGTTCTCCAATGACAGTGTCACCAGGTCCCAGCACACTGTGCCCCAGGATCCCACTGAGAGAAGTTCTCCAATGACAGTGTCACCAGGTCCCCGCACACTGTGCCCACGATCCCACTGAGAGAAGTTCTCCAATGACAGTGTCACCAGGTCCCCGCACACTTTGCCCCAGGATCCTACGGAGAGACGTTCTCCAATGATAGTGTCACCAGTTCCCCGCACTCTGTGCCCAAGATCCCACTGAGAGAAATTCTCCAATGACAGTGTCACCAGGTTCCTGCACACTGTGTCCCAGGATCCCACTGAGAGAAGTTCTCCAATGACAGTGTCACCAGGTCTCCACACACTGTGCCCAGGATCCTACTGAGAGAATTTCTCCAATGACAGTGTCACCAGGTCCCCGCTCACTGTGTTCCAGGATCCCACTGAGAGAAGTTCTCCAATTACAGTGTCACCAGGTTCCCACACTTTGACCCAGGATCCCATTGAGGGAAGTTCTCGAATGACAGTGTCACCAGTTCCCCGCACACTGTGCCCCAGGATCCCACTGAGAGATGTTCTCCAATGACAGTGTCACCAGGTGCCCGCTCACTGTCACCCAGGATCCCACTGAGAGAAGTTGTCCAATGACAGTGTCTCCAGTTCCCCACACTGTGCTTCAAGATCCCACTGAGAGAAGTTCTCCAATGACAGTGTCACCAGGTCCCCGCTCACTGTCACCCAGGATCCCACTGAGAGTCGTTCTCCATTGACAGTGTCACCAGATCCCCGCACACTGTGCCCCAAGATCCCACTGAGAGAACTTCTCCAATGACAGTGTCACCAGGTCCCAGCACACTGTGCCCCAGGATCCCACTGAGAGAAGTTCTCCAATGACAGTGTGACCAGGTCCCCGCACACTGTGCCCCAGGATCCCACTGAGAGAAGTTCCCCATTGATAGTGTCACCACGTCCCCGCACACTGTGCCCCAGGATCCCACTGAGAGACGTTCTCCAATGATAGTCTTACCAGGACCCCGCACACTGTGCCCAAGATCCCACTGAGATAAGTTCTCCAATGACAGTGTCACCAGGTCCCGCACACTGTGCCCAAGATCCCACTGAGAGAAATTCTCCAATGACAGTGTCACCAGGTCCCTACACACTGTGTCCCAGGATCCCACTAAGAGAAGTTCTCCAATGACAAGGGCACCAGGTCCCTGCACACTGTGCCCCAGGATCCCACTTAGAAATGTTGTCCAATGACAGTGTCACCAGGTCCCCGCACACTGTGCCCCCGGATCCCTCTGAGAGACGTTTTCCAATGACAGTGTCACCAGGTCCCCGCAAATTGTGACCCAGGATACACTGAGAGACGTTCTCCAATGACAGTGTCACCAGGTCCCAGCACACTGTGCCCCAGGATCTCACTGAGAGAAGTTTTCCAATAACAGTGTCACCAGGTCCCCGCTCACTGTGCCTCAGGATTCCACTGAGAGAAGTTCTCCAATGACAGTGTCACCAGGTCCCCGCACACTGTGACCCAGGATCCCACTGAGAGACGTTATCAAATGACAGTGTCACCAGGTTCCCGCTCACAGTGCCCCAGGATCCCACTAAGAGAAGTTCTCCAATGACAGGGTCACCAGGTCCCCGCTCACTGTGCCCCAGGATCCCACTGAGAGACGTTCTCCAATGATAGTGTCATCAGGTCCCTGCACACTGTGCCCCAGGATCCCACTGAGAGACGTTCTCCAATGACAGTGTCACCAGGTCCCCGCACACTGTGCCCACGGATCCCACTGAGAGAAGTTCTCCAATGACAGTGTCACCAGGTCCATGCACACTGTGCCCAAGTTCCCACTCAGAGGAGTTCTGCATTGAGTTTCACTAGGTCCCCGCTCACTGTGCCTCAGGATCCCACTGAGAGATGTTCTCCAATGACAGTGTCACCAGGTCCCCGCACACTGTGCCCCAGGATCCCACTGAGAGAAGTTCTCCAGTGACAGTATCACCAGGTCCCCGCACACTGTGACCAGGATCCCACTGAGAGATGTTCTCCAAAGACAGTGCCACCAGGTCCCCGCACACTGTGCCCCAGGATAGCACAGAGAGAATTTCTCCAGTGACAGTGTCACCAGGTCCCAACACAGTGTGCCCCAGGATCCCACTGAGAGACGTTCTCCATGATAGTGTCACCAGGTCCCCGCACACTGTGCCCCAGATTCCCACTGAGAGACGTTCTCCATGACAGTGTCACTAGGTCCCCGCAAACTGTGCCCCCGGATGCCACTGAGAGAAGTTCTCCAATGACAGTGTCACCAGGTCCATGCACACTCTGCCCAAGTTACAACTGAGAGAAGTTCTCCAATGACAGTGTCACGTGGTCCTCGCTCACTGTGACCCAGGATCCCACTGAGAGATGTTCTCCAATGATAGTGTCACCAGGTCCTTGCACACTGTGCCCCAGGATCCCACTGAGAGACGTTCTCCAATGATAGTGTCACCAGGTCCCTGCACACTGTGCCCCAGAATCCCACTGAGAGATGTTCTCCAATGACAGTGTCACCAGATCCTCGCATACTGTGCCCTGGATCCCACTGAGAGAAGTTCTCCCATGACAGTGTCATCAGGTCCATGCACACTGTGCCCAAGTTCCCACTCAGAGAAGTTCTCCATTGACAGTTTCACTAGGTCCCCGCTCACTGTGCCTCAGGATTCCACTGAGAAACGTTCTCCAATGACAGTGTCACCAGGTCCCCGCACACTGTGCCCCAGGATCCCACTGAGAGACGTTCTCCAAAGACAGTGTCACCAGGTCCCCGCAAACTGTGACCCAGGATTCCACTGAGAGAAGTTCTGAAATGACAGTGTCACCAGGTCCCCGCACACTGTACCCCAGGATCCCACTGAGAGAAGTTTTCCAATGACAGTGTCAACAGGTCCCCGCACACTGTGACCAGGATCCCACTGAGTGAAGTTCTCCAAAGACAGTGCCACGAGGTCCCCGCACACTGTGCCCCAGGGTCCCACAGAGAGAATTTCTCCAATGACAGTGTCACCAGGTCCCAACACAGTGCGCCCCAGGATCCCCCTGAAAAACGTTCTCCAATGACAGTGTCACCAGGTCCCGGGACACTGTGCCCCATGATCCCACTGAGGGAAGTTCTCCAATGACAGTGTCACCAGGTCCCCGCTCACTGTGACCCAGCATCCCACTGAGAGAAGTTCTCCAATGACAGTGTAACCAGGTCCCGGCACACTGTGCCCCAGGATCCTCCTGAGACGTTTTCCAATGACAGTCTCACCAGGTCCCCGCACACTGTGCCCTAGGATCCCACTAAGAGAAGTTCTCCAATGACAAGGGCACCAGGTCCCTGCACACTGTGCCCCAGGATCCCACTTAGAAATGTTGTCCAATGACAGTGTCACCAGGTTCCCGCACACTGTGCCCCCGGATCCCTCTGAGAGACGTTCTCCAATGACAGTGTCACCAGGTCCCCGCAAACTGTGACCCAGGATCCCACTGAGAGAAGTACTCGAATGACAGTGTCACCAGGTCCCCGCTCACTGTGCCCCAGGATCGCACTGAGAAGTTCTCCAATGACACTGTCAGCAGGTCTCCGCTCACTGTGCCCCAGGATCCCTCTGAGAGAAGTTATCCAATGACAGTGTCACCAGGTCCCAACACTGTGCCCCAGGATCCCACTGACCGAAGTTCTCCAATGACAGTGTCACCAGGTCCCCGCACACTGTGCCCCAGGATCCCACTGAGAGAAGTTCTCCAATGACAGAGTCACCAGGTCCCCGCAGACTGGGCCCCAGGATCCCATTGAGAGACGTTCTCCAATGACAGTGTCATCAGGTCCCCGCAAACTGTGACCCAGGATTCCACTGAGAGAAGTTCTTCAATGACAGTGTCACCAGGTCCCCGCACACTGTACTCAAGATCCCAATGAGAGAAGTTCTCCAATAACAAGGTCACCAGGTCCCTGCTCACTGTGACCAGGGATCCCACTGAGAGACGTTTTCCAATGACAGTGTCACCAAGTCCCAGCACACTGTGCCCCATGATCCCATTAAGAGAAGTTCTCCAATGACAGTGTCACCAGGACCACGCTCACTGTGACCCAGGATTCCACTGAGAGACGTTCTCCATGACAGTGACACCAGGTCCCCGCTCACTGTGCCCCAGGATCCCAGTATGAGAAGTTCTCCAATGACAGTGTCTCCAGGTCCCCGCACACTAGGCCCCAGGATCCCAATGAGAGAAGTTCTCCAATGACAGTGTCACCCGGTCCCCGCAAACTGTGCCCCAGGATCCCACTGACCGAAGTTCTCCAATGACAGTGTCACCAGGTCCCCGCACACTGTGTCCAGGATCCCACTGAGAGAAGTTCTCCAATGACAGTGTCACCAGGTCCCCGCTCACTGTGACCCAGGATCCCACTGAGAGAAGTTCTCCAATGACAGTGTCACCAGGTCCCCGCTCACTGTGCCCAGGATCCCACTAAGCGAAGTTCTCCAGACAGTGTCACCAGGTCCATGCACACTGTAACCTAGGATCCCACTGAGAGACGATATCCAATGACTCTGTCACCAGGTCCCCGCACACTGTGACCCAGGACCCCAATGAGAGACGTTACCCAATGACAGTGTCACCAGGTCCCCGCACACTGTGACCCAGGACCCCACTGAGATACGTTACCCAATGACAGTGTCACCAGGTCCCCGCACACTGTGCCCCAGGATCCCACTGAGAGACGTTTTCCAATGACAGTGTCACCAGGTCCCTGCACACTGTGCCTCAGGATCTCACTGAGAGAGGTTCTCCAAAGACAGGGTCACCAGGTCCCCGCACACTGTGACACAGGATCCAACTGAGAGAAGTTCTCCAATGACACTGTCACCAGGTCCCCGCACACTGTGACCCAGGATTCCACTGAGAGACGTTTCTAAATAACAGGGTCACGACGTCCCTGCACACTGGGCCCCAGGATCCCAATGAGAGAAGTTTTCCAATGACAGTGTCACCAGGTCCCCGCACACTGTGTCCAGGTTCCCACTGAGAGAAGTTTTCCAATGACAGTGTCACCAGGTCCCCGCACACTGTGTCCAGGTTCCCTCTGAGAGACGTTCTCCGATGATAGTGTCACCAGGTCCCCGCAAACTGTGACCCAGGATCCCACTGAGAGACGTTCTCAAATGACAGTGTCAACTGTCCCCGCAAACTGTGCCCAAGGATCCCACTGAGAGAAGTTCTTCAATGACAGTGTCACCAGGTACCTGCTCACTGTGACCCAGGATCCCACTGAAAGAATTTCTCCAATGACAGTATCACCAGGTCTCCGCACACTGTACCCAGGATCCCACTGCGTAAAGTTCTGCAATGACAATATCTCCAGGTCCCCGCTCACTGTGACCCAGGATTCCACTGAGAGACGTTCTCCAATGACAGTGTCACCAGGTTCCCGCTCACTGTGCCCCAGGATTCCAGTGAGAGAAGTTCTCCAATGACAGTGTCACCAGGTCTCCATCACTGTGCCCCAGGATCCCACTGAGATAAGTTCTCCAATGACAGTATCATCAGGTCCCCGCAAACTCTGCCCCAGGATCCCACTGAAAGAAGTTCTCCAATGACAGTGTCACCAGGTCCTCGCACACTGTGTCCAGGTTCCCACTGAGAGAAGTTCTCCAATGATAGTCTCATCAGGTCCCCGCTCACTGTGACCCAGGATCCCACTGAGAGAAGTTCTCCAATGACAGTGTCACCAGGTCCCTGCACAAAGTGCCCCAGGATCTCACTGAGAGAAGTTCTCCAATGAGAGTGTCACAAGGTCTCTGCT
Source organism: Sciurus carolinensis (assembly GCF_902686445.1). NCBI lineage: Eukaryota > Metazoa > Chordata > Mammalia > Rodentia > Sciuridae > Sciurus > Sciurus carolinensis. Next base: position 1,068,630 of record NC_062219.1, read on the forward strand.
AACTGTGACCCATATCTCACTGAGAGAAGTCCTCCAATGACAGTGTCACCAGGTCCCCGCACACTATGCCCCACGATCCCACTGAGTGAAGTTCTCCAATGAGAGTGTCACCAGTTCCCCGCACACTGTGACCCAGGATCCCACTGAGAGACGTTATCCAATGACAGTGTCATCAGGTCCCCGCACACTGTGCCCCCGGATCCCACTGAGAGAAGTTCTCCAATGTCAGTGTCACCAGGTCCATGCACACTGCGCCCAAGTTCCCACTCAGAGAAGTTCTCCATTGACAGTTTCACTAGGTCCCTGCTCACTGTGCCTCAGGATCCCACTGAGAAACGTTCTCCAATGACAGTGTCACCAGGTTCCCGCACACTGTGCCCCAGGATCCCACTGAGAGACGTTGTGCAATGACAGTGTCACCAGGTCCCCGCAAACTGTGACCCTGGATTCCACTGAGAGAAGTTCTGCAATTACAGTGTCACCAAGTCCCCGCACAGTATGCTCCAAGATCCCACTGAGAGAAGTTTTCCAATGACAGTGTCACCAGGTCCCCGCACACTGTGACCAGGATCCCACTGAGAGACGTTCTCCAATGATAGTGTCACCAGGTCCCCACAAATTGTGATCCAGGATCCCACTGAGAGACGTTCTCAAATGACAGTGTCAACAGGTCTGTGTACACTGTGCCCCAGGATCACACTGAGAGAAATTTTCCAATGACAGTATCAACAGGTCTCCGCTCACAGTGCCCCAGGATCCCACTGAGAGACGTTCTCCAATGATACTGTCACCAGGTCCCTGCACACTCTGCCCCCGGATGCCACTGAGAGAAGTTCTCTAATGACAGTGTCACCAGATCCATGCACAATGTGCCCAAGTTCCCACTGAGAGAAGTTGTCCTTGACAGTGTCACTAGGTCCCTGCTCACTGTACCTCAGGATCCCACTGAGAGACGTTCTCCAAGGACAGTGTCATCAGGTCCCCGCTCACTGTGACCCATATCTCACTGAGAGAAGTTTTCCAATGACAGTGTCACCAAGTCCCCGCACACTGTGCCCCAGGATCCCACTGAGAGACGTTTTCCAATGACAGTGTCACCAGGTCCCTGCACACTGTGCCTCAGGATCTCACTGAGAGAGGTTCGCCAAAGACAGTGTCACCAGGTCCCCGCTCACTGTGACCCATATCTCACTGAGAGAAGTTCTCCAATGACAGTGTCACCAGGTCCCCGCACACTGTGCCCCAAGATCCCTCTAAGAGAAGTTCTCCAATGACTTGTCACCAGGTCCCCACTCACTGTGCACGAGGATCTCACTGAGAGATGTTCTCCAATGACAGTGTAACCAGGTACCCGTACATTGTGACCCCGGATCTCGCGGAGAGACGTTCTCCAATGACAGTGTCACCAGGTCCCCGCACACTGTGCCCCCGGATCCCACTGAGAGAAGTTCTCCAATGTCAGTGTCACCAGGTCCCCGCAAACGTGCCCGAGGATCCCGCTGAGAGAAGTTCTCCAAAACAGTGTCACCAGGTCCCCGCACACTGTGACCCAGGATCCCACTGAGAGATGTTTTCCAATGACAGTGTCACCAAGTCCCAGTACACTGTGCCCCAAGATCCCATTGAGAGAAGTTCACAAATGACAGTGTCAGCAGGAACCTGCTCACTGTGACCCACGATCCCACTTAGAGAAGTTCTCCAATGACAGTGTCACCAGTTCCCCACACACTGTGCCCCAGGATCCCAATGAGAGAAGTTCTCCAATGACAGTGTCACCAGGTCCCCGCACAGTGTGACTCAGGATCCCACTGAGAGACGTTCTCCAATAACTGTGTGACCTGGTCGCCGCACACTGTGCCCCAGGATCCCACTGAGAGACGTTCTCCAATGACAGTGTCACCAGGTCCCCGCACACTGTGCCCAAGATTCCACTGAGAGAAGTTCTCCAATGACAGTGTCACCAGGTCCCCGCTCACTGTGCCCCAGGATCCCACTGAGAGAAGTTCTCCAATGACAGTGTCAGCAGGTCTCCGCTCACTGTGCCCCAAGATCCCACTGAGAGAAGTTCTCCAATGACAGTGTCACCAGGTGCCCACTCACTGTGACCGAGGATCCCACTGAGAGATGTTCTCCAATGACAGTGTCACCAGGTCCCCGCACACTGTGCCCCAGGATCCCACTGAGAGACGTTCTCCAATGACAGTGTCACCAGGTCCCCGCACATTGTGCCCCAGGATCCCACTGAGAGACGTTCTCCAATGCCAGTGTCACCAGGTCCCCGCAAACTTTGCCCCAGCATCCCACTGAGAGAAGTTCTCCAATGACAGTGTCACCAGGTCCCAGCACACTGTGCCCCAGGATCCCACTGAGAGAAGTTCTCCAATGACAGTGTCAGCAGGTCTCCGCTCACTGTGCCCCAAGATCCCACTGAGAGAAGTTCTCCAATGACAGTGTCACCAGGTGCCCACTCACTGTGACCGAGGATCCCACTGAGAGATGTTCTCCAATGACAGTGTCACCAGGTCCCCGCACACTGTGCCCCAGGATCCCACTGAGAGACGTTCTCCAATGACAGTGTCACCAGGTCCCCGCACATTGTGCCCCAGGATCCCACTGAGAGACGTTCTCCAATGCCAGTGTCACCAGGTCCCCGCAAACTTTGCCCCAGCATCCCACTGAGAGAAGTTCTCCAATGACAGTGTCACCAGGTCCCAGCACACTGTGCCCCAGGATCCCACTGAGAGAAGTTCTCCAATGACAGTGTCACCAGGTCCCCGCACACTGTGCCCACGATCCCACTGAGAGAAGTTCTCCAATGACAGTGTCACCAGGTCCCCGCACACTTTGCCCCAGGATCCTACGGAGAGACGTTCTCCAATGATAGTGTCACCAGTTCCCCGCACTCTGTGCCCAAGATCCCACTGAGAGAAATTCTCCAATGACAGTGTCACCAGGTTCCTGCACACTGTGTCCCAGGATCCCACTGAGAGAAGTTCTCCAATGACAGTGTCACCAGGTCCCCGCTCACTGTGTTCCAGGATCCCACTGAGAGAAGTTCTCCAATTACAGTGTCACCAGGTTCCCACACTTTGACCCAGGATCCCATTGAGGGAAGTTCTCGAATGACAGTGTCACCAGTTCCCCGCACACTGTGCCCCAGGATCCCACTGAGAGATGTTCTCCAATGACAGTGTCACCAGGTGCCCGCTCACTGTCACCCAGGATCCCACTGAGAGAAGTTGTCCAATGACAGTGTCTCCAGTTCCCCACACTGTGCTTCAAGATCCCACTGAGAGAAGTTCTCCAATGACAGTGTCACCAGGTCCCCGCTCACTGTCACCCAGGATCCCACTGAGAGTCGTTCTCCATTGACAGTGTCACCAGATCCCCGCACACTGTGCCCCAAGATCCCACTGAGAGAACTTCTCCAATGACAGTGTCACCAGGTCCCAGCACACTGTGCCCCAGGATCCCACTGAGAGAAGTTCTCCAATGACAGTGTGACCAGGTCCCCGCACACTGTGCCCCAGGATCCCACTGAGAGAAGTTCCCCATTGATAGTGTCACCACGTCCCCGCACACTGTGCCCCAGGATCCCACTGAGAGACATTCTCCAATGACAGTGTCACCATGTCTCCGCACACTGTGCCCCAGGTTTCCACTGAGAGAAGTTCTCCAATGACAGTGTCACCATGTCCCCGCACACTGTGCCCCAGGATCCCACTGAGAGACATTCTCCAATGACAGTGTCACCAGGTCCCCTCACACTGTGTCCCAGGATCCCGCTGAGAGAAGTGTCATGATCGTCATTGCTGCAGTTAGTATTTTTCCTTGACACATTTAGGTCCTTGTCGCCACTTTGGAACTTGATAGGTTGTGTAATTCGTTGTTCTAAAGAAACAAGGAATAAAGTTATTCCTCTCTTCTCCAGACTCCACCTCGCACAGCTTTCTCCCCGTCCAGTGTACTATTTCTCCTTTTTCTTCATGACTTCAATCCTGGATTTGCATTTGGCAGGTATCAGGTTTTTCTTATGGATTTGTGTTGGGTCTAGGAAACAGAGGGACCTGTTTGGTTATCACTAATGCTATGGGATCATTCCTACAGGTATGCTTGTTCTGTAGGGTAGGTGAGCCCCCAACTGGCCCACACTGGCTGTGTCCATCTGCAGGTACCCTGGAAGTTGTTGAGTTTGTGTCTGTATGAGGGGACATGCCATTACCGCCTGGCCAGGCCTGCAGTGTGGTGGGACCCAAGGCTACCCAGGGCCCCAGAGGGAATCATGGCACCTTCCCGGTTTCATGAATCATTTTACCTCTCCTCAAAATAAGCCTGTTCTGTAAGACAGGTATCTACCCACCTCTGTATCTATCACTAATCAAGCTTTTCTGTTACAGCCGAGAGCTAAGTAAATGTAGCTTGTCAAAGGTCACAGAGCTTAGGCTCAGACCAGGGAGAAATCCCAAGCATCCCAATGCCTCTCATAAATCAGGAGGAAAGGAGAGGGAGCCGCTGGGGCTCTTCATGTCCGTCTGGCGTCACGTGTTTCTTCTTAGCACGAGCTACATAAAGCATGCCAACGTGTGTCTTCAGAGAACGACTACCAGGCTATGTGATGGCATCGAGGGAACCTGAACCAATGGGGGCGACTTCTGCACCCTGGGCTCGCCTGCTGGCAGAGTGAGCCAACTTGCTACTGTGTCCTCATTGCACATGGATTTTGAGGAGACACAGAACTTGCAAGTTTAATACACTTGGATTTTAGAAAGTATCACACCATCTTAGTCCATTTTCTTGTACTATAACAAAACACTGAAGGTTGATACTGAATAAAGAAAAGAGATTTACTTAGCTCACAAATTTGGAGGAGGAAAGTCCAAGACCTGGTGTCCTTCCTTGTCCGTACACTTGAGGGCCCCTTGTCTCTGGCACAACACTGCAGAAAGGCAGAAGGGAACCCGGGTGCACAGCAGGGCCAGGCTTCTGACAACTGGCTCCGCCAGGAGACAGCCCCACAATGATCTCTCCTGTCCACTGGGCGCTGCCCCTGAAGGACCCCTGGACACCGCCACAGTGGGGGCCACCTCCATCAGGTGACCCTTGGGGACACTCTCAAGCCGTGTTCAGCACACAGCACACTTTTCCGAGCCTTTTGCCTGAGCCTGGGAGTTCTCGGGTCAACTGGCTGGAGAGCAAGTTCAGGGTCAAATGCGGAAGGAGGCGGGACCTTGGAACTCAGGCAGCAGTCTCCAACAGCACAGCATGGGGAGGAAGCCGGAGCTGGGGCTTCGGGGGTCGCCGGCACGGGTACGGGCCTATTTCATGTCTGCACGACCAGTTCCCCAGTGAGGCTGGGCCATGGTACCAACACTCCCTGAAGGGAGCACCCAAGCAGGAGTCTCGTCCCCTCCTTGGCTCTCTGCTGGGGCATCAGTGGCCCAGGTCCCCTGGTGGGAACAGAAGTGGGTCGTGTCACTGTGTCCCAGCTGGAGCCGTGGGGTCAGCCCAGGTGTGTCGCTGAGGTGGGAGTGCCTCCGCCTTCCCTCTCCTCTGTCTTCCCAGAGGGCCCGGCGACGAGGTGCCAGCACCGCGACCGCGCTGGTCTGCGGGCATCCACGTCCTCTCCCAGGCTTGGAGTGCGCTCTGCAGTTCACGGCTGGACGGCAGTTGGTGGCTGCAGTTCACAGGAGCCAAAGGCACAGACCCAGCTCTGCTCCCCTTGAAGTCTGGCCGCCCAGGCGGCTGCAGGCGCCCTCTTTCCTGAGTGGTGGCTCACAAGTCCAGCGGCGTCTCCGGCTGGAACATGCCTTGCCCTCCCGGCTCCTCCGTCTTCACCCTCCCTTCACTGCCCTTCCCGTTCGATTGTGCCCTGTCCAGGCCTCTCCTCGGCACATCCCCTGGGCCTGTTTCCCCTGTGGTCAGCCACCTGGACAAGGACAGGAGCCCGACCTTGTCCCTGGTCCTCCTCGTTTTCTCCCAGAGCCAACCAATCAAGTGACCAGTTGGGGAGAAACCGCAGCTCTTATGCTGCTGCTCATGGTGTAGATGGTTTAAACCCTGCAGAGGGAAAGTGGACCCCTCTTCAGAATCAAGAACCCACACACCCTCTGCTCCAGGGTCCTGGGGTGACACTGGCACGTCACCACGTCTGGCACACAGATGACGATGCTCATCAGGGCCGTGCGTGGGGCAGTTGGCACCTGGCAGCACCCTGACTCTCTGGCAGCCCCTGCGGTGTCTCCAGGCAACTGCTTCTCCTCTAGAAGAGGCTTCCCTCAGGGGCCCTGCTCACTCCACCTGCGAGCGCAGAGCCGTGGAGCCAGGCGCCCGGTGCCTTCTCCATAGGAAGGACAGCCCAAGGCCATGGCTCACTTCTGTGTTGCTTCTGCAGAGTCTGGACCAGGCAGGGACAGCTGCACTGGCTGCAGCCCGTGTGGCCAGGCAGGGCCTGCCCCTCAGAGGGGCTCTTGCCCACCGAGTGCCTTCGACGTCTCAGTGATTCCCCAGCAAGGCGGTTTTGTTTTGCCTTGATCTGTGTAAACTCTGCCGTGGATCCGGCCTCTGCCGAGCTGAGAGCTGCCATCACAGCCTTGGGGGCCCTGGGGCGTCCCTGTCCGTCTCCACCAGGCAGAGTCTCAATGCACCACACACTTGACTCCCTTTCAAGTTTGGGTCTGGGGAATCAGACCTGAGATGATGTTCAAGTTCAGAAATGTGGATCGTGTGCTGCCGTTCATGTGGCTGTGTGTTTGTACGTCTGCACGTGTGTGTGTGAATTCGTGTATATTTCTGTGCATGTGCACGTGTGTGTATGTGTACATTTTATGTGTGTGCTTAGATATTTATGTGTGTGTTTGCATGTTTATATGCATTTGAATGCTTGTGTTTGTATGTCTGTCTGTATGAGTGCTGGGTGTTGTGTGCGTGTTTGTGTGTTGTGTGTATTTTTGTGTGACCAGGCGGGGGAGGAAAGGGTGCCCTGATTGGGGTCTGCAATGTCCCCCACAGTCTGCATGCTGCAGGCTTTCTCTCCAGGCCGACTGGGAGGTGCTGGGGCCTTAGGAGGTGGGGCCTGTGGGAGGTCCTCAGACCACTGGGGTGTGTCCTCCGAGGGACCCTGGTCTCCCACTCACTCTTCCTCTCCTTCCTGGCCATGATGTGGCCGTTCTGCTCTACCTGTGCTCCCGGGATGGTGGGCTGCCAATCCAGCAGGGCTGGAGGTCCCAAGCTGGGATCTAAAAGGAGACTTTGACTTTTGGGTTATTACGTCAGGCCCTGTTGGATGACCGAGAGCTGACGACACGGAGGTCGGCTGCCTGACTGCTCTGCACGCAGTGTGGCGGGACGCTCCTGAGAGCACCAAGGATGGCTGCAGAGAGACCTGCCACCGCTCAGGCTCGCCACCACTCAGGGTCCGCCGACGGCCACCACCCTGGCAGGCCCTGCTCTCTGTTCCAGCCACGCCTGCGTCTCCTGCTGCCTGGTCAGGCTGTGCACTCTGGCACCTGTTCCTCGTTACGTCCCTGCGTTGTCCCACCTGGGGAACTGCTGTGCCCAGAGCTGGTCCTCCTGCCTGAAGCCAGGCTGGCTGAGCCCTGGAGTCAGCCTGTCCCCTTGCCTCTTAGCAAATTTCCTGGGCTTGTCTTGGGATTTTGTTTAGGATTATAAATTAGAAAGATTGTATCCTCACTTATCAACACAGCGTGTTGTGCACACAGCAAGGACTCATTAGCAGTGAACCCGAACTTATTATCTTCAGAGTTGGCATATGAGCCACGAGTCCTGGGCCTGGAGACCCGAGTGGCTGATACAGAGCACAGCAGTCCACGAGGTGGGCAGTGGGAAGTGCTGTGGCCAGCCACCATGTCTTGTGTGGGAGCCTCTCTGCCCATTCCCCATGCAGGGCTGACTTTGTGGAGGTGCGTGGGGGCAGGCATGGAGGAGGCTAAGATGCTGATCCATGGTGTGCTTCGGCTATTCTATGTATTACTGCTTCGCTATTACATTTTAAAATTGAAAACAACACAGATTTCCCCAAAGATCTATGTCAAGAAATTAGCTTTTATTTTGAAACAAATAGTTCAGAATAAATGGTAATCTAATTAGTGTTTGTCGATGTTGATTGTTAAAATTGTTCTTGATGTAAAATCAGAGTTATATATAAAACTACACAGAGCAGATTGCCTGGGACAATCCAAAACACCACCAAGAAGGTCCCTGAATGGAGGCAGCCAATGGGATATTTATGTTTTACTGATTTACTCCACACTTTTCTAGGGTGACCACCCTGGTGAAGGTAGGTGGCTGAGCATGGCTGCAGTGCCCCTCCCCACCGCTGTGAGGGTGGTCGGTGGGAGGCCGGCTCCCAGCAGGGCTGTGTCCAGCTGTCTTTGCTGGCTGTGTGTTCAGATCCAGTGACCAGCGCATTCGGCCTGTCTCCTCCCAGGGAGGCAGTTCCGGTCCAGGTACTGTATGTTTTGGCCTTAGGCCTCCATGGCCAGCACAGGCCAGGGCTGCCAACCCTGCCCCTTGGTGCCCCAGGTGGCTGAGGCCTGCTGCTACGTTCCCAGCCCCTGAAGGGCTGCACAAAGACAGAGGCAGCATTTCTTGCCCGCTCTGTGCTGCCAGGAGACTTGCTTTGGCCTCAGGTGTGAAGAGTGGCAGTGACCAGCTCGGGCCAGGCCTCAGGGCTGTGGGCATCATTCTTGAGTCTCGTGGTGACCACTGTGGGTCAAGGAGGAGGACACAACGTGGTCCCTGGGAGGGTCTGTGTGTCTCAGCCACTCAGCTGAGTCTGAGCGGCGATCCCATCCACGGCAGAGCTGCTCACCGGCTCCAGCTTGGTGGGGGCTGTTTCAGGACCACCGTGCGGGTCCCCTGGGTCTCCAGGCCGTGCCAACACTTCCGCAGCGAGGCCTGCTGGTGTGCAGTGTTGTTTCCTGCCTCCCTCTGCACCTTGGCGATGTCCTGGCACTCCCTCTGGGTGGAACCTGGGGCACACATCCAACTGGCTGGCCCATGTGCCTCTCCGTCCACACCTCAGGTGTCCTTGGAGAATCTGGGCAGTTCTTAGCAGTGGCAGGAGCAATACAAATGCACCTAGTCTCGTTAGTAAGCAAACAGGGTAGGAAACTCCACTAGCCTCCCTCCTCTCCCGGAAGATGTGGTGGGGACTCCAAAACACATCTTTAGCACGGACCTTGGTGGTACTTATCACAGGACTCTGAAAAAGTCCTACCTGCTGACACCGACTGACTGATTTTTGCCATGTGGGAATCTGATCTTGGTCCCCAGGCAAGTGCTCCACCACCGAGCCACATCCCTGGCCCTTGAAGTCATTTTTAAATTTTTTTGAGTGAATTTAACTGTGAATTTTAGGAGGCAATGTGATTTGTTGACCCAACTTGTCAACTTTGTGATTTCCTGAGAAAACCACAGTTGTGGAGAAGCTGTTTTCTTAGCCTGCTGACACCAGAGTGGGCACCCTGGAAGGCCACATCAGTTCAGGATCAATCAGCGAAGTTCACTCGCCAGAAGGAGCTGCCAACATAACACCATCAAACCGAGAACTCTCGATGGAGAGAGACACAGCCTCAGTAGTGCTGGGAATTGTGCTGTGTTAATCACCTGCCGCAATTTCTGGTTGGGTTACATGTGGTCAGCACCATGCAGTCCCTCTACTGCGAGTCCATCTGGCAGCACAGATTCTAGGTGCAAGCTGAGGAAGTGCTTGGGTTTGAACCTGCAGCCCTCCTAACTTGGACATGTGAGCAGGTCAGTGACAGAGCTGGACACAGCTGAGTTTTCGTGGGCCCTTTTCTTCCTGTTACTCCCTAGTTGCTTTTATTGTGAGGTCCTAGGGCACAGACTTGGGTGTAAGAGTCACAAAATGTGATATTTTACCTTGATAACTCACAGAGATCCAGTTCAAGTGAGGCAGTTGGAGATCCGTGTCCCTGATTATGTTCCAAGATGAGAACATCGTGTCCCTGGAGTTCGGGTGCCCTACCCAGGTTTACACACTGTGCAGTGACATGCCTGGGACTCCCAACCTGTGTGTTTCCCCCATGCACGGACCTTCCTAAAGGCTTGACACCTCGCAGGCTGGCCTCCAGCTTGGCCTGAGGACCCTCCTCAAGGGAATGATGGGTCAGGTGCCCGGGTGTGGTTACGAGGGGCAGTGAAGACTGAATTCCCAAGGCAGAGCTTCATTCTTCCAGGGAGTAACTTCATGCACCATGATAATGGTCACTTCCCCAGGGAGGCTGGGACTAAGTGTGAGGTGCTGGACAGCAGGGAGGTGCTGGACGGGGATGGCGCAGGATGCAGTCACCTGCATGTCAAGCCTCACCTTCCATACGTCTGCATACTTCTCTAAAGTATGGAGAAGGTGCTACGAGACCATGTGTGGAACAGGCAGCGTGGTGGGCATGGCCTCTGATGTCCGTCTCGGGACCTGTCAACCCAGCTCTCGGTGCCCACTCCCACTAATCCTGAGGGCTAAGCAATAAAACGGCCCCTCGGGATAGAAAGGGAGCACGAACACTGGAGGTCTGAATCCCAGCCAGAACCCCCGGGCCCACAGACCTGGATCCACTGTGCCTTGCTGGGCAGAGCCTTGCCAGGGGGCAGGGGCACAGCAATAGATGGCGGCTGTCCTCAGACCCTGGAACAGGGCTTCTCCTTTGGTTCAGTGGATGCTTAGTCTTGTGCACGTATGACTCTACGTAGGTTGGGTTGCATGGTTTAAGGGACGATTGTGCTCTGTTACAGCTAAGGAAACATTTATGGACAATCAAGATTCTCTCATGACTTAGGCACACAGCTTTGTTATTTCACAGTGACACATTTTATTTCACACAGCACATTTTACTGCTGGCAACTGAGAGTCTTAGATGGATTTGTCAGCATGTACAAAGGATCCAAGCCTCATGAGGATCATGTTTAAATAAACCTCTTAACATACTATATGTCAAGTGAGACAGTTGGGGATCTGTGTCCTTTAAGGAGGGTCCTTAAGTTGGATATGTGTATGATTATCAAATGAGGATTGACATAAAAAACAGTGGCAAACTGCAACATGAATACACACTCACAGAAGATGAACTCGGTTCAGTGTGTGGAAACAGGTGGCCACCGTGCACCTTATAGAATTCAAATGTTACAAACTTTATGGACTGAATCCTGTTGCTCCCTGGAAAACTAGTCATTCGAAACTATAGGATGTATGCTTACTTTTATAAGCACTGCATGGTCTTTCAACTGTTAACATACCCTAAACTGCAGGGAAACAGGACAGACCCCTTTATGCTCACCTCCACCAATGTTAACAAAAATAGATCTAAATATCAAAAGTTACAAGCACTCCGTCGAATGCATCATGAGTCCAGTAGGCAGAAACAGCAGCATTTCTGGATCCCCTTTACTGATCAGCAGGCAGAAGCCTCAGTTGTGACCATCCAGGACTAAAGCAGTCTAGGTAGACAAGTGTTCAGAATCGTGGTAGGCCTCTTGTCTGGACAAGCCTGCATTCACATATTTATCCAGCAAGTAATTTCCCTCTTTCAAAAAAACCAAAGAAATAGAGGGTGACTTTCACCCACAGTCCTGGGACACCACGGTTCCCACCCCAGCCGCACATGACCCTGCCCTGCTCCAGCGAAGGCTGCTGTTTCTGCTACAGTAGGTTGGGTTGCTTTTTCCAGAGTCTTCATGACTAGACTTTGACAGCTGGAACTCTTTTTATGGCATCTCCCATGCAGAGTGGTTATTTTGAGATTCGTCCTGATCATTGCATGGGTAGCGTCCACTTCTTTAGGGGTGAGCAGCCTTCTCCCCAGGGGCTGGCCTGCCTGCTCTCTGCACCTGCGAGCGGCAAGGCCATGTCACAGGCACCCCATGCTACAGTGCAGTGAGGGTCCTCCTGCATAGCCGCTGTGCGGGGAGCGCCTTCCTTCCTCCTGCGGAGACCTTAGGTGTGCGAGGGCTGGCCCTAGGGCAGGCCATGGCTGAGGGCAAGGAGATGGAGAACTGTGGCTCCGCCCCGCAGCGATGATGCTCCGGCTCCGCCCCCCAGCCACAGTGATCCGGCTCCGCCCCCAGCGGCAGTGCTCCAGCTCCGCCCCCAGCGGCAGTGTGCCCGGCTCCGCCCTCCGCCCCGCCCCCCGCCCCCTGCACCCCGCCCCCTGCACCCCACCTCACTTCAATGCCTGCACATGCCGGCAGTCACCTGCTGAAGGTCTTCCTTCCAGTCACTCAGAGCAGGTGGTGCGGAACATGTTTCCAGCCACACATTCTTTGAAGCAGCGTGTGCAGTCTTCTGTCTCCCTGTTCCTCACTTCCCTCGACCCAGAGAGAGAAGTTGAGAGATCTTGCTACCCACTGTGGGTGCAATTTATATATTAGACGTAAAATTCGCAAGTAACTCTTTCTTTCTGAGGCTTGTCTTTTCATTCTGTTGACGTGATTTTTTTTATGAAGTCCAATTTATGGATGCTTTCTTTCATGGAAGTGCTTTTAAAATAGAAATGAATCTTTAAGGTCATGAAGGTGTTTTCGTGTCATCTATTTTGAGTTTTGGAGTTCTGGGTTTCATACTTACATCATACCTCAGCATGTGGTGCAAGATCTGGATCAGACTGATTCTGGGTGTTTGCATGTTCAATTGCCCTGGGCTTTATGTTGGGAAGAGCCCCCTGTCTCCACTGGATGGACTGCAACTTGTCAAAACCGCGGTCCACACATGTGTGGATCTTTTTCTGGACCCTCTGCTCTGTTGGTATTCCTATTTTTTCGACAGCACCTGGTTATTTGATTAGCTTTGTAGTAGGACTTGAGATCAGAGTCTGTGACTCTTCCTACTCTTGTCTGCTCTTCAGACCTTCCGCCTACACCGGTTATTTCCATTTCCATGTGAATTTTATAATCAGCTAGTCAATTTCTACCGACATGCACATTCAGCTTTTGACTGGAGCTGCGTTGAGCACAGAGTAACGTGGAGGCCCTTGGCATCTTGACGGATAGTGGGTCTTCAGACACACGAGGTGGTGTGCCTCTCCTTGACCTAGCACTTCTGGCACTAGGGTGGGAGGTGCCTTGTGGTTGTGAGTGCATGGATGTCGTATTACAACTTACTTTGTAAGTGATTGCTGAGCATTTCGTATTGCTGTTATTGTTATAGTGATCATAAAATGTCAGTTTTGATGGTTCACTGCTAGTAATACGTATGACTGATTTTGTGTGGTGTTCTTGCTGAGCTCATCATCTCTAGCAGTCTTCGGGGCTACACTGGTTTTCTGTTCAGACGATCACACCATTTGCTCGTTGAGGGGCCCTGTGCCTGGACCTTTCCATCCTGGGTGCTCGTCTCCTGCCTGAGGCACTGAAGAGAACTTTCTGTTTAGGGGTCAGGAGAGCTGCTGGTGCCCCCTGTGCACACCTGGTCAGGCTGCATGGACTGCAGTGTCAGCTGCGGGTTTGCTCAGACGCCCTTCCCCTCGCCCAGTTCTTCACCTCCGCCTCCCTCCTGCTGTCCCTTCCTGCGGACAGGGTTCCTTCGACAGGACCACTGTGCAGGTCTCCTGCTGATGGACTCTCTCCACCCCTGTGCGTCTGTCTGCAGGAAGCTGGGACAAAGGCACTTCTGCTGGGAGGGCTCGCTGCTCTCGGGACGGGTCTCAGAAGTCTGATTTGTGCTGATTGTTCGTGGAGAGTCTCCTGTCTGCTCAGCCGTGCTCCCCCACACCCCGCTGCTCCTCAGAGTTTCTTGTTCTCACTGCTCGTGGGCCGTCGGTCATCCCTTGGTGCCATTTCCTCCGTTTTGCTCACACTAAGCTCCGTTTGGTTTCATCCATCATCGGGAGCGCTGGGCCCTGGTGACAGCCCTGCTGTCTTCCCGCCTGCCTTGGACCCCAGTCACTCATGGAGAGGTCAGCTTCCCTTGTCCCGCAGCTGACCAACCCTCTGCCACTCTTTGAAGCTCCTGTTCTCTTCTTTCCTGGGGAGGCCAGCTGTTGCTGGGTCCTCTGGTCCATTGGCCTTCCCTCCGTGGCATCCGACCTTCACGTTCCTGTTCACAGGTTCCTGGCCTTCCTTCTGGGTGCTTGCTGTATCTTTGATAGATGTATTTAACTTTTTGGACTGAAATTATTAATTCTCTGTTGCTGTGACAAAAACGCCCGAGGAGAACAACTTGGAGAAGGAAAGACTTATGCCGGCTCATGATTTCAGGACTTTCATCCCTGGTCATCCAACGGCCTTGCTCTGAGCCTGAGGTGAGGCGGAGAATCAGGTGAAGGGTGTGTGTCGTGGGAAGCAGAGAGAGAGCGGGCGCAAGGGTACGGGGACAAGGTATAGTCCCTGCGAGCGGTGGCCCACTTCCCTCGGCAGTCACGCCACCTCCCATCCGTGCCCAGTGGGGCACCAGGACCTCCACACAAGGCCTTCAGGGGACATTCCAGACCCAGACCACAACAGGTCTGGCCACACAGTTACATCAACTGTCCAATGGCGTTTTCCACTCCTGACACCGGCACCGGCTCTGGGTCCAGCTCACTGACTTCAGCTTGCTTCCCACTGCGGGTTCTGCACCCCTCACCTTTGGTACCTGGTCCTCCTTGTGGATAGCAAGACATCGAGAGTTTTACCTGGTGGAAAAGGCTTATTCCCATGAGTGTCTTGAGTTGGTTTGGGGTTCAGCTAAGCCTCCTAGACGGTGTGTCCCTCTCTGGTCTTGCTTTTAAGACGCAGGAGGTGGGGGAGCAGCATGTAGCCAGGGCTCGACGTTCTGTGGGGTGGCGGCCAGAGCCGGCTGTGCCTTCCACAGTACCAGGAGGCAGGGTTCCAGGCGGGTGGCTGGGCCGGTGTGTGTCCAGTGCTGCCTGAGAGCCCCAGTGCCTGCTGTGGGCAGTTTCCATGCACAGCATCTGACAGGGCCTGGGCTGGACACTGGGGCCACCCCTGTGGGCTCTGTCCCACTTGGCCCCTCCTTCAGGGCTTGGCCCTGTGGAAACTCAGGGCCTCCCTCCCCAGGGTCCACGCTGCCAGTGTGTGCAGGAGTTGGCTCCCCAGAGGCCGGGCACTCGACCTTCAGGGGCGAAGCCTGGACCTTGAGGTGACCGGTGCCACAGACCTCTGCCCCCTGCAGCCCGGCCTGCTGCTTCTCCGCCTGGCGCTCTTCTCGACAGGCCCTCCAGGAGACCCCAACAGCCCCAGAAGCAGACTGTTGACACAAGTTGGGGCCTGGACCTCGGAGAACCTGGGAGCCCCTCGGCTCCGTTCGTCCAGGTGCCAGAATCCACCACCCGTGCAGGTCGCCAGCTGGGCAGTGCTGTGGACAGCCCCTCTGAAGTGGCTCTGAGGATGGCTGCCTGACCACTGCTCAGGGACCTGGGGCACTGGAGCAGGACGAGAGGCCTGGCCTCTGTCTTCTCGCTGTCTGACACTTGCTGCCCTGACCTGTCCATCAGGGTCCCCTGGGACGTGCCTGCACTCCTGCTCACTGCCCGACAGAGCTCCTACACCACCTGCACTTTCCCACAAAGACTGCAGACCACAGGCTCCTGCCCTTTAGCCCCGTCCTAAGGACCCGCCGGGGCCCAGCCTGGGGCACGGGCAGGAGGGTGGTTCCCACGACAGGACTCCAGGACACGTCCTCAACCCCTGGGGCTGAGGCTCACCCAGAAAAAACACGCTATGGAATCACACCACAGGCCACTAGAAAATAACCAACAGGGAGCACAGCCCAGATCTCCCAAAGCTCACCTCTGCCTCTGCATGGAGGCCTGTCCCTGCCTCTGCCTCTGTGAGGGGCGAGGTCTGTCCCTGCCTCTGCCTCTGTGAGGGGCGAGGTCTGTCCCTGCCTCTGCCTCTGTGAGGGGCGAGGTCTGTCCCTGTCTCTGCCTCTGTGAGGGGAGAGGCCTGCTCCCTGCCTCTGCCTCCGTGAGGGGCGAGGTCTGTCCCTGCCTCTGCCTCTGTGAGGGGAGAGGCCTGTCCCTGCCTCTGCCTCCGTGAGGGGCGAGGTCTGTCCCTGTCTCTGCCTCTGTGAGGGGAGAGGCCTGCTCCCTGCCTCTGCCTCTGTGAGGGGCGAGGCCTCCTCCCTGCCTCTGCCTCTGTGAGGGGCGAGGCCTCCTCCCTGCCTCTACCTCTGTGAGGGGCGAGGTCTGTCCCTGCCTCTGCCTCTGTGAGGGGAGAGGCCTGCTCCCTGCCTGTGCCTCTGTGAGGGTAGAGGCCTGTCCCTTCCTCTGCCTCTGCCTCTGTGAGGGGAGAGGCCTGCTGCCTGCCTCTGCCTCTGTGAGGGGCGAGGCCTGTCCCTGCCTCTGCCTCTGTGAGGGGCGAGGCCTCCTCCCTGCCTCTGCCTCTGTGAGGGGCGAGGCCTCCTCCCTGCCTCTGCCTCTGTGAGGGGAGGGGCCTGACCCTGCCTCTGCCTCTACCTCTGTGAGGGGCGAGGTCTGTCCCTGCCTCTGCCTCTGTGAGGGGAGAGGCCTGCTCCCTGCCTCTGCCTCTGTGAGGGGCGAGGTCTGTCCCTGCCTCTGCCTCTGTGAGGGGAGGGGCCTGACCCTGCCTCTGCCTCTGTGAGGGGCGAGGTCTGTCCCTGCCTCTGCCTCTACCTCTGTGAGGGGCGAGGTCTGTCCCTGCCTCTGCCTCTGCCTCTGTGAGGGGCGAGGCCTGTCCCTGCCTCTGCCTCTGTGAGGGGAGAGGCCTGGTCCCTGCCTCTGCCTCTGCCTCTGTAAGGGGCGAGGCCTGGTCCCTGCCTCTGCCTCTGTGAGGGGAGAGGCCTGGTCCCTGCCTCTGCCTCTGCCTCTGTAAGGGGCGAGGCCTGGTCCCTGCCTCTGCCTCTGTGAGGGGAGAGGCCTGCTCCCTGCCTCTGCCTCTGTGAGGGGAGAGGCCTGGTCCCTGCCTCTGCCTCTGTGAGGGGAGAGGCCTGCTCCCTGCCTCTGCCTCTGTGAGGGGCGAGGTCTGTCCCTGCCTCTGCCTCTGTGAGGGGAGAGGCCTGGTCCCTGCTTCTGCCTCTGCCTCTGTGAGGGGCGAGGCCTGCTCCCTGCCTCTGCCTCTGTGAGGGGCGAGGTATGTTCCTGCCTCTGCCTCTGTGAGGGGAGAGGCCTGGTCCCTGCCTCTGCCTCTGTGAGGAGAGAGTCCTGCTGCCTGCCTCTGCCTCTGTGAGGGGAGAGGTCTGTTCCTGCCTCTGCCTCTGTGAGGGGCGAGGTCTGTCCCTGCCTCTGCCTCTGTGAGGGGCGAGGCCTGTCCCTGCCTCTGCCTCTGTGAGGGGCGAGGCCTGGTCCCTGCCTCTGCCTCCGTGAGGAGAGAGTCCTGCTGCCTGCCTCTGCCTCTGTGAGGGGAGAGGCCTGGTCCCTGCCTCTGCCTCTGTGAGGGGCGAGGCCTGCTCCCTGCCTCTACCTCTGCCTCTGTGAGGGGCAAGGTCTGTCCCTGCCTCTGCCGCTGTGCGGTACCCTGGCCCAGGCCTGTGTCTCTGACTCCATTTCAGCACTTCTGTCCCTCTGCTTTGTGGCCTGGCCCCGAGGGTGTGAGGTGCTCAGCTCTGGGTCTGCCCCTGAGCTCTCACTGTTTGCTGCCACTGTCTAGCGCTGAGGTCTTGGTTCATTACTCATGTGTTTGTAATCGTCTCTCACCGTCTGCTCTGTGGTGCTCCAGGTGCTGCCCCTCCGCCCTACCTGGATGGGAAGGAGCCCTCTGGTTTTCCTGTGTGCCATTGGCCTCGGCAGAGCCTGAAGCTCCTCAGGCATGTTGTTCTCTGTGGGAGGATAAAGAACTCTGGTCAACAAGAATAAGGTCACCCCTGTTTCTAGCACTGTGCTTTAGTCCACTCTAGGCTCGGAGGACCTGGGCACACAGAACAGTGGCCTCACTATGTGTTGTTTTGGGGAGTACCTAGCAGTGCCTTGTGCCATGGCAGCTGGACGTGTGGGTGGCCTGTGCAGACCCAGGCAGGGAAGGGTCCCATCTACCAAGGAAGCCCGTTAGTTGGTGTGTGGAGCCTTGGAAGGCTCTGGAAACTCCGTGCACAGGCAGCGCCGGTGGGTGGGCGGAGACCGACAGGCAGCGTGAGACCTGCCGCACACCGGGGCCCCCCTGTGATTTCTGGGTGCTGGCTTGTAGCCGCGAGAGCTCAGGCAGTTTCGGGGCTGCCTGGGTGGACGGAGGGAGGACTCTGCTCATTCCCGCTTGTGGCTCTTGGGTCTGCAGAGTCTCCATGTTTCAGTTTCTTTTCTCACTCGAGCTGCTGGTTCTGGGACTCCCGGTGCACAGACTGCTTCTTGCCGGTCCTCACTTCAGCCGAGGCTGCTGTGCCTGCTTCTCACCTGTGGTCAGCCACTGGGACTGGAGCCCAACCCGACTGTCAGTCAGTGGCCACGTCCACCAAGTGGGAGCAAGTGCTGGGCCTCCGTGCTCTTCCCGTTAGGCTTTGCGCTCACTGTCACCACAGGCCCTGCCATGGGGAAGGTGGCTCTCGACACGGCCAGGAGGGCCTCGCTGTGCTGGATCAATGTCCCGTGCCCACCTGGTCCACCTGGATCTCTGCACCTACAGCTTGAACCAGGTCAGCCAGGGGACCCAGGGCTTCCAGGTCCCTTAGGCCATCTGCACAGGTCCCAGGCTTCTGCAAGGCTCCTGGAGGGCAGCTGTGGAGTGTTCCCTCTCCACCGGGCCCTGCCCAGGTCCTGGGGCAGTCGCAGGGGAGACGGCAAAGCCTCTGTTCTCATGGAACTTTCCATCTGGAGGAAAAGTTCCGTATGGACTCCAGAACTCCAGTGATTCCAAGGTAGCAGCATCTAATCTAATGAGAGCCACACAAATCTGAAACTCTGGTGCAAATTCATAGACTGTCTTGCCGGAAAAATATCCACACATTGTCACCTGGTGTCCTACGGTTTCAATACTGACTTTAATTAAGAAACTCTAGTGATTTTTTTTCACTACTCTTCTGAGAGAAGCAAATAAGTTCTAAAATTCTACTCAGAGAAAATGCCTGCATTTCCCAATAGCTTTAACAATCCTAGGAGGTGATTTTGTGAGGGAGCCTCAGGTCACGGCTGTGGATGGGAAGGCTGCTGTCCGCATCCCTCCATCATTCCCTCCTGTTCATGAAAGCCTCCAGCGCGTCTTGAGGGACAGGCCGATTCTGGGGTGAGCCGATGGACACCACCCGGCCTGTGCCCATGAGATCCTCCCTACAGCCGCCCTAGGCCTCCCCCAGCCTCGTCTCCACTCTGCTGAGCAAGTGCTGAGCTTGGTTCTGTGTGCCAACTGACGGGTCCACAGAGTGCCCGGGGCTTGGCCAGACATCATTTTGGGTGGGCCGAGGGTTTGAAGATGAGACTGGAATTCGAATCAGTGCCAGTGAGGTGGGCTCCTCCAGGCCGGTGGCTGAGCCTCCTGGAGAAGCACAGTGCCCTCTCCCTGGCAGCCTCTAGGAGGATGTCTTCTCTGAATGTCAGACTGGCCCTGAAGCATCAGCTCTTCCGGGTATCAAGTGCTGGCCTTCCAACGGGAGGGAGCCTTTGAAGTCCTGGGCACCGGCTTGCTGACTGCAGGTGTGGGGACTTGTCAGCCTCCCTAAGTGATATCAGCCGGTCTTTGGTGATCAATCCTTCCTATCAGTTCACACGCCCGATCAGTTCTGCTTCTCTGAAGAGCCCTGAGTGATGTGTGCACTTTGCCAAGTACTTTTCAAGAGGATCCAGAGCCGAGTGGAGTGTGAAGGCCAGAGAGCCCCCCATGAGGTGGAGCGGTTAGTACAGCTGGCAGACCCAGGCTCAGCACGCCGGCAACGCCGTGGAGAGGACACTTCCAACCGTGCCTCTGTGCTTTGCAAAAGGTCGCGCTTGCTCAAGGCTGGGAACCGTGTTTACGTCTGTCCTGGTCGCTGGCACCCTTTGTCACGACTGGGATCCTTCTGCCCTTTCCGACCGTACCGCGGGCCCCACAGTGAACAGGCGCACCAGGCCAGCGGCTGGAGAGTGCTTTGCTGGGTCTCCAACACAGATTCCTGCCTAATTACAAAACCTTGTTGAATGTCAGTCACGTGACTGTGCTTGTGCAAACCCCAGGACCATGTGCACATTCTCCCAGGACGCCCCACAGCGAGTGACTCAGCAGCAGGACACTCCCTGCAGGGGACAGAGGGAGCAAGTCCTGAGGCCCAGCGCACAAGTGCAGGGCACTGCGCGCCAGGGAATCGCCCTCACCCTCCATTCCCCCCACCCCGTCATGTGCACGGACAGACAGAGGCCTGGCCTCGCCAGAGACACCCTCTGGCGCAGAGATCTGGAAGTCCTGGGCTCCCTGGAGGGCCTTCTATCACAAGGGTCAGGGAGACAGGTCTGGTGGCAGGGACCGTGGGTTTCTTCTCCTTGTAGCACGGAATGGTTCCTCGGCTTGGTGCTGTGCGTATGCTGGTTCTCTCTCGGTGTATCTGTCCAGGTTTGAGAAGCTAATGGCACCAGGAACCACAGCCAACTTAGGCAGCGTGGACATGTGTAGAGAAACCCTCGCGAGAGGTGACGCTGCCCTGCGGCGGTGGCCCACAGGTCTCAGTGTGCTCAGTGACAGCCTTTGTCTAGAGCCCTGTGGCTGCCAGGCGTGACCATGCCTGTGTGCAGCCGGGGACGATATCATCTGCGCCATTGCCCAGGTCCATGGTGGACATGGCTCCGTCTCCCTGAGGCAGAGGACGCGCTTCGCGGTGCCAGGTGGGCAGCGCGGGCACTGGAAGTGCCCATGTCCTCTGCTCTGTCCTCCCCCTCCCCCTCTCACTCCCCTGCCCACCCTCAGGACCCTCTCCAATGTGCTTGAGTTCATCCTGACCCATCAGGGCTCGGTCCACAGGGCAGCTCCTGCCTGGCCACCTTCCAGTCCTGAGAGACCCTGGGCGTGCCCAGGATCCTGGACACATGCACTCGGGATTTTCTCCCTGAGCTCGTCCCCACGGAGTCTGCATCCCTCTCTGAAGCTGCAGTGGCCGGGGACTTGGCCCTGCAGGCTCCGGGCTTGCTCTCCTCTGCAGTAGGGCAGCTCACTGCTGTCCTGGCCCTCTAAACCGCCAAGTGTCCACTGCTACCCTGACTCCTTCACCACGCCTGGGACTGCTCATCAAAACCCAGATGCCCATGATGGCTCTTGGTACGCTGAGAATCCACCTCGGCCCTCGGCCTCCATGACCAGGCCAACATCTCAGCCTCCATCTGATTAGCTCCAGCCTCCCCTTCAGGACTCGGTTGTGCAGCCTGCCTGTGCCCATGCTGGCTGCCCCACCTTCCCCATGACAAGTCCCCTAGGCAGTGGCCAGGTCAGAGAGGTGCCCCTCAGAAGAGGCCCAGGCGAAGCAGGAGGTGGGCTGGGTAAGTTCACGTGGGGTCTGGATTGTGTGCTGGGGACGGTGGGGGCCGCTGGGGCCGCTGGGGCCTTTCTCGGTGGTGATTCCATGTGGTCAGCAGCTGGGGCGGGCAGAGGGCAGGAGAGGCACTGGGCTTGCAGGTGGGTCAGGCACTCAGGGGAGAGGGGAGCCAGGGACTCAGGACTCTGGCTGGCCAGGGGAGGGAGGTGGTCAGTCTTTTGCTTGTGGGCTGAACAAGGCTGGTGTGAACCCAGGCTTTACGCCCAGCGTGGGTGCACTGAGCAGACGTTGAGAGCTGAGTCTGGAGCCCACCACAGGGGCTGCTGCTGGAGGTGTGTCCAAAGCCACAGCAGCTGAGGGGCTGGGAGGGAGGTGGGACTCAGGACTCAGGTCCTGCGGGGCATGGGACCTGCTATAGGTGAAGGCAGCTCGCCCAGCTGCAGGTGGAGGCTGTGCCAGGAGGAGGCCCCGACCACCAGCCTCCAGTCCCTTCCTCTGTCCCTGGCCTCTCTCAACCCCTGCGGTTTTCTCCATCTGGTGTTCTCCCAGCCCAGTAACTGGCAACGCCACCCATTGCGGCCGCTCTGCGTTTACAGCCTTGCGCGGGGCTGCAAAGGGTGGACCCACGGCCCCTGCCAGCCTCAGCTGCTGAGGGCTCCTGGCCCAGGGCAGCCCAGCGGGACCTGGCCCCTCTACTCTGGGCAGCGTGTTCTCACAGGTCTTGTGGCAGCCCGAGCCTGCTGCCCAAACACCACCACTCAAGGTGGACTCTTGAGTGCTGGGCACTGCTTTGAGCTTGCTGGGATAAGCAGAGCAAGGGATAGCTTCTGAATGGCCCTTGCTGGGCCCTGCTCGCAGACCTGGGCCTGGCCGGGCCTGCGACTCGGAGGCTTGGGGCGAGCAGAGCCTCCGGGCATGCTGCCATGCCTGGCGTGTGTGGGGACTGTCCTGCTCACCCGCCTCCTGGGGCTGTCCCTCCCACCACCATGCGTGTCGGGGGTGGGTGCTGCAGGGGCTCCTTTTGCGTCTCACTGGCTTGGGACTGGGTGGAGCGGCTCACCCCACATCACCTTGCCCCCCAGGAAGGGCGTCTCCCACCCTGTCCAAGCGGGAGTGTGTGTGGCGAGCCTCCAGCCTCCCAGAGCCTTTTTCCAGAGATGTCCTTCCTTTCCTCCCGGCCCTGGGCGCACTCACCCGGGAAAACTGCTGCTCTCCTCTGAGGCCAGTCAGGGCAGAGCCCGTTCCCGGAACCCCCGCCCAGAGGAGGGAAGAGAAGCTGGGCTTACTCACCGAGCCAGCACCCACTAAGGGGAAACAGATGTCCGGGGCTGAGACTCGGCCGGCAGCTTCTGAGCTCACCGTCCCGCTCTCCATGCCAGGGCCTGTGGGGTGTCCCCACGACACGGTGTCAGCACATGGTCTGTCTCTGCTGGGAGGCGAGAGTGGCCCTCGGTACCCGCTGACCACCCCTTCCACACCAGGCCCCAGGCCCAGGACCCTTCCCTGGAGAGTGGCCAGAACCCCAGGCCAGTGCCTGCCGTCCTGCTGCCCTCAGCTCTGCCCACACCTCCCTGACTCCGCGCTCACACTGAACGGACCAGGAGCCGCGAGCTGAGTCACTGGAAATTTGTTTGTTCATTCTTAAGAAAGCATCTGTCGGATCCTCTGCACTGGCCGCAGAGCTGATGCTCCTCCAGGTGCCTGTCCCCAGAGGTGGCCAGCAGGGACTGTGACAGGAGGCCCACGTCTGGCCCGGGCCCGTCCAAGTACCAGCCCCCTGTAGCATCCCCAGTAGGGAGGTCACGGGAGGGTCCTGGTGCGTCTGCTGTGACCAGGGCCCACAGCAGCGTGGAGTGGCATTTCCTGTGATAAGCGGGCTCTGCCTGCCACCCACAGGCTCCTGCAGCATTTGGAGGCCTGGCTGCCTTCCGGGCCTGGACACCCACGTCTGTCCTCTCCTGCCCTGCCCCTTCTCCGCATCAGTGGTCACTTTCTCCTTAACTGTGTGTTCAGAACAGGCGCCTGCCCAGGGTGGCCAGCGATGGCCCACACAGGCTGTGTTGGCCTCTCTGATCAGCCAGTGTGTGCCCCCATGCGTCCTCCCGATCCCCTGCCCAGCAGGCCCCAGGAGGACCTGCGTCTGAACCTGGGGGACTTTCCCCTTCACCCGACCTCATGAGCTTCCTGGGTCCTCTTTGATCCTCCTGATGACAAGAGCCCTGGATTCCAGTCTCCAGACTTCAAAGCCTCAGGCCCAGAGCTGGGAAACCACCTGCCAGGTGTTGATGTGGGCCCCAGACTGACCACGCGTCCTGCCCGGAGTGTGGCCCCTGGGGGCTGACGACGTGGGAGGCTCCTCTCTTCCCGGTACACACTCCGGTGTGCGCTCCGTTGATCCTGGAGATTCTGTGTTCAGATGGCACCTGAGTCTTGCCCTTGGGCTGGACCAGCCTGGACCCTGGCTTTCCCGGTCACGAAGCTTCTCCATGAGGCAACCTCAGGCGTCAGCCTATGACCCCTGCAGCAGGAGACAGTGCCAACCAGAAGCATCTTGTGCAGGCACCTGCACGTCACATGCAAACCTGGCACACACGGACCCAAGTCCTCCCTGTTCTCCCCGGGGGGAGCCAGCGCCCTGGCCGTGCCTCTGCTGGCCCCGGGGGGTGAGGCCCCAAGGCCAGTGCCTGCGTCCCTGCTCACGGTCCTTCTCACGTCTCCCTAGACTTAGGGCAGCCCCTGGAGGTGGGGTGAGCTAGCCACCTGTCCCAGGGCCTGGTGTCAGGCCCACATCCTCCTGTGTGGGTTTCTGTCCTCTGTCTGGACTCCACACACGCGGCTCCTCAGCCAGAGCGGCTCTGTCCTGGCTCCTCACCACACCTGGGCAGAGGGTGAGCCCCAGCTCGGGGGCGAGAAGCTGCTCCCTGGTAAGGCTGTCTGCTGCCTGGGGCCCAGGGTGGCCTGCATGCCTCCTGCACTGGTCGGCGGGACCTCTGAGTGTCCTCATGCCCTGGACAGCACCTACTCATGTGAATGTTCAGTGCGCTTCCCAGAGCTGAGCGGGGCTGGGGACCGGCCGTGCCTCCTCTTCTCTCAGGCACACACCCTCCTCCGAGGCCTGACAGCTGCCTAAACAGCCCTGGTCTCTGGGGGACGGCTTCTCCTTCTGCGGCCGTCCTGACCCCTCGCAGGTCAGTGGCTCCAGGATCTGCCCTGCTGCCCTGCCCTGAGCCCTGTCCACTCACTGCCCCCTGGAGCTTCCTCCTAGCAGCTTACCAGCCAGCCGCGCTGGATGTGCTGGCTCCAGGCGTGTGGGCTGGGTTGGTGCAGGCCAGTGCCCGCAGAAAGCTTCCTGCACTCGGGTTCCGGACTGCGTGTGATCTGGGTTATTGGACCAGGCCCAGCCTTAGGCCTGCCAGGATCTCTGGCTCCACGACCAGAGGCGGTAACTCTCCCCTAGTGGAGTCAGCCTGGGTCCTGGCAGGCCTCATAGCCAAGCCCCTGCCGCTCTCCTCACACGTGCTCTGCCCAGGGGCTGGCTCCACCCCTGACATCCGGTCTGGATGTGCCCTGCTCGGGCATCTCCCTCAAGTTGGGCTGGCCAGGGTGGCATGGCTCCTTTCAAAGTGCTCACTGCAGCATTGGCTTTCAGGCTGGGAGTCTGTCTCAGGTTCCTGGGGCAGAAGCAGAAAAGAACCACAGGCTGAGGGGCATGAACAGCTCTCACAGGACCTGCAGCTCCTGAGGCCAGAAGCATATGCTTGGCCTGGCCCTGGAAGGCCCGAGTGGGGGCCTTTCCTGTGGTCCAGCCTCTAGCTTTGTTGGAGACCCCGTGATGTTGGGCTTTGAGCCACCACAGGCCCTGCTGTCTCCCACACAGGTCCCCAGCTTCCTCCTGCCACAGGTGGAGGGAGAGGCCCCCTCCAGCGCTGGTCCCCAGGGGCATGCTACTCAATCTGCTCAGGTGTGGAGAGTTCCCGGCCCTTCCACCGGCCTCCACCTGCCCTGTGGTCTTACCTCACTCGGAGGGCACCAAGGGAGTGGCGCCCCACCCCAGCCACCGTGGGCCGTGAGGCCAGTGTCACCAGCCCACAACTTCCTTCCTGGACACCCGGGGTGGTGGCAAGACTCAGCCTGCTCTCAGGGCACCTGCCTGAAGCTGGTGTTCCTCTGGCACATCACAGGGAGGAGTCTGCCTGCACCTGGGAGCTGCAGGGCAGGACAGCCTGCAGCCTCCTCCTTCCATCCCAGGGAGGCTGAGCTGCAGCAGGGGGCGTGAGTGAGCCAGGCAGTGGAGAGCACCATCAGCCCGGGGCAGTGCGCTCCGGAGCCAGGTCCTGCTCCTCTTAGGAACCTGAGGTGGCATCAGCTGATGTATGCGACTTCCGGTTCAGACACTGTAAATCGAAAGTGGGTTTTGCCCTCGCCAGAGACCGAAGCAGAGTGTCCCACCTCAAGAGGTCCCCTGTGCTCACCTCTCCTCACCTCTCCAGCCTCACCTCTCCTCCCTGTGCCAGGAGCTGGGTTGGTTCCTGGGAGAGATGCAGACAGACTGCCAAGGTGCCGCGAAGCAGGAGGACGCACCAGGACGTCCTCCGTGGGGCTGGCTGCCTCCTGCCCCAGTGGTCCTGATCTAACAGGCTCCAGGGTCAGTGGGCGCAGGACGCTCCAGCCACGTCGGGAGCAGGAAGTGGCGGGCGGCTTTCTCCAGGCACTTTCACTTGAATGTGCCTTAAGTACTGCTGGACTTGTCCCCCAACCTGATTCCACAGGGCCCTTGTCCAGGCACCAGGTGCAGACTGCCCAACCCGGAGCCAGGGCTGGGCTCTGGGTGATGCCTCCTCTTCCTCTGTCCACCATCCACCCTGTTGATGCCCACCTCCTGTGTCCTGTCCACACCTGTTGATGTCCCTCCTCCTCCGCCCACTGTCCACCCTGGGCGACGCCCGCCTCTCCCTGTGTTCACAGCCCGTCCACTTGGCCTGGATTTGCGCTGTGGGGCGTGGTGGGAGGCAGGCTGCTGCCTCTGGGCTCACTGCCCGAGTCCCTGTCCAGGGCAGCCCTAGGCGAGCCTCCCTGCCCTTGAGATTCTTGCCTGTTTGTCAGCCACTGGAAAGCCTGTCCCCAGGGCCCAGGAAACATGGGTGCATGAGAGCCCGACCGAGGAGTGAAGTAGGTTTGAATTAAAATCAGTTCTTCTGCAGGGCAGTACTTTTTCTCAGTGTTCCAACTGCTTGAAATAAAATTTGTCGACTCTATTTTAGAGTAAATTTTTTTTGCACATGGCAAAAATAATTATTTCCATATAATAACTTCACCAGCACAGAGGCTGGCTATTTACACCCACCAGTCTCTTTCATGTGTTGCTGACTCTTGCTTACTCGGTTTAGAAAGACTAGTATCACATTGGGTAATTTGAAACATATTTAAAGCATAGAACTTGCATTTTTTTCTCTTAAGCAAAATGGGGAGTTCCAGCCAATCTTGCTAGTTTTATTTATAGCATTTTATTTCCTGAGAGAGGACAGGAAAAGTGAGTCTCTGCCTTCCCCTCTCCGTCTGGCTCCTCCCCGTCCGTCCCCTGTCTGGAGGCCCTGGGTGGACGCGGGAGGAGGGGCAGCAGCCAGCACGAAGGGGCTGGACTTGGACTTGGAAAGCAGGTACTGGGAGCAAATGGTGAGGTCAGAAGGAGGAACCGTGTCGCTCCTTCAAGGAATGAATCGGACGCGCTTCCTCGCGTGTCTGATTGACAGGGCTCCTCGGGAAAAACAGCATATAAAGGAGGCGGCTGCTGCCCGAGCAGTGGGAAGCGTCCACCACGGCGCTCTGCAGCCCGGGTTCTCCTCCACGCTGGGGAAGCCGTGTCCTTCTGGTCCTGCTCAGAAACCCTGAAGTCAGTCAGCTCCCCAGCCTGGTGGCCTGCCAGGTAACCGCCTCGCTTTAACTCGTTAAGTCGTCGCCTCCGACTGACGCTCAGGAGGGCTCTTGCTCCCGAGGGCAGCAGGCGGGCAGCAGAGGCTCCGCGTGGTGCTCCCCACGCACCCCTCTGCGTGGTGCCTCGCGGCCCGCTCCTGCTCCCAGCCCTTCTGTTCGCGTGTGGGTCCTGCCTCAGAAGCTGAGCAAATCTCCTCTTTTCCGCTTCGGAGGTGGCAATTTCCACCCTGAAGTTCGCTGCTGAGGAGGGAGCACGAGAGGAATCCCAAACAGTCCCTGGAGCCCTGGACGGGGTTGGAGGTCCTGGAGACCTGACTCTGCACCCCAGGGGTGCTGCAGGGGATTGGCGGGGTGCTGGAGGGGCTGGGCGGGGAGGCCAGGGCTTGGCGGTGGGGGCGTGGGCTGCTGCTGGGCACCGCTGGTGTGCGGCCACCCCCAGACCCTGGCCGGGCTCGGCCTTTCCTGTGGACCCCTTCCCAGGAGCGACCTGGGCACCTCTCCGCAAAGCTACCTCTCACTTGTTTGCACACGGAGGATGCTCAAAGATCTTAAGTTTTGTCGTATTCTGTAGCGGAAAGAGTTGGAGATCTTTATTCAGAAACCACACAGGCGTGGGCGTGTGGAAGGAATGGGAGGGTCGGCGGTAGGAGGAAGGGCACCCACAGAGCGGCCATGCACCTCCTGCGCCTGCAACATTTCCCCCAGCTTCACACTCACGGCCAGTCTGGCCCCCGGTCCTGCTTTCCTGGGCAGCAAATCCCCGTGATCTGAGGGTCTGTCCTGCCACAATGGCCGGCTGCCGACTCACCATGCCTGCTGGCTTGGGACCGGACCTCATGTTAGAGACTGCCCAGGATCTGATTTTGTCAGGACAAAGTGAGCTCATTCTCTAAGCCCGTGCTTGTGAGGCCGCGCATCCTGAGCTGTGAGATTTGTTCAGGCATCCGGGGCGCAGCGTGGCCCTCTGCAGAGCAGGATTCACAGGGAGGGACAGGTGTCAATGGCTCTTACCTGTGGGGGTGGGCGACAGGGAAGAGCCTTCCCAGGTGGCACCTGGCACTGTGATCCCTTAGCCTCTCTGCAGTGCTTACTGAGCACACGGCAAGGATTTACCCCTGTAACTTAGTCCCATAAGAACTCTGTGGAAACGCCCAGAGAGGGACATCTCGTTACTCCCACCAGTACCTGGGGAGGTGACGGTAGGAAATGGTCCAGGTGCCAGGCCTTCATGGCTTGCTGGCCTCGCTGAGAGGCCCTGGTCGGACGCTCACTGCTCGAGGTGCCTCTCAGAGCAACACAGTCAGGCTGATGCTGTAGGCAGCTCCCTTCTCCTTGGATCTGCCCCTGAAGACCCTGTGGCAGGAGGTCAAGTCATCTCCTTGCTTGGCAGAGCTGGCGCCTGACCGAGCTGAGCTGGGCTTCAGGGCTCTGGCCTGCTGCCCCTGTCGGGAGATGGGTGGAGACAAACAGTAGATGCCAGCGCTGTGGGTAGTGGGTCCCTCCATGCAGCCCCTTCCTCTGGGCACCTCTGTCCACCCCAGGAAGGTGACTGACTGCACTCACCAGATGCTGCTGGAGCAGGAGACTCCCTGCTTTCCTTCACAGTGAGAAGCAAGGGGTTTGGTGTTCCAAACGTGGGAGCCATCAGCTTCCACCTAGAGCAGGCTGGGGACGGTCGGAAGGGCCCTGGGCCCAGCGCCCCTCACATCCCCCACCACCGGGATGGGGAGCCCAGACGGCGGGGCCCACGGAGGCCTGCGAGGAGTTAACTGTGGAGCCGGGCTTCCGTCCAGGTCTCCTGACTTCTGATCCAGCCCTCTGCACCCTGCCAGCTTAGAATCCTCAAGAATGGAAAAACAGGCCTGCAGGAGAGTAGGAAAGTAGGCTGGGAACTGCCGCCGAGTAAGCCTCCCTCTGTCCCTGAGAGCCCCGCACCGAGCCCTTCAGGCTCCCCAAGCCCACAGCGGCCAGCTGGCTGAGGTGGACGGCAGCCTTCGTCAGGGTATCCACACAGAATGCCCACAGACGAAGTTCTCCAGACTGGATGCTTTCCTGACTTCCAGCCTCCAGGCTCTGAGTCCTGGCGCTCCCCTCGCTCAGCGGGAGCAATCACGCGGCTGTCCACTGCTCCTCTGCAGGATGGGCGCAGTCGTGGCCATGTCTGCCCCCGGGGGTTGAACGGTGGGATATTCAGAACATCACCATGGTGCTTGTCCAGGACTGCTGGCCACTGACATGAGCTCCAGGGAGAAGCATCCGACCTCAGAGTGTCCTCTGCCTGGGCTGGCTTCCCAGGACCTGCTGCCTCTGACTGTGTGCAGCCTTCTTAAAGGCCCCTCGCGCACACCTTCCAGAACACTCGGCCTTCTTAAAGGCCCCTCGCGCACACTTCCGGACACACTCGGCCTTGTGCCCTCACTAACCAGGGCTGCTTTTCTCCTAGGAGGTGCGACAGGAGGCAGGATGCTCTGGGGGCTGGCCCTGCTGGCCCTGTGGGCGTGGCCGGGCACAAACGGTGAGTGGACGCAGCTGCTTCTGCTTGTGAGGCGTGACCAGGAAGAGGCTGCGCTTACTGCATCTAACCCGAGCACCCACTGACTCCTTTGCAAATGAGACCTTTACTTGCTTTTGAATTCGTATAACATGGAAGGATTTTTTTTGAAAACTCAGGTATTAGATAAAAATGGCATCTAGCAGGGATGCAGGGTCTGGCCACGCTCAGCTCTGCTCATTTTTGCGACACTGCAAATGATCTTTCCCCCACTTAATTTCTGCTTAAGATATTGTCTTAAATATCTCACCACGCAGTTGTTCTCTCACAACCTGATTGTTTGTGACTTCATAGTATTCCATCACAGAGAAGCTCTAAAGCTTTTAGATGTTCTTTTACTTGTGAATAAATCTTTACTAGCATTTGTGATTATATCCTTTGCACAAGTCACAAAAATAAATTGCTCTTTTAAAAGCAAAAGTCAAAGGTTTTAATCAATTTAATTCCTGCCAAGAGCTGTACTAAAAGTGGCCATATCCACACTTCTACCAGTACCAGTAGCATGTACTAGAATGTTTTAATGTGCCGAGATAAAAAGTTATGCTTTTTAAAGGTTTTAAAACTTTTCATTCAGTGCATCATTCTGAATTATTTTAACTGCTGTACTTTGGGGAGGTGTGCCAAGTCTCCTTTCCAGTTGTTGGATGGTGACTTAAAACCACTCGCCAGTAGCCTCGAGATCTCTCAGTGTCTTGGGTCCTTAGCCGCATTGTTGGGGGATACATTCTTACAACATCGGAAATTGCTAGCATAATCCAAGGCCGAGGATCGGAGGATTGCAACCAGAAAACAACACACGATTGTGTTTCCTTCTGAAACTCCATTCCGGCAAGGCCGGCCTCTTCACTAGTTGTCCCCGACCTGGGCACTGGAGTCCTGGGGAGGCTCCCTTCAGCCTCTGACCCGGGGAGAAGGGACAGGCAGGAGGGCGGCTCCGAGTCCTGTCTGTACAAGGCGGGGGTCTCGTGCCAGTGGATCCGCGCCTCTTGGTTGAGGAAGCCCAGCAGTGGGGTATGCCAGCAGACGGGACAGCCCTCCCCTGGCACCTCGCCTTGCCAGCCAAGGACCAAGCTAGCCCTCAGCTGTCGGGCACCGTGGCCCAGGCTGGGCGCGGAGGCTTTCCTCAGAGGAGCCCCTGCACACTTGTGCAAAGGGAAGGACCTTGTGAGTGGGCGGGGGAGCTTGCTGGTGCGGCCTGCTCTGCTGCCTGCTTTGGGGCGCTCGCCTGGGCCACAGTAACCCCTGCCGCACTTCCCTTTGGCAGCTGTCGACCAAGATGAGGAGGACTCTTCCTTCGACCTCTTCAGCGTCAGCAACATAAACCGGAAGACCATCGGTGCCAAGCAGTTCCGCGGGCCTGACCCTGGGGTGCCCGCCTACCGCTTTGTCCGCTTTGACTATATCCCCCCGGTGAACAGCGAGGACCTGGGCAGGATCCTCAGGGCCATGCGGCAGAAGGAGGGCTTCTTCCTCACCGCCCAGTTGAAGCAGGACCGCAAGTCCCGCGGCACGCTGCTGGCCCTGGAGGGCCCCGGCGCCTCCCAGAGGCAATTCGAGATCGTCTCCAACGGCCCAGCGGACACCCTGGACCTCACCTACTGGGCCGAGGGCACCCCGCACCCGGTCTCCCTGGAGGACGTGGGCCTGGCCGACTCGCAGTGGAAGAACGTCACTGTGCAGGTGGCCGGCGAGACCTACAGCCTGTACGTGGGCTGCGACCTCATCGACAGCTTCACCCTGGACGAGCCCTTCTACGAGCAGCTGACGGCAGAGAGGAGCCGGATGTATGTGGCCAAAGGCGCTGCCCGGGAGAGTCACTTCAGGGTGCGTGCCCAGGGTGTGGCCTGCGCCGCGGGGCTCTGCTGGGACCCGCGGGAAGGGCCACTCCCAGCCACCTGACGTGGAACGCAGGGCAGTCCTACCAGGGAGAAGCACATGGCACACACTGGCTCCCGAACATGTGTGTGCACACACGTGTACACACACAGAAGCATGTGCCTATGCATGCACTGAGCACACGTGCAGCACCCTCCGCTCGCACACACAGACACCGTGTAGACACATTGAACCACACATGCACGCGCACACACAAGGCCAAACACGTGTGTTCCACACGCATACACACCCACCCTGTGTGCACGTGGGTACCTGTGAACAAACGTAATGCACCAGAGGCATGCATAGCACACACCTTCCAGCCACACAGAGCCTAGCCTGCGGCCCCAGGGTCTTCTCGCCAGTGGTCAGCGGGGAGCCAGGGCTGGTCCCAGAGCTGGGAACCAGCCCCACCTTGTTTCTGGAAGCCCCACCTTGATGTCGGTAGGCTGCAGTTGATGTCAGTGTGTGCTTTGGCAGCGGAAGAATGTGCGCTTGCCACCAGCTGTCCTTCCCAGGAGGGCTGCGGACTGGGGAGGGAATAGGCCCTGTCCTCCTCAGTTCAGGAGCTCAGGCACGACTTGGGCAATCATGAGACTCAGAACCTGCAGCGGGGTGTCCACACAGACATCCCACCCAGGAGCCCCCTTACAGGGTGATCATGGTGCCCATGCAGTGCTCGGGGCCTCAGACCTGGAGGTCTGGCCTCCTCCAGCAGCCTAGGGGCGGAGCCTCTCTCAAAAGGCTGTGCAGAAGGGAGCTGCAGCTCCCAGTGGGCCCCTGACCACACAGGAACACAGGGCACACTGTGCCGTGTGCAGCGCTAGGCTGTGGGTGCCTATGTCCAGTGGTTTCCACTGTGGCATTTAGAACCTAGCTGGGTTTATCTGATCCTGACTCTGTTGCGAGTTAAGGAACATCTGCACGTTACTCTGACAGACAAGCATGCGTCCTTGGACGTGCAGGCCCTGCGCAGATGTTGAAGCTTGGCCACTGGAACAGCAGATGTATGGCTTGCTAGGGAGTGAGTCTCTCCTGGCTGCAGGGCACCCTGGCGGCCATTGGTCGCGCACCAGGCGCACTGCCAGAGTGGCTTCCCATCATGGCGCAGAGGGCCTCACAGGCCAGGAGCCTGTATCTCTGACTGGGCAGTGGACACTTCCCAGCCCTCAGGCTCCCTTGAGGGCTCTGCCAGGAGAGGCCTGGAGTCCACCAGAGCATGCTCCGGAGACTCGCACCCCAGATTCCTCACTGTTCCCTGCAGAGCACTTTCTTTCCTAGTTAGGTTTTTCATGTTCTACTTCTAAAGCCCAAGTTCTAAAGCCCAAGTTTCCAAACAGCAGGTGCAGGACGTACCCTCACACGAAGATTCCACAGCTGCTCATGTGAAGCAGGCCAGCAGAGGCCCTGCTGGGAGGCCCTCGCTGCCCTGCTGAAGTCTGCTGCGGCCTGGGTCTCAGCTTGGCTCACCTGCTGCTCCTTCCTGGGCTGCTTCCACAGGGTCTGCTGCAGAATGTGCACCTGGTGTTTGAGAACTCTGTGGAGGACCTTCTAAGCAAGAAAGGCTGCCAGCAAGGACCGGGAGGTAGGTGCACGCGAGCAATGCCCGGCGCTTCCTCTGGGGTGGCTGCCGCTGGGTCAGGCACTGAGGGGACTTCAGTAACGGTGTGTGGGTAGGGTTTGCCACTGAGACCTGCAGACCTCTGAACATGATCAGTTATCAAAGGATTGATTCTGAATAGTTTTGAGTAACAGCAAATCCCCTTTACAAGCTCAAAGTTAGATGGTTTGACACCGTGTTGAAGGGAGGCAGGTTTTCAGACCTAGCAGCGACGATCGCTGCCAGGTCCTTCGCAGAGGCTGTGGAGCTGGATCAGTTTTCCTGTGCAGTCCCAGCGGCTGGGACCTTCACTCAGGCGGGGAGGATGGGGCACACTGCTGCCGACTGACGTCCTCATCTGCCAACTTGCACCTTCAGCTGCAGCTCCCCATGCTCGGCCAACACCCTCGTCAGCATTTTGTTGGTGGAGGTCACTGGTCTTCAGTCCAGTATCTCAGGATCCTCAGAATGACTTTGTGACATGGGCACTTATTTTTCCTGGTGCTGGGGACAGAACCCAGGGCCTCCCTCACACCAGGAAGGCCTCTTCCGCAGAGCCACGGCCCCGTCTGCGACAGGTGGCGCTTTTTACCTTGTTTCACAAGGAAGAGGAGGCCTGAGGCGGGCCTCGGTTTCCAGCAGCGAGTTGCACGAATGTGCATGGCCTTGGTCCAGACCTCTTCTTCACTTCGGTTCTGAACCATGAGGCACAACTGCTCTGTACGCGCCGACACGCCAGGGACGAGAGGAGTCGATGTATGGGTGGAAAACGGGCTGCGACCCAGCACTGGGTGTTGGAGCGGGCGCTGTGGCCTGGGCCTGGGTCTGTGGCTGCGGGCCACCTCAGCCCCTGGCAGTTCCCGCTGAGCGCAGCTCTCGCTGCCCGAAACCTCCTGCAGGTTCAGGGTGCTGGCGGGGGCAAGCTTCTCCCAGGCCGAGGCCACAGGGGGTTGCTCTGCTGGCCACTCGGCGGCCGGGCAGGGAGAGGTTGTCTGGAGACTAATGCACACAGCATTGTCCTCATAAGGACCAAGTGCGCTCTTTGTGCTCTGGGTCACAGCCTCCCGTTCAGTGTGGCAGAGCTAGAGCTGATCCCGACAGGCAGCCTGCAGCCTTGTGCGAGTCCAGAGAGGGCACGACCCCAGCCCGAGCGGGGTGGCTCACAGGCAGTCTGCCCCCTGGCACTACTGAAGTCACACACTTCCAGCCCCTGGGCGTTCTCAGCCCTTCCTGAAAGATGGCTTTGACACAGAGCGCTAGGTCCGTCACGAGCTGTGGTGGACTGTGGGTCCTCGCCCTTGCTTCCCTAAGCACGCCCTGCAGTCCCTGCACTCAGGGCCTGGCCACGGTGGGCTCTTCCCGCTCCTGTTAGATGGAGGAAGCCAGCCCCACAGCACAGGCTCCTGGGTGGTGCTGGTGACCACAGGACCCTCTGCTACTCGGTGGGAGGAGGGCCTCCGTGAAGGGGTCTGACGTGCAGGTCCCACAGCTGGCCATCAGGTCCACCCAGTCATGACAGACGAGCAGCAGATAGAGACACGGATGGCCTTGGCTCAGCTGTTAAGGAGGAAAAGAGACATCCTGGAAAGGCTGAGGCATTTTAGAAAGCCAAAGTGAATGTGCCACGTAAGATCCACGAAAGAGAGTGCTGCCACTAATCTACATGTCTGTGTGTCATCTGTCACCTGTCACCTCTGGATCACCTGTCACCTGTCATCTGTCAATCATCTTATCATCTTATTCATCTATGTCACCTGTCATTGGTCATCTATTCCTATCATCTATGCATCATGCATCGCCCATCACCTATCCACCTGACAGTCTACCATCTGTCTCCCTGGTTCGTTGGTTAGTTGTGCACACACTTGCATTTGCATGGTTAGATGTAGCTGTGGGCATAATGCACCCGAGGGGAGCTTACGTGAGCTGCAACAGTGACTTATAACTAAGTAACAACACTCAGCAATGGGTGTGGACAGAATCATAACGCGAACACAGAGTAACTCAGAAATGGAATGCCTAAAAGGAAAAAGGCATTTAAATGCCTGACGATGATCACCCCTGAGAGGGAGCTGGAGCCCATGTTGAACAGAGGAGAGGAGCTGGGACAGGGGACTCTGGATAGGCCCCACCTGGGGACAACTCTGATTCTGGACTTGCCCCAGATCAATTTAAACTAAGGATCCTGCCCACCTGTGCCCATGAGCCAGGGCTTCGCATGGCTTGATGATTTCCCAGGCAGTGGGAGGCAGAGTCCGCTGAGGCTCCTGCCTCCCTTTTGGAGGGCAGCAGTGGCACAGCAGAGACCCGAGGGCAGGAAGAGGCTGAGGAGCCCAGGGTGCTGCAGGGTCTTCAGTGCCCAGCACAGAGCCTGGGATGGGTGGGAAATGGAGAAGGGCCCCAGGAAGGTGGAGAGGACCCATCAGCGTGCATGGGTCTGTGGCTGGGGGGGGGGACGGAGAAGGGGTGGTCAGCCTGGTGGAGGCCCGGGGCTCCAGGGTGCCTACTCACATACCTCTGTCTCTGGCCGGGTCTGCACTTTCTGCATCTTTCTGCTTCTAAACTGAACTGCTCTGAGACAGGAGGATCTCGAGTTGAAATCCAACCTCACCTGTGGCGAGGTGCTAAGCAACTCAGTGAGACCCTATGGTTAAATAAAATGCAAAAGGTGCTGGGGATGTGGCTCAGTGGCCAAATGCCCCTGAGTTCAGTCCTTGGTCTCAAAAACAGAAAGCAAAATGTAACTGGACTTCTGCCGCGGTTTTCCTTTTTTTGGTGGTGGTACTGGGATTGCTTGAGCCCAGGAGCACTTAATCACTGAACCATATCCCCAGCCCTATTTATTTTTCATTTTGAGACAGGGTCTTACTCAGTTGCTGAGGCTGGCCTGGAACTGGGACCCTCCTGCGGCAACCTCCCTAGTGTGGCCCTGCGCCCTTCTGTTGGGCCCACGGCTGGGAGGGGCGGCACCCTTTCTTAGGCCCAGGTCCCAGCTGGAGACAGCTGCTGCCAACTCTCCCTGTGCCCTGGGTACAGTTCAGCACAGGGCCACTGAGCCAGGTGGGAGGCCACAGTGGCCAGGCTCTCACTGGCCCTGCCTCTGTGCTCCCCAGTCGAGATCAACGCCATCAGCGAGCACACGGAGACACTGCACCTGAGCCCTCACGTCACCACGGAGCTGGTGGGCCAGGGTGTGGAGAAGAGGCCGGAGGTGTGT
This sequence comes from Sciurus carolinensis, assembly GCF_902686445.1. Classification (NCBI taxonomy): domain Eukaryota; kingdom Metazoa; phylum Chordata; class Mammalia; order Rodentia; family Sciuridae; genus Sciurus; species Sciurus carolinensis. Next base: position 1,105,156 of record NC_062219.1, read on the forward strand.
CATCACTCCTGCGAGGAGCTGGGCAGCATGATCAGCGAGCTCTCGGGGCTGCACGTCATGGTCAACCAGCTCAGCGAGAACCTGAGGAAAGTGGTGGGTGCCCAGGCAGGGGTGGGCCGGGCCCTCTGAGAGGCTGCGCTGCTCCCTGCGGCCAGCCCACGCCTCTGGGGGCAATCGGGTCCTGACCTGGAGAGACTCTGACTCCCTTAAAAGCCTGCTGCTGACTGGACACAGGGCTCCACACACAGCTGGGGGAGGGAGACTGCAGGGGTGTCAGGGCGGCCCGACAGAGACGCAGGCGCGGGATGCCCGTTCTCCAAACACACCCTCCATTTTGGGAAGTTCTTCTCCCCAGCAAACAAAAGCAGACGGTGAAGAGGGAGGTCCTTATTCGTGGGTGGAACTCAGACGGTGCAAGGTGGACAGCTGTACAGACAGACAAGAAGGGCCGTGGGCCACAGGCCCCTTTGTGGGCCTCTTTGGCTACAAGGAGAAGGGCCATGGGTGCCTTACAGCTCAGGGGGCTGACAGTGGCAAGGCCCGGCTACCATGCTCCCTGCAATGTCCACATGGCTGAGCTGGTGTCCACTGGAGGAATGGCCACTGCTCCCTAGGGGATGGCGCCCACCCTGGGGTCCCGCCTTGAAGCACTCCCTGGCCCCTTTGGCCCCACGTGGAAGGAGCCCCTAGGTGTGGGTGTCTGACCCTGTCCAGATGAGGGGCCCCCTGGGCTCCTGTCCTTAGTAGTGGATGGAAGGGCCCCAGAAGGCCATGCACTGGCTTGGGCATGTGAGGTGGAGCAGCGTCCGGGCGCCCTCCACGGGGCATGTGACCTGGGCAGCCGTGGGAGTGCAGGTGGGAGCCAGCCTTGCAGCCCTGTCCACACAGCCTCCCTGCAGATGCCCGCCCTGTGCCGGGGCTGCGCACCCAGGTTCCTTCTGCTCGCTCTCCTGGTGGCCCATGACAGGCGGCTCCCACTGCCCGAGGCTGCTCTGACGGCCCATGACAGGCGGCTCCCACTGCCCGAGGCTGCTCTGACGGCCCATGACAGGCGGCTCCCACTGCCCGAGGCTGCTCTGACGGCCCATGACAGGCGGCTCCCGCTACCCGAGGCTCTCCTGGTGGCCCATGACGGCTCCTGCTGCCCTTGTGAATGTGCGGTCTGCTTGGGCAGCGCCCCTCAGTTCCTGGCAGCCTCAGGAAACGTGGCGAAGGCTGTGACTCCATGGGAGGGCCTGCTCCACAGGGGCTGCCGGTGGGGAGGGGTGGAGCGGCTCGGGGCCTTGGCGCAGCCTCCGCGACCGGGCTCCGCCCTCGCCACTCCTCTCTCCTGGCCTGTGCTGGGAGCAGGGCCGTCCTGCCTTGGACAGGACAGCAGGAGTGAGTGGTTCACCAATGGCCCCCCTTGGCTGCAGGGGCTGTGCCCGACTTCTGCCTGCTGGCCAGCACCCGCAGCGGGCCCACCCCAGGTGGCAAAGCCGGGATTGAGGTTGTGGTATTTGGGTCTCGTAGTGAGTGGAGAAGTGGGGAGCCCAGGGGTGGCGGAGCCCATCTGCGCCTGTGTGGTCAGGGCTCCAGGGCCTGAGTCCCTCCGGCCCCACCGCACTGGTCCCTGCGTCCCCACCTGGAGCTGCTCAGTGAGGGAGGAGCCTCCTCATCAGGACAGGACGGGACTGTGTTGGGTTCTTGGCCACTCCTAATGCTGACTCCTTGCAGTCCAGTGACAACCAGTTCCTGCTAGAACTCCTTGGCGGCCCTCCTAAGACGCGGAATGTGACGGCCTGCTGGCAGGATGGCCGGTTCTTTGCTGAAAATGAAACCTGGGTGGTGGACAGCTGTACATCCTGCACCTGCAAGGTGAGTTCCTGGGCCGGAACCCACACAGGGCCTCTGGCCAGCTTGGTACCATGAGGCCCAGCTGCCTGCAGGCCACAGGGTGCAGGGCTGCCCCAGAATGTGGTAGGACACAGGGAGCTGGCAGGACACTGGCAGGAGCCTGCAGGGCCACCGCAGGGTGACTCTGATGACCTCCAGGCTTTGCACATAAAGAAACCCATGCCCAGAGGGGTGGGTGACCTGGCCAGTGTCACCAGGGGTCAGAAACATCTGGAAGGGAGCTACCCAGAGGCCCCTCCTGTCCGTATCTGATGCCATGAGGTTCTGATAGGGCCCTGGTGCTTTGCAGGAGCCTCTGGGAAAGCAAGTCATTGTCAAGAACATTCTGGATGACCTGGTTCTTCTCACTAATGACCAGGTCTATGCACCAGGACTCAGATATTGCATGACACAAGGCCACCCTGCTTGCCCTTCCTCCCCCTGCTGCAGGATGAGGCTGCAGGTTCCTTCTCAGTAGCAGGAGAGGGGACGCTGGGCCCACAGAGCCGCCTCAGACTGGTCCACATCTCCCGCTATCATGGAGGACCTTGGAAGACATACAGCTGCCCTACTGACCCTTGGTACTCAGCCCTGGACCAAGGCTGCTGCTTTAAATGAGTGACCCGAGTCGCCTCTTTCTTACAGAAGTTCAAAGTCGTCTGCCACCAGATCTCCTGCCCGCCAGCCACCTGCGCCAGCCCAGCCTTTGTGGAGGGCGAGTGCTGTCCCTCCTGCTCCCTCTGTGAGTACTGCCCGTGAGCCTCCCCCTGTGAGTACTGCCCATGAGCACCCTGCAGGCAGAGTCATGCTGGTGCACTTGTTCTTGGGTTGGTCGGGGCAGAGGTGAGGCTCAGCCTGGTGAGGACAGGGAGACGGGGAAGCTGAGGGACATCTGGGCCCTGGTAGTCCACTAGCCAGTGGCCAGGAAGCAGCTCCGGGCCTAGGATTCCAGGCACCAGACATCTGTCCTTCCCTGTCAATTCTCAGAGCAGCAGGCAGAGCCCCAGGGACCCTGCAGGGTCCACAAACCCAGCTCTCTGGGCCAGTGAGAGGCCCTGTGTAAACACCAGGTGCCAGCCAGCCACGCGAGGTGGAGACCACATGGGACAGTGGTCACTGCCACGCACTCTGGAACAGCGGGGGAAGGCACGACACAAACCCGCAGTCCGTTGCCAGCGACACGCTCTGAGCCACAGAAACACTCCCAGGCCTGACCTCCCTGGGTCCTGCACCCCGGGCGAGGTCAGAGCTGGCACAGAGTCCCCGTGTCTGCCTCCTTCCACACTTGCCTGACCCCAGAGCTCGCCGGCAGGGCTTCCCCAGCCGCGGCTGCCTGGGCGCCGGGAGGCTCCTGCGACTGGCCCAGGCCTCCAGAGCTCTGCCCAGGCGCTGGCTCTCCTCCCGCCCGCACGCAGACTGCGGCTCCCGCCCGCCACAGCCCAGTCCCCGCCCCGGGCTCGGGTCCTGCTGTCCCCCCAACCAGGACACTGTGCTCTGTTGCTGGGAGGGTCTTGCCTCTGGGTATGCTGCTCCGCCACTCAGGTGCCAGGTCTCGCCCTCCTTCCTGGCCCTCGGATGGACGGCTGCTCCCAGCACTCCTGCTCCCAGGCGCCTCCATCACCTGGCACTGAGTCTGCTCCTCAGTCAGGCCCTGAGGCTGAGGCTGGGGCTGAGGCTGAGGCTGGGGCTGAGGTGGGGCGGGCCGCCCCGTGACCTCTGGGAGCTGCGTCCAGTGCCTCCTCCCTGCAGGCTGCTCTTCTCTGCCTCTTGTGCTGCTTCCAGAGACACCCAGACTGAGGAAGGGCTCTGTGCTGGGCCTGGCCAGCAGAGGCGGGGAGGACCGGGGCTCCCCTGCTGTGGTCTCGGGCCGTCCTCGGTACCCCAGACCTCTGGTTCTGTGCTGAGAACAGGTTTGGGAAGAGCCAGACTCTGCTGCTCGGATTTCCAGCAAAATGTGATTTTCAGTCTCAGATTCATTATCTGTGAAACACAGAAACTGTCCTGGACACCAGGTTAGCCGTACACCTGAGGTAAACGGTGGCCAGGAGGTGGCTGCCGGAGGGTGGCGGAGCTGGATTGCTGTGCCCGGAGCAGACCCCACTGGAAGGAGGTCTTCAGGGCACAGGAGCCACTGGGCAGAAGGAGGCTGGCTTCCACGCTGCTCTGCCTGCTGCTTCCGGGACCTGCCGCCACAGCACTACCAGGAGAGCTCCGGTCACGGCACCTCTTCCCTCTGGTTTCCTTTGTGGGAAGTTGTCTTTATATAATTTCTCTCAATTTAGTTGGAAATGAGCTCTAGGGGCTGTAATTTCAGCCAATGATCCAAACATGTCATCAACGTAGGTACATCGCAAATGGGGTGGAAGGAGGGAAGCCTGGTCTTCAGGACCCACGCGAGACCTCACGCGGCCACGGCTCAGGGCTCAGTGCTCCCGCCAGTGGTCTTGCCTGAGTCGCTCCCTGTGCTCGCAGCTGGCACTGCCCTCCCGCAGGTGGTAGACCCACGGTCCACTTCGTTTTGCCCTTGGAAGGGCGCCAGGATCTCACCAGGTGATGGCTGCTCTGTCCGCTCTGGGATCCTGCCACCACCATGTGGCCTCCCCTCAGGAAGCCCAGTGCCCAGGTGTCTGTGTCACCAGAGCAGGACCCAGGCAGCCCTGAGGTGCCAGCTCTGACCCGGGGCCTGTCCTGGAGGCTGGGCCTGACCTCCTGTGTTTTGTTCTCTTGGCCAGCGATGGACGGTGCGGAGGGCTGGTCTCCGTGGGCGGAGTGGACTGAGTGTTCCGTCACGTGTGGCTCTGGAACCCAGCAGAGAGGCCGGTCGTGCGATGTCACCAGCAACAGCTGCCTGGGCCCCTCCATCCAGACGCGGGCCTGCAGCCTGGGCAAGTGCGACACCCGCAGTGAGTACCAGTACCGCACCCTGCCCGCACCCAGGGCAGCTGGGGCTGGACGGAATGGGGCTCGCCCTGCCCGCACCCGGGGCGGCAGGGGCTGGACGGAATGGGGCTCGCCCTGCCCGCACCCGGGGCGGCTGGGGCTGGACGGGACGGGGCTCGCCCTGCCCGCACCCGGGGCCGGCCTGGGCTGCCTCCTGGTGCTGGAGGCATCGGCCTCCTGTGAGGACTCCCGGGCGAAGGCGAAGATCTTGCCCACTCCTCCCTGGCGTGGGGCGTGCGTGGCAGGAGGCATCCTGGGGTCCGGCCCAGCCCCGGTGCATAGCCAGACCTGAGCTCTTTGTGCTCCCCATGCTAGTCCGGCAGAATGGCGGCTGGAGCCACTGGTCACCCTGGTCCTCCTGCTCTGTCACCTGTGGGGTTGGCAACATCACACGCATCCGTCTGTGCAACTCCCCAGTCCCCCAGATGGGTGGCAAGAACTGCAAAGGCAGCGGGCGGGAGACCAAAGCCTGCCAGCGCGACCCGTGCCCAGGTAGGTGGTGACACAGGCTGGGCTCGGCAGGGAAGCTGGGAGTGAGGACTGAGCTGCAGCAGGCTCCTGCCTGCCGGGCCGTCCCACCCCGGCTGGTCACGGAGGCCGCAGACAGCCAGCTCCGTGCGGAGGCTGAGCACCCTCATCCCGTGGGTGGAGCCTGGTCACCTGTGCTCAGCCCCGTCCAACTCGGGCTTAGCCGGGTTGCGTCGGCTGCTAGAGACAGTCGAGTCACGCAGAATCTGCACTTAGAGGAAAGTGGGCCAAGCTGTGAGCCAGCCTGGGGGTCCATGTGCAGACGAGCCCAGGACAGGACCCTGCCTAGGGCTGGGCCAGACGCAGGCCCAGGGAGCCTGCCACGCACAGGGTCCCTCTCTCCACCCCTCAAATGCGGGCAGGTCTCTTCTCCAGAGGCCCCCGGTAGACGGCCCAGGCTTCTGACAGTCCACGGTCGGGAGAGTTTCTTCCAGGGTGAAGACACAGCCTTCGGTCACTCTGTCATCTACTTCCTGAATCTGGCCATGAGGGCCGAGCAGCCTACTGTCCCCTCACCTCCTGTGCAACCAGGAGTCCAGGCCAGTCCCTGGCCCTGAGGCTCACTGCTGCATCTCTGCTCCTAGGGCATGCCCTTCAGGGCACCGCAATGTCTGACCCCTGCCCCTCTAAGCCCCTCTCCTGGCTCTCTGCAGTCGATGGCCGCTGGAGCCCCTGGTCCCCCTGGTCAACATGCACGGTCAGCTGTGCAGGAGGGATCCGCGAGCGCTCGCGAGTCTGCAACAGCCCCGAGCCCCAGTATGGAGGGAAGGACTGTGTCGGGGACGTGAAGGAGCACCAGATGTGCAACAAGAGGAGCTGCCCCATAGGTGGGTGTGGGTGACGGTGACAGAGAGCTGTCCCAGGTGGGTGTGGGTGACAGTGACAGAAAGCTGTCCCAGGTGGGTGTGGGTGACGGTGACAGAGAGCTGTCCCAGGTGGGTGTGGGTGACAGTGACAGAGAGCTGTCCCAGGTGGGTGTGGGTGACAGTGACAGAGAGCTGTCCCAGGTGGGTGTGGGTGACGGTGACAGAGAGCTGTCCCAGGTGGGTGTGGGTGACGGTGACAGAGAGCTGTCCCAGGTGGGTGTGGGTGACGGTGACAGAGAGCTGTCCCAGGTGGGCGTGGGTGACGGTGACAGAGAGCTGTCCCCAGGTGGGTGTGGGTGACAGTGACAGAGAGCTGTCCCCAGGTGGGTGTGGGTGACGGTGACAGAAAGCTGTCCCCAGGTGGGTGTGGGTGACGGTGACAGAGAGCTGTCCCAGGTGGGTGTGGGTGACGGTGACAGAGAGCTGTCCCAGGTGGGTGTGGGTGACAGTGACAGAGAGCTGTCCCAGGTGGGCGTGGGTGATGGTGACAGAGAGCTGTCCCCAGGTGGGTGTGGGTGACAGTGACAGAGAGCTGTCCCCAGGTGGGTGTGGGTGACAGTGACAGAGAGCTGTCCCCAGGTGGGTGTGGGTGACGGTGACAGAGAGCTGTCCCAGGTGGGTGTGGGTGACGGTGACAGAGAGCTGTCCCAGGTGGGTGTGGGTGACAGTGACAGAGAGCTGTCCCAGGTGGGCGTGGGTGATGGTGACAGAGAGCTGTCCCCAGGTGGGTGTGGGTGACAGTGACAGAGAGCTGTCCCCAGGTGGGTGTGGGTGACGGTGAGAGAAAGCTGTCCCCAGGTGGGTGTGGGTGACGGTGACAGAGAGCTGTCCCAGGTGGGTGTGGGTGACGGTGACAGAGAGCTGTCCCCAGGTGGGTGTGGGTGACGGTGACAGAGAGCTGTCCCCAGGTGGGTGTGGGTGACGGTGACAGAAAGCTGTCCCCAGGTGGGTGTGGGTGACGGTGACAGAGAGCTGTCCC